>NC_133660.1:199526304-199839451 GCF_037893015.1 Macrotis lagotis
ATTACTTCCAATAACCTAATTTTTAATAATTAAAGTAGTTTTATATTAGCTACACTATTGATCTCATATCCTCAAGGACAATTTATCTATGTAAAAGAGATAATATGATTCACCCCTCTTATCTGTTTACATTTTCCCCTCCTATCTGTTTACATTTTAATAGCAAGTGTCTCCTTAGAATACCAAATTAATTATCTAAAGGAAAACTCTTAACTCTGGAATCTTTTACAAAGACAGTTAAGTGGCAGAGATTTTTCTTAATGTTATGAGAAGTATCTTTTGTCTCCCCATTCCTAAGGGGTGAATTCCTACAAGGAGAGAAAAGAAACCCACTATATCTGTAAATGAGTCTAGTATGTTTTCTTATTGATAAGATGTATTTTAAATGACTCTCTCAAAAGGGTTCCTTAGGCATATTTTTTCCTTTTCCCTAGCCTCTTCCCTTTTTCTGGGATCTCCATACTTTCTTTTAAAAATCATCTTTGTTGCTGATCTCAGGGCATAATGTTCTCTAATACTTGCTAACACCAACTTCCAGAAATCCAAATTCCCACTTGTCTGAAGCACAGTACTGCTTTAGAGAAAGGAAGAGAATAGAATTCAAATGGAGTTCAAAACTGACCTCAGACACTTATTGACTATGTAACCTTGGAGAATTCACTTAATTCCATTTACCTCAGCTTCCTCAATTGTAAAATGAGCTGGAGAAGGAAATAGCAAACCACTCTTATATCTTTGCCAAGAAAACTCCAAATGAGGTCACACAGAGTTGTGCACAATTGAAAATTGGTTAAAAAATACCATAGGCTAGTAATTGTATTATATTATTTACTTAATTTGATCCTTGTAACAATTCAGTGAAGTGTGCTATTATTATCTCCATTTTATGGTTGAGGAAATTGAGGTAAACAGAGCTTAAGGAACTTGACAAGGGTTACACAGCTAAGAAAGTGGTTGAGATCAAATTTGAACTCAAATCTTCCTTATTTGATACGCTATTCCTGGAGGTGTCATTGCCATTCTAATTTAAAACTATATTACTGTCATCTGAATAACCCAGAAAATCAATCATTCATTAGTAATAGACTTTCCTGGCGAAAATATGACCCAGAATGATGCTACCAGCAGATAGGTCCATATTTTCTTGATCTTGACATCTCCTCTAAGCTATCATTCTGCATTTCTTCTCTCTTTTGAAGCCAAACTCTTTGAGAAATCTAACAATGTCTCTACTTTCTTTCCTTTCAATGTCTTCATACAATATGACTCTACAATATGACTCCCAACCTCATCATTCAACCATAACTACTCTCTCCAAAGGTACCAATGGCTTCTTAATTGCCAAATCTAATAGTCTTTTCTTAATCCTCAACTTTCTTGACCTCTCTCTCTCTCTGCAGTCTTTGACATAGTTCATTCCCACCTTCTCCTTTACACTTTATTCTACATTTTTTGGACACTTCTTTCTTGGTTCTGTTTCTAGGCAAGGTTCTCATCTCTTTCTCAATCTCTTTTACTGGATCTTCATTTATCCATATCACATCCATTAATTGTAGGTGCTCCTGAGCTATAGATTCAGTGTAGTTATAAAGAAATATAAATATGAAGAAATATAGAATTTTAAAACAAAGAGACCTTAGCAATCATCTAGTCCTCTCCCATCATTTTATAAAGAAAACTAAGGTCAAAAAGAGTGAATTACTTGTCAAAAGCTATATCTCTCTAGGCAGACCATACCAGGCAAGTAAGTGTTCTTATAGCACATTAACTCATTAGGGATATCCTAGTACAACTGTTCTTTGGAAAGATTTTGTTAAAAATTTTGAAAAAGTTGTACATTCTTTAAGAGTATTAATTTGATGTTCTACTCTTTGCTGCTGACTTGAGAGAAAAAAAAAGAAATGTGTCCCTTAGGTTGGTTTTCATGATTCACCAATCACTACTATGCTAGTTATATTCAGCCAAATTATCTTTAGGATTAAATATAAAATCTTTTGTTTGCATTTTAAAACTTTACACAACCTACATACCTTCCAATCTTCTTACTCTTTTTTGTCTCCTACACCTACTCTGTGACCTATCAACATTGGCCTTCTTAGTGTTCCTCCCATAAAGCATACATAAATAATGGAAAAAATTATTACGTGGCACTATTCATCTCTAATAGAATCATTTCTTCAAAGCTAAATTTTTTTATGGTTTCTTTCTTTTTAAAATAGTTATTTCCAAATCTAGACCCACTTTAAGATGTTCAGGTTTTCAGATAGTTGATTTCCAAAGAGGTGAGAATTTAGTAATGAGCTTGTCTCTTAGCCATATTATATTATGATCAAGGGCAGATGGGTGGGTCACTGGATAGAGCACTGGCCTTGGAATCAGGAGGACAGGAGTTCGAATCTGCCCTCAGACACTTGACAGTTAATAGTTGTGTGACCTTGGGTAAAGTCACTTAACCCTGATTGCCTCACATTCCAGTTGTCCTGCCAGATGACTCTGGAGGAGAAAGTGAGGCTGGTGACTTACTTAGCACAGCATCCCCCTCATTTAATTCATGTGCTTGTCACAGCCTCACCTCCTTGATGTCATAAAATGACGGATAAATATTATATTACTCAAGTACTTAGGAGGAAGGGATGTTTCTAGGATCTCATACTTATTGTCCATTTTGATTTGCTTAAACAATAAAATGGTGGCACAAAGAAATTGCAAATACATTATGAGTCCTGTCTGACTGAAGACTCTCTAACCAGTTAAAAATTACGTTGTCCCACTGTCTTATGTCAAACTAAGAGCAATAAAGAAATAATGTTTCATATTAGTGACTGCCAAAAAGCAATGCTAAATTAGGGTAGTTAGGGAGATGGCAGGAGAAGCTAGAGAAAGACAACATTTAGCTTGAGCCAAAAAGAAATAATAATAGGCAGAAAAGTTAGAAATGCTTTCTCTCCAGCTTATTTTTCACAATTTGAGAAAAAGTTTCTTAATCCCAAATTCTAATGAGAAGCATTCTAATTTACCATACTGATTAACCATGTGTGTTCACTAATTTTCTTCCAAATTTATTTCTTCTTTGTAAAAATATGAACCTTAATTTATAAAAATGAATGAAAGGAAAGGAGAGAAAAAAGATTGAACAAGAAAAAGTCTCTATGTTCTTAAAAGCCAATCTTTCCTATAAAAGAGCTTCCAGTGTTCATAGTATGCATACTACTCTGAAATATTTTCATATTGCCTAAAGCAGCATCACGGACCTATAGAAGTGGGGGCAGCCTGGGAAACTAGCTAGAATATTCTGTGGATCAAATTTAACCTCTCCTAATCTATTTCTTAAATACTTCAAGGTACTTAAGTTAATATAGAGGTTTATGGTTTTCATCCTATGGTTTTGATGATTAAAGGGAATGTTAAAACCTTATGGATAATATAGATACTTGAACTCTGAGATAAGTAGCAAAAATTGCACCTGTTTGGAATATCTGAAATTCTTTTATTTAGTCAATAAAAAAGACAAAATTAAGGGCCTCTTTTAGAAAAAAGTGGGGAAAACAGAATGGCAAATTTGTTGTCTTAATCCAGGTAAACCAAAAGCTGTTTCTTCAACCAAATGAAAGGGATTACATTGGGATACTAGGTATTTTATTTCCTGGGCAAATGGAATATTACTACTGTATATGAACCTGGAATGAAATCCTTTTAAATATGTTCCAGTACAAGAAGAAATTGAATAACAAATAAAGGAATGTCATTGAGGACATCAGAAAAGAAGAGAAATGATAGGGGAAGAAAGCACACAAAAAAAGAGAAGAAATTCTCTCTAGAGAAAAAAAATCACATTAAAAAAAGTAATAATGATATAATAGTTGGGTCATTCAGTTATGTCTAATTCTTCATGATCCTATAAACTATACTGTCCATTCGGTTTTGGTTTGTTTGTTTGTTTGCTTTTTGGACAAAGATACTGGAATAGTTTGCCATTTCCTTCTCCAGTGAATTAAGGAAAACAGAAGTTAGGTGATCTTCATAGGGTCAAACAGGCAGTGAGTGTGTTAGGCCAAATATGAATTTAAATCTTCCCGATTACAACTCCAATACTCTGCTCACTGAATCAATTAACTAAGCCTCATAGGCCAACAAAGATTAAGTAACTGACATAAGGTAACATAGTTTGTAAGTATTTGAGGCTGGATTTGAACTCAGGTCTGCCTGACTCTAGGTTTAGCACTCTCTCCACTGAACCATATTGTTGTTTGGTCATTTTAGTCATTTTCAATTCTTTGTGACCCTTTTGGAGTGTTTTCTTGGCAAAAATGCTCATATTTGTGCCATTTCCTTCTCCAAGCACATTTTACCAATGAAAAAAGTGAGGCAAATAGGGTTAAGTAACTTGTCCAAGATCACATAATATCTGAGAACAAATTTGAACTCAAATCTTCCCGACTCTAAGTCAGAATTCTATCTACTGTGCAGCCATCTAGCTGCCTTTAATGAAATAAAAAGATCTAGCAAATATATACTTTTAAGATCTGCAAAAATTTTTACATATGTTTGCTTATTCATATTCACAATAACCCTCTAAGAAAGGATTGCATTATTTTTTCCTATTTACACTTAAGGAAACCAAAGCTTGGAGGAACCGAGTACATTGCCCAAGGTTACACAGTTAGCAAAAATCTGAGATTGGATTTGAATTTAGTTGATCCTAATTTCAAAGTCTAAAGACTAAACCACCTAGTTTAAATGAATAAAGTAAAAGGTTGGAATATAATCTGTAGAGAGAGGAAGAACAATTCCTCAAAAGATTTCTAATGGGGTGGCTAGGTTGCACAGTGGGTAGAGCACCAGCCCTGGAGTCAGGCCTCAGTCAAATCCGGCCCCAGACACTTACTAATTACTTAGCTGTGTGGCCTTGGGCAGACCACTTTACCCCATTGCCTTGCAAAAACCTTAAAAAAAAGATTTCAAATATTGTACCTTATTCTAACTTTTGAAAATTGCAACTATATGATTGAAGAAAATCAAACTTTAAAATTATAACCTGAAGACTAATGATTCAAATTTATGTATAAAATAAAGTTGCTAGACAGATTAGCAAATAGAATTCAACAATATATCTCCTATAGAAAGCTTATCCTTATTAGAAACTTATTAATATATAATGATTTCAGATAATCAATAGTAAATGTAGTTAAATCAAAAAGCACAGGCAGAGAAACTATATTATTCTTAAAGATACCAAAGATAATGAAATCATATAAATACTAAATGTGTATATACCAAATGAAAAAGCAGAAACATACATAAAGGAAACGCAAACTAAAATGGAAAAAATAACTAGAGAATAAGACTTTGATTGTAGTATATTTTAAATATCTTTTCTAGAAACTTCTCATTTTTTAAAAAGGAAAATTGTAAACTAGAACAGAATTGGAAAACTGGATTTGATACCCAAGGACCAATGTTGAATTAAACTTTGGAGAATGTACTTATATGCAAAATTTTTATTTTGTAGACTTCACAAAAACTGATCACTTCTAAGACCATATAGAATTAAAATTAAATGAAGAAATCCTTTGTAGACTATAAAGTCAATATAATTGTAATCAAGTAAAATATGATATAATTAAGCAAAATGATGATTGATTAATTGAACAGATTTTTTAAAATTAAAAAATTAATAAATATACAAAAAATTGAATTTTGGTACATGGCATAAACATTTGACAAATGCTGGTTGGCTGAGAAATGAATCTGACAAAGGAACATTTGTCAAATTTGAGATTCCCTTGGTCAATGTGTCAATTAATATTTATTAAATGTATACTATTTTCTGGAAATGAATTTTTTTTAAAAAAATGAACTATGTCTTTGTTCTCAAGGATAAGGGAGGAAACATGATAAAGTACAAGGAGTATAGTCAGGTGAGAAATGAAGAGATGGCAATCTGGGTGCCAAAACAAATGAAGATTTTGGGAAGAGTTCTTCATTCTCCCCTTTAGTCAGATTACTGATGAGGTGTGAGTACCAAGGTTAAAATAATACTTCAGGATGATCACCATTGACAGCAAAAGGTTAAGAAGATACATGGTGTAAAAGTGGTACAAAAGTGAAAGTAAATAATTCAGCAACAATTTAAAAAATTACTTTAAAGGTTTGAAGAATAAAGAAATCAGAGACAGATTTTTTAGGAGTACATAGAAAAAATTCTGGTTCTCTGTAGAATTTTAAAACTCCAAGACAATAAAATTGTTAAGTATCAAATAAAGAATAGAAAATTCCTTGCTGTTACTGTAATTCATGACAAGAAGTACATTAGAGGTGACAAACTCAGCTTATTTACAAAACTGCAAATTGGTAGGAATAGATAAGACATAATTCCTCAAATGCTTCACAGGGGTGCATACATTATTAGCAGATACTTAACCAGCTTCCTTTCAGACTCAGGACTATTCCCACCTTTTTTTTTCTTAACAAAGCCATCACATACATATTACTCAAATATTTCAACACTAGTAACCCCTACAAATGCTGGCCAATTGCAAGCTAATGTACTTTATTCAAGCTTTCACAGCTTTGAATGTCACTATCTCAAAAAAATCTATAAACATTCATAAGAAAACAACATGCTCTTTGGGAACCAAAAAAGGTCCTAGGAATATAAAGTATAACTTATCAGTTCAGTAAATATTATATAAGCTCCTTGAAAATGCATCAACATTTATACTAACTATGCACTAGTGCAAAGCCTTTGACTCAGTTATGAACTCATGTCTTATTTATATACTGCAAATATATAAAATAGTTCCCAATATGGTAACAAAATCAAGTATTTGATTCTACATGGAAAACTAGTCTCTAAAATATACCACCAATATAATAATAATATAAGGTTAAGAACTACTGCTATAAAATATGACTCTTTTCAAGAATGCTATTATAGTCTGCATAGCTCTAAATCCACAAACATCTGTCTTAAATGGAACTAAGTATAATTTCCAATTCAAAGAATTTAACAAAACTCTTATTAATCATTTTTGTTATATATAGATTATATGTGGCTCTATTAAAAATACATTAAATAGTTTCATTATCTCATGGAATCTTTGTCCAGTGATATTCACAATATCATTTGGATTTAATAAATATCAAGTTGTGAATACACACCTCAGAAAGCCAAAGTGAAACTTCAGACTTTATAGTACAATAAAAATATGCAGCGTGAAAAGTATTTCTACTTCACAGGATTCATTTTTCAAACTAATTGGAATCTAACTATAAAAATTTCAGGGCTAACAACACAAAAAAATCTACATAGACCTTCAAAACTATCCTTGGTTTACTTGTAAGCTTTATTCCTCATTATATAAATCAAACTTGTGGACAAATTCTGATTTTTAGTGAACAATTCTATTTATTATATGTTCACACATTTATGAATTTGTTGTAGTATTTGCTCTTTGTTTTAGATTATAGATTTAATAGTGGAAGGGCCTTGGAGATCTCCGATTCCACACCTTTCTTTTATAAATGAGGAAACTGAGGCCTAGGAGTTGTAACAACTTACTTGAGATTAAACAAGGAATAAGTAGCACAGAGGGAGATCCAATCTATAAAGCCCCATCGCAAATAAATGTAGTCATTAGAAAACAATGAATTTGAAGCCAGAAGGCCAAGGGCTTTGAATAGGAGTTGTACTCCTTTTACTAGTTGTTTCAAAATTCTCTAGGTCTCAAGTTTCTCACCTGTAAAATAAGAGGTTTGAAGTTGATCATCTTTTAGTTCCCTTCCAGTAGCTATCCCTGCAACATCCAGTTTCCATTCCCCACTTTGTCTTTTCTATTTGAAATTTCTGTTTCATCTTCCTCGAAAATTAGAGAGGCAAAACCTGTTTCTTGCTTCTTTCCCAAGAGATTGCGCATGACTGTGCTTGGTAGTGTTCATTCTAAAGCTCAAAAGTAACATTATCAGATAGGGATCTCCTTCTTGACATTTAGTAAACTGGATGTACAGCTTCAAACTAAAGTAACACAAATGATGAACTGAAAAAGAAAAGAATCTCATTCACACATCTCACCCGATCCCATTTTACTTGAACATTTTCAAGCTTCTATTCTGAATGTTACTTTACCTTATTTTAAAAAAATTTGGCATGACTACTTTTGAAAAGCTTGTTAAATCTGGAGATCCTTTCTCATGATAACATTTTAATACATAAAATAAAGTACATAATATTTCAAAGGAAAGTAATTTCATTGAAATATAGTAATCAAAATAGTTTAAAAACAAAAATAATGAACCACAGGTTAAGAGCTGCTGAATATAATGGAGAGATGCACTTTTCTATGTGGATCAAAAGACATTACTCAAACTGTGGGATTTTTTTTTTTAACTCAGCCACTGTGTTTTTCCAAAGGTCCGGTCACTGGACTTTTCTACAATTTCAGCAAATCAAGGAATAATAGCAAAGGATCATCAATAACCACCCCCTCCCCTTCTACAGCTAGTTGAAATTATGTGGAAATGTTGCACCTGCAAGGGGCCCCAACTTGCAGTGGGTCCTGCAGATCAAACCCTTCTCTAACAGCAGTTAGTCTTTGTATCAGAATCACAGCAGACTCCTTCCTAATAAAGTCCCTTTTTTTTGTTAATTAAGACAGTACTAAAAAAAAAAATAAAGTTACTTATTCAGTCATGAGGACTGACTGAATGCTCCCAGTAGGTAGTCTTCTTACAATTCAATTTCCCCAACGGACCCAGAAGAGGAAATGAAACAACAAGACATACCCCTGATGATCTAAGCAGAAGCTGCTATTCTGTGGGGAAGCCTGCTAGGTCAATTAGTTCATCATGTTCACAGAATAGAAATCCAGAAACCAGTGCCCCAAAGACACAAGGTCCAGAAAGAAAACTGCAATGACCTGTTGTATGCAATACTGTTTTCAGGAGAAGCTCTTAGTCAAAACTGGGCTATAGTTTAGACCTATCACATTGTAAAGTACAAGAACAGCAAGGGATAGAGAAAAAAATCAAATGGAACATTATTTTTTACCTAGATCAATTTAGTGGTTGCAATTTTATGGGACTTCATGATCTTTACTAAATATTTTGCTCATTTTTTCCTAAAAAGCCATTTTTTCATTTAGTTATCAAGAAAACAGCAATATTTGTCAGAAAGTCTTTAAAAAAAACTTCAAATTTTAATTATGTCCTGTCTTGGGTTCCATGTTAACTTGGCCTGTAGTGAATGCCAATTCACATGATGGTTTTTACATATAGTTAATAATGTGGCATGAAACTTAGAGAAAATTATTCTTTATAGCAACTGAGAATTTTTTTTCTCAAGGGCTTTCTTGATTTGGTATAAATTAAAATTTTTATCTCAGGAGGAATACATATCATTTTATGTATCTTAAGGATATTATCTTTCACTTTTTATATGTGACTCCTTAAATTAAAAATGGAAAAAATTTCCAACTGATTCGACAAGAATGTCCCAAAGGTCTTCTTGCAGATTACCCTTTAATAAGCATAAAATAATACTAAGACTTTTGGCACAATCTGTATTTATACATTGTTTAAGTATCACTATAATTATGAATAGAAATTAGTAAGAATAGAAAGGAACATGGAAATAATAATGCTGACCCAAGGTCACTATAGTTGTTATTATTATTGCTCTTATTATTAGTAGTAATCATGCCTATTTAGTCAAGCCTAATAATTATTATTTAACTTAAAAGGCATTGATTTTATCCATCTGTGTAACAGCTCAAGTAACACTGAATGAATAGTAATAATAGCAGAATAGTGTCTTGATCTTAGCCTTGCCACCTGAATCCCACTGAAAAAGAAAAGAAGAATGATAAACCAATAATAATAAAATGGCAGCTCTTGGCCAGTATCATCATTCTCATCTTATTTGAAGTTGCTGGAGTTCTGAGTCTTGGTAGGGTGATTATCTGTGATTCATAAAGCTGGAAGGAATACTCCAGCTTCAAGGTTCTAATTTGTAACTAGTCCACTAAAAGACAATGAATCAAACTTTCATAAGTCACCATTTATGAAATTATGTTGAGGGCTTGAAGTAAAACATGCCGTATAGACAGAGTAAACTATTATTCAGGAAAAATTAGAAAATTAATACAGCAACATGGCTATTAATATTAATACCTCATTCTATTCATTATAAGGAAAGAAAACAAAGCTTCTTTGGATAAATGAATCAATATATCAATCTTGGGAAATACAAATACAAAAGCAAGTGTGTGTGTGTGTGTGTGTGTGTGTGTGTGTGTGTGTGTGTGTGTAGTTTCATTTTTCTTTTTTTTGTTTTTTGCTTTTTGTGAGGCAAAGGGATTAAGTGACTTGTTCCAGGTCACCCAACTATTAAGTATCAAGTGTCTGAGGCCGTATTTGAATTCAGCCCTCCAGAATTCCAGAGCCAGGTCTCTGTCCACTGTGGCACTGAATTATCCCATGTGAATAATTTCTAGTAGTAATGTCAATATTAATATTATCACAGGTTCCCAGAGCAATGGAACAATTACATATATATTTGCCTCACACTTTTTAGCTTTACCTTCCCCTTTTGTTACAAATATAAAAGAGAAAAGAGAACAAAATTTAGATTTCATGAAAGCGATCATTTCTATTCTCTTAATTTAAATGGAGCATGACATAAGATAATTTGGCTCATTGTGTCCCAATTATCAGTTATTTCACAGGAAGGACATGTAGAAAAAGGGGAAAAAATCTTTTTCTGGGAGCAATACTTTTGCAGCAGTGATTTACCAGACCTTAGGAAAAGTACATGGACGCTTAATAGTAGAAACACAATAAATTCTGATTGACTAGTATTCAAATACAATACAACTCAATTTACATAAAACACAAGTAAAATTGTGGCAGAAAATTGACACTGATGGTATAGAAAATTTTATAATATTATTCTTAGTAATATTTGTCTTCTATCACAGGGACAAAATAATTTTCTAAAAAACACCATAGCATTGACTGTTCACAGCATTGCCCTGTCTTTATAAATGTCTGGAAATTTATAATTAGAATAATAATGAACTAAAGTTTAATTTTCATGTTAGTGAAATACACTTAGGGTCTTTACTTTTACTGGAATTTTTTTCCTATAATAAAAATTTTAAATGCCTATTTAAATAATAAAAATCTAGGTATTTAAATGAAACATTTTTAATATGCAACAAGTCATGTCAATGTTAAATAAAGATAAGAATCAATTTTAATAAAATGATTCTTAAAATTACCCAAGCAAAATCTGGACAACTAATAATCTAACATGTTCACTATAAATACCATTTCAAATTACTTTAGGATATAAAAATGACCCAAGCTAATTGTTACTAGTTAAAAGTATACATAATTATCAATATATAATAAATTTTAGATATTATCATAGATTTATTTCCAAGCCTTCTAGAAATTTACATTTTAAAGCTTATAGACACACACACACACACACACACACACACACACATATATATATATATATATATATATATATATATATATATATATATATATGTATTTAGGTTTTTGCAAGGCAAATGGGGTTAAGTGGCTTGCCAAGGCCACACAGCTAAGTAATTATTAAGTGTCTGAGACTGGATTTGAACCCAGGTACTCCTGACTCCAAGGCCAGTGTTTTATCCACTGCGCCACCTAGCTGCCCCGAAGACACACATTTGACAGAAAAATAACAAATAGAATAAAATTCAACAAACATTTTTAAAGTACCTAAAAAGTATGGGTTAAGACAGTTTTTAGTCTAAATACGATAAAACTCTGTCCACTAAATAAATATATCCACTAAACATCCACTAAATAAGCATAATAAAATATGATCAGAAAATAAAAGTCAAAGTGGTATGAGAGTTGAGAGAATATTACTTCTGGTTGAAGCGGGAAGATTGGGAGATAGCTTCATGTGGATAGGGATATTTGAGTTGAAGGAAAGGTAGGATTTCAAAAGCAGTAACACGTATTTTTAAAAAAAGGGTATTGTGGTCAAGAATACCTTTATGAAAGATGTGGGGAACAAACTGAGCTTGGAGTCAGTGAAACCTAATGACATTAGCAATGGATTAGGAGTCAGAAGACCTGGTTCAAATCTCAACTTTGATATGTAATAGCTATAAGACATTTACACTAAGGACATCAGTTTCTTTACCTATAAAATGATAGGAGTGATGATGATGATGATAGATGATCTTCAAGTTCCCCTACTCAAAATGACACTCTTCTCTACTCAGGCCATTGTATAGGACTACACCTTACCAGAACCATTGCCCCTAAAACCATCCTGGGCCCTGATTGGTGAATTTTTGACGTAGCAAGTCTGGAATCAGACTTCTACCTCATTTCTCAGCCATTTCTGTCATTTAAAATGCAAACAGCCCACACATCCCATCCTTTACATTTCCCCTTTTGTTATGTTGTCTGCTAATGTGCTCT
The DNA here is from genome assembly GCF_037893015.1 of Macrotis lagotis. Lineage (NCBI taxonomy): Eukaryota > Metazoa > Chordata > Mammalia > Peramelemorphia > Peramelidae > Macrotis > Macrotis lagotis. The sequence goes on from NC_133660.1 coordinate 199,538,788, forward strand.
CCTAATCTAGAGGATTAGTTTAGAATCTGCTTGTATTTGTACTCCATATTTCCAGTACATAGTTTCATTTTAGCAAAAAGTTAATATAAGGTTGCAGAGTGTATCTAGCTTACCTAAAAAATTTCATTACCAAAAATATCAATGACATGAGGAAAATTTGATTTTCAACTGAAAAATACTTATTAAGGATGCACTATTTTAAAGACATTGGTTTGGGTGATGAATATGCAACAATAAAAATAAAATATCCCCAGTTATTATAGATATTATCACCTATAGAGAGATATAAAATTTATGAAATAACTTCAAGTATACACAAAATAATTTCAAGACTGGACAAAGATTAACAACTGATAATAACCAGTAACAGTCTTAGTGGATGGGGATTCTCTTGCTTTGGAAAACAAATGGCTTAATCACACTGACAATTTTTAACTATGTCTCTTTTTTGAGGGTCTAGAATTGCTCTCTATTTTACTATCATGCTATTTTATGAATTTCCTTTTTACCCTTTCTCTCTCTCTCTCTCTCTCTCTCTCTCTCTCTCTCTCTCTCTCTCTCTTTCTCTCTTTCTTTCTTTTTTCCTTCTACTACTACTACTACTATCACTAGTACTACTACTACTACTATTATTACTACAACTACTACTATTACTACTGCTACCTTATTTTTTTTTGCACATGCATGAAGATCTATGTTGAACTATTGTGATCTGCCTGGCCAATAATCAAATTTAGACTTTTCATGTCTATAAAAGGGCAGAAATTTGGTAGAAGTCTGCTTTGGGTATAGTAGGTCATTGTGCTAAAATAGACATAAAATTTCCCAAACAATAGCAAAGTGGTTTACATCCAGTAATGATGGGTAATGACATAGTGGAAGATATAATAATGCTTATATATATATATATATATATATATATATATATATATATATGATAATTCTTTTTTTTTGCAAGGCAAATGGGGTTAAGTGGCTTGCCCAAGGCCACACAGCTAAGTAATTATTAAGGGTCTGATGCCGGATTTGAACTCAGGTACTCCTGACTCCAGGGCTAGTGCTCTATCCACTGCACCGCCTAGCTGCCCCTATATGATAATTTTAACCAGGAATTACTACACCTGGTGTAAATCCTGTTTGAGGAAAGGGAATGATGGACATTGTGGTTACTTTGAGTACAGTATGACTATGGGCACAGTCTTTCAGGGAGAAGAGGCAAGACACAACCTTCCCTGTTTCCTTCTTCCCAGAGATTCAAGTCACTACCCAAATAATATCTGGGAGGCAAAGTGGGTCTTATGGTATTCAGATTTTGGAGTTTGGGCTGGAGTCCAAAGTGCAGGAAGGAAAACCACCTTTGAGAAAAGGAAGTGATTCCTCTTGGGAGGAAATGTGCTCTCCTAAGTGTTAGTGCCTGAAGCAAAGGCACATTTGCCCTTTATTAGTTTTGCCTTTTCATAAGACAGTAAAACATCATACTCAGAATGATAACACTGCAGCAAAAATAAGCAAGATTTAAGGTTTTTTTTTAAAAATAAAATTCGGGTTTACATAATGTAGAATGGCTCCACACATATGAAAGAAAAAGAGATTCCCTTGTTTATTTTAATAGAAAGATGGATTGGGCACATCAGAAATACAACACATTCATGGAAGAGGAACTTACATTTTCCACCATAATGCCTCTGAATATTATTATTATTTTTTCCAGACAGAGAGAAAGAGGAAAAAGAGAGATTCTTTTTCCCCATAGGATGGTCACAGCTGTACACTATCAAGATATAAAGAAATGGGGACTATTATGTCCTTGCTTACTGCTATCAGCTACTAAAATATTAGACCTCAGTACTTTATTTACCAAGTTTCCTACTGATAAAAGATAGCACTGCATAATGAATACACAAATTCATTTTCAAGAGTAGATCTTGAAAGCTGTTTTTTTTTTTAAAAAAATGCCTTCTGGCTGCAATACTTGAATGTACTGTATGCTGACAGTCAGGAGGGACAATAACACAGATGTGCTTTGTTTGGTGTCTAATGGATTCAGTCCTGAGTAGCATGAAAAAAGCTGCAGCTTAAGTATTTTCTGATGGTTTGGATCTCCCTTTCTCTCCATGTGGTCCTACAGTTTGAAGAATAGTAGGATATGTGTACAGTAGCCTTTCTATTTACAAGAGAACATAGTCCTGTTGTATTTTTTTTTTTATTTTCCAGTTTGAATAGATAGGAGATTAGTAGTTTCCTAGGACATAAGTAATGCTACAGAACATCTTGTCTATGCAGTTAAAACTTCATTAGTCTGAATCAGTAATCCCCTACAGCTCCCAGCAATGATATGTACCACTCCAACTTTCTGTTCCTTAAAGGAAAAACTTAATAAAGTTCTCAGCTTAGTTCTGCACAAGAAACAAAGCTCTGAATCTAAAACATTAGTAAAATTCAATCTTAAATGTCATTATGAAATGTGGATAGTATTGTAGCTATCTGCAAACTACACTATTCTCAATTTTTCATTACATTTTAAAGCCTAATTCTTCTTACATGATGCTACAAGAAACCTTCAATACTTGCCTTATTTTAACCCATGAGTTGGGAACATTATCTGAAAGAGGCATGAGATGCCAGCTCCCAATACTCCCCACTGGCAGTTATCATGAATGTTTTTATTGTTAGGATATGACCAAGTATCACCAAAGGAAAGTCATCAAATTCAGTATAATAAAATAATATCAACAACATCATCTTTTATTAAATCATGCTGTGCTAGGGAAATTTGCATATAGATCTAAACACCATGGGAGCCCTATCTTACAGATGTGATTTATTGGATACCACTGACTGTTCCCATTTTAAAGTAGTATCCAAAATCCCTGAGGTAACAAATATAACTAATTTTAATACATGTCAAAAAAAAAAGCCTAATCTACTTTCATCTTAACAAGACATTGTCTTTTACAAGTCTGAACTCACAAAGTACTAAAATTATGATGAATTCACAGTCTTATGAAGGTATTCTTGCCAAAAGAATGGGGGAGGGTATGGAAGAATAAGCATAATGATAAATAGTATGTAAACCTGAACTAGATTGCAGAGTAAGCACAGAGCTCCCATGATTTAACAATTCAATCTACATTCCACAGGACCATGCACATGGACTGTCATCTGTAGGCAGTAGAGTCAGGAGGGACTCAAACAAGCCAGGATCTCCTTTTGTGAATCAACTGAGAGCAAGTAAATAAAATAATAAAGTCAAACACCAGATTTCTGAAGGTTTTTTCCCCTCCAGATCCCATAACAAAAGTAAAATCAGTGCTACAGTAACCTATGGAAAACATCTTGCTAACAGCCAGTGATAAAGATAATTTATAATGGAAGGTAAAAAAAAATCACTCAAGGTCCATCATTCCTCAGTTTTCACAGATCTCATTCCTGAGGGATAGACACTGTGCTAGATGGGAGATATCCAAAATTGAAGGAATTTATTGTATTTCTGGATTTGGGAAATGCTGTTTCCAAAACTCAGGGGAAAATAAACAGTGGTTTATTTTAAGCCTCGTGTTTTGGCCTTCTGAAAAATGGTAAGAGAAATTTGAGACTAACTTAAAATATAATAAGAAGAAAATATTTACAAGTGTCTCTTCATCCTAAAAAAAAGAGAACATTTATAGTAGTTTGTTTTTTTTTGTAATAGCTAAAAACTGGAAATAAAGGGAATGCAATTGAATAATGGCTAAAGTATGTGATGTAATGGAATATTATTGTTCCATGAGAAACGAAAAGCAGAATGATTTCAGAAGAACCTGGAAAGACTTATACAAACTGATGCACAGTGAAATAAACAGAACTCAGAGAACGTTGCACACAGCAACAGTATTGTTCAACAAAGAGCTGTATATGACTTAGCTCTTCTCAGCAATACAATGATCCCAGACAATGTCAGAAGACTAATGACTGAGCATATTATGTCACCAGCTCAAGAATTGATATTCACTGAATATAGACTGAAGCATGCAATTTTTCACTTTTTTTTCACTTTTTTTCTTTTTTTGAAACTTCTTGATCAAAATGACTAATAAGTAAATGTTTTATACAGTCATTCATAATATCTATATCTGATCATTTAGCATTCCAAGGAAGGAGGATGAGAGGAATGGAGAGACATGTATAGAATTTGGAACTCTAAACTTTAAGTAAAAATGTTAAAAATTGAGGGAAAAAATGAAACAAAACAAGTGACCCATGCAATTCCTCATTTTTTTTGGTCCAAGTATTAAGAAACTTCAAGTTATCTTAATTTCACATAAAGAACACAGTTGTTGGACTGTTGGTATAAGATTTCATAATCTTTATGTTATAGCATCTGGAATCAAATAAAAATTGCTCTGTTTGGTTCTTCACAACTGGACTACAACTTACCTGTCCAGGTTTATTACATATGACTCTCTATAAACTCCTAGCTATGGACAAACTGGTCTTCCTCTTTCTCACATACAACATGCCATCCTTCAGAATTCCTTGATTTTTCCTTAGCTGTGCTTAAAACAAAATTCTTAATCATCCACACTTCTTAGAATTCATAACTTTCTTCAAATCTCACAAATGTTTCCTGCTCCAAATGCTACTGCTCCATCTGAAATTACTCTATAAATCCTTAGTATCTCATATATTTAGACATAACATAAAACTTTCTAAGTAGTTCATTGATCTCTTATGCTCAATATTGTATATATTGCTTATTTTGCACTGTAATAATGGGGTTGTTAACAAATTGTTAACAATTCTCCCTGCTTGTTATCAAATTTTTGTTTACAATGCAGAAAAATGAATGCCTTCAAAAGACATTGATGGAAAAATATCTGTATTCTTAAGAACTAATCAGTCTTACATGCCAAGGTACTCAGAACAACAAACATGGTATTTTGCTTGGTTTTATTTTTGCTAAACCCCTATAGATACAAAGATGGTATTCAGCCATATGAAATAATAGTTTCTGTTTTTGTAGTAAGCAAATTATAAACCAGAATCCCAGGAAAATTATGAGCTTTTAGTAAAGATGGCATTAGTCTCAAGTCTTCAGACTTCTCAGGCAAAAAAATATAACAGATGAATGAATGGATGAATAATACTTTTTAAGATCTCCACAATAAGTCTGCAAATATATATATATATATATATATATATATATATATATATATATATATATACATATACATGCTTTTAAGATGATTATTTTCTTTACATGATTTTTTCTTTAACATGATTGTTTTCATATAAAAATCAGATATGATAAAACCTCTGGCACTTCTCCTTATGATCTTAGATTATGTTTATTTCCTGCCATTACATTTCCATGTCATACACTATGCTATTGTTCTAACCAGTCATCTCATGAATCAGGGATAGTGTGGTGACAAATGAGTGACTTGGGTCATTGGGGCAGATACTTTAAATAACTACTATCATCATCTTCAAAAGGAAAACATATTGAATGATATGATATTCTTTTAAACATATTTTTATGTATCATAAAAAGAGACAAATTAAGTTTTTTCCAAAAAAGTTTTTGTTTTCCAGAAGTAAATAAATAGATATGAATGATGGAAAGATATTATATGATTCATTCCTGATTTTTGGCATTTCCATGTTATAATGGAGTATATATATATATATATATGTATATACATATATATACATATATATACATATGTGTAAAATTTAGCATGACTAGGAGCAGAAATAGAAAAATTATAACATATACAAATACATTTTTTTCAGGTTCATTTCAAATCTAGATTGTAAGCAATCAAGTTTTTTGCTAATCATGAAATTAAAGACATAACATTAAGTATTACACCAATGTATCAATGTAATGCAAAAATGATTTAATGTATTTTAGCAATTCTAAAAGTAACTTTTAGTATGCTAAAATATATACAGTTTTTTAGTATAATTAGGTAGTATACTCACTTTTCTTATGACAGGTCAACAAGAAAGTCAAACAGGCACTTTTCTGTTTTAACTATTTTAACATCAGTACTTTAGGAGAATAAAAATGCCCTTCTAATATATCAGTACTCGTGGGTGAAAAACTGCACAACAGAACTCTGAACTACATTTTTTCTTCAATGCAGATGCTGCCCTGCAGTGCCACAGTAACTTTATGATGTATTTTTCAAAAAGGCCTTTCAACCCAATCTACCAGGTGGTTTTAGGAATACAGTCCATGTCCTGGAACCCCTCTAGCAGCAGATATCAAAATATATACAGTTTGCATCCTAATTTTGCAACAGTAAATTCTGATTTTCTCCATTCTATTCTGTGTTCATAATATATTTTGAAAATAAGAACCTTAAAATCCAGTTAAAGTTTACTTTTTTAAAATGTTCTCCAACAGTAATATACAATTTCACTGTATTAATGCAACCTACTTAGAATATTATACATTTTAGTTTAAGAGAGAGAGAGAGAGAGAGTTAAGGATTTGTTTAGACAGATGCAGCTACATTTTAAAATATTTTATTCCAATCTAGTGTTTATTTTTTCCCCTCTGCCAAACAAAATGTAGTGTGTCCTGAGTTTCTGAAAGGGTATCAATTTATGCTTTAGTAATCATGAAGTTGACTTGCTTTAGATAAACCTTTTAAAAAGTTCTATTTCTGTCATTAAAAAAATCTGCATTTTTATTTAAAACTTTTGATAGCTCAAGCAAATTAATTGGTCTCAACTTAAATTTTCTTTTGGATGTTTGATGGGACCCAGGTGGAGGGGTGGGGGGTTGGGATAGAGTGGTGTGAAAGGTAAGGTACAAATAGCATTTAAGGGGGAAAAAGTTACAAATTCAGCAAATTTTATTGAAATCAAAAGAAAAGTTCCATAGGGTAGAATGAAAGGGACGGGAAAAGGTTCCAGCAAAGTTGGGGTGGGACAGTATAGGGAAGGGACATAGAGAAGTTAGGGAGTTAAACTAAGGCTGGCCAAAAATGCCAGAAGAGATTAAGGTTAAGGAGTGTTAAATAAGATTATTTAATATTGTGAAGAAGTGTAAATGAATCAAGACTCAGAAATAATCTGCAAGTATGTTAGCCACAGAAATATGGAGGTTGGTATTTAAGCAGATTTTTGTTAATTAGTTAAATTCAATAAATATTTATTGAGAACCTGCTTGGCACCGATTAAAGGTTTTAGGTATTAGGGAAGGTAAAGGTTTAAATAAGTTCCATTCCTATATGGAGTTTGTAGTCTAGTGGGTGGGTAGAAAAATGGCATGTGTATTAAGAGAGGTTTTTAAAAGTTTTGTATGTGAGGTCCAAGGGTGAAATATTATTGCTGATTGAGAGTGGAGGTGGAGTGGGGGTGGCAGGAAAGTTTTATAAAGAAAGAAAACAAATTAGCTTTAAAGCATAGATGAGTAGGAATTTAACTGAAGGAGGGGGAGCCTGAACCATATGGAACAATGTGAAAAAGACAAAAAGTCAAGCTTCAGAAAGAGAAAGTTTGCCTGTAGCATGACCTTGATAACAGAGAATACAGGTTGTCAAAGTGGAAAGAACAATAGGTTTATTGTCAGGAGAGTGGACATATCATCTTTGTTGTTTTCTGTGAAACCCTGAGTGAGTCATTTTCCTATTGTAGATCTCATTTTCCTCAAGTGAAATGAAGTACTTGAACTATTTCTATGCCCCTACCAGCTTTAAATCTGATGGTCAATTCTAAGAGATGGAGTACTTCACTTGACTACAGTTCTTATTTAAAAAGCCATATGAGAGTAAAACATAGCTAACAAAAAATAAATAAATAAAAGCTTTAACACATAGAATTCTACTTTAGTTAACAGATTTGTAAAACACAACTTTATCATTACTATTACTGTCCTAAATAATTCCATTCTTTCCTCCTTTCCCATTAGTGTGTTCTTCATAGAAGCTCCCTTTTAGGAAAGGGTCCCACACTAGATATCCCTCATTCTCTGGCTTTAGTCATCATGCTCAGTTGTATCCTAATTCTACTGTTCCCATTGGAGAATCCTTCCTGGAAGCTCCATTTTAGGGAAAGGCACCAAACCAACCATCCTTCACTCTCTAGATGCAGTCACAATAACCTAACAATCCTACTTTTCAGCTCCTCTTCTAGGTGTCTTCCTCCATTAGAATGCAAGGGTCTTGAGGGCAAAGACTATCTTTTTTGCTCATTCAGTAGGTACTTAATAAATGCTTGTTGACTGACCGGATACACCAACTTCCAAAGCTGCAGCCTTTCTATTCAATTTAATTTCACTTTATTCAATGCCTACCATATATAAAATATGCCTCATGCTAAGGGTTACATAAAGAGAGATGAGGCAAACTGTCAAAATAGGATTTACATTCTTATAATGAATTCTATAATGAATCTTATAATGAATTGATAAATAATAAGAGCTGATATTTATATGGCACTCTGAGTTCTACAAGGGGTTTTACATATGCTATGCTAATTTAGTTATCTAATTCATGTATGAATCTGCAAGACTTCTCTATGCAGCTTTATAAAATCCCAGCCCTAGATCTAAAAGTCAAAGTATTAAATCCAATATTAATAATTTTCATAGTTCACATGAAAATACTATGACCTACTATTTAGCTACATTATAATATTGTATTGTGGAAAAGTATTAATGATAGGACAAGACTTTTTAAATATCTTCTGAAATAAAATGAAGGCATATGCTAAATAGTTGTTAATTGAGCCTTTATCTTAATTTAATTTCAATTTATTTTTAATTTAATTTATACTTTATTTAATGAATTAAAATATACACTCTAACAAGTGTCAAAAGTGTCACTTTTTCATACATCATTTTTTAAGATAAAGGAATGATTAAAAAGCCACAATCAGCCACAAGGACTTGCACAGGGTTTCACAGTCAGTCTTGTTTATGGCAAAACTTTTCACCTGTATTATCTATACAGGGAACAAAAGTCAAAAAGGACAAGAACCAGATCCAAGAAAAACAAGTCTAAGATTTCAAGACTATATCAAATGCAAAGGTGAGCTAAGAATGCTCCCTCTAATCTGTGAAGGATTCACTCCTGGCTATGCTCTCTTATCCTGCAAAGATTTAAAACTACTCCAGTCATTATAATATTTGCTAGGTAATTCCAATTTACATTTATTGATCAGTCATTTATTGAATATATTTTATATTGACATAATTATATTCATCATTAGGCTCTTATGAAACAGGGAATCATCTATGGTTTTCAGAAGCACAAAGTGGGAAACCAACAGATAGAAAATACTTTATAAAGTAAGAAATTCAGATAAATTTAAGATCCAAAAGATAAGAAGGTGAAATTGTTGAAGTATGATTTAAAAGTCTGAACCTTTTTCTATAACTTTTTAAAAGTTCAAAATTTCAAAATTTAAATTAAATAGAATTTTGGATTCTTGTCATCAATAATGGATTCATTTTTGAAGAATATTATTAACATTATCATCACCATGGTTATAATAATTGATATTTATATAATGCTTTAGTGTTTGAAAAGCAACTTACATGAATTAACCCATTTGAGCCTTGCAATGATCCAGTGAGTTAGAGGACAATACCTACAATCATTCCTCCTTTACAGATAAAGAACCTGAGTCTCTAAAAGGTAGAAAACTTTGGCCATGGTGACAAAGCTATCATAACAAAAATGGATTGTTCTTGAGTCATTTCAGTTGTGTCCAACTCTTTGTGACTCCATTTGGATTTTTTTAAGCAAAGATAATGAAGTAGCAGACCAATTCCTTCTTCAATCCATTTTACAAATTAGGAACTGAGACAAAGGGGGTTCAGTGACTTGCCTAGGGTCACACATCCAGTAAGTATCTGAAGTCATATTAGAACTCAGGTAGAAGAGTCTTTCTGATTCCAGATCTGATGCTTCTATTCACTATATAAGCTAGCTTCCCTTAGATGCAACATTTCTAAACAGCATTGAATAATGTTAGGGTGATGTGGAGAATGGTGTGTAAAGGAACTTAAAATCTACTAGAGAGAAAAAAACATATCTACAGGTAAATATATAGAATAAATATGAAGACTTTGAATGCATCTATGAAAGTTGCTAAAAACAGGCAATATTGTTAAGCTAAGCATAAGGACTTTTTGTTAACATCAAATATCAGACAATCTGGTGTTTTAACTAGAGCCTTTTTTACTTTACTATATGGATCTAATTGTAGAACTGGAATAAGAAATGACAACCAAATTGAAAAGCATGGCATAAGACACTCTAAATTTACTGCAGCTTCTTTTTTCTGTTAGATGTAGGCACAAAAATGCAGGAAAAAATAAATCAATGAAAGTGTTTCATTCAAATTTTAAACATTATGGTTCTCTTTAATTTGGAAAAATAAAGGAATAAATAATACTTTTAATTATAGTTCTCCAAATGATAAACTGATTAAGTTTTTAAAAGAGATAAATAATATGATCTATAGAATGTGGAAATTTTGGGGATGGATCCAACACTTCTAAACCACCTAAATAACCTCAAGGTGATATGAGTATGTTGTTGGCAATAAAAGAAGGAATAATATGGAGTGTTCCAAAAATATCGGTAGGTTCTAAACTTTAGTTCCTTAAAAATGCACTGACTTCTGTAATACCCTAGATTGTGATCTGATAACAAGGATCTGTTTTTATGGTTCTAACCTAAGATATTGTGAAACAATTTTTTGCCAAAATATTCATATCTTCTTTTTTTAACCAAATAGTATCTGAGGTGAGACATATAGTCTTTCATTATGTATTTTTATTTTTTAATACCATGTCTAAAATTATAATATAAATATAAAACATCTTGAACTTAAGATGCCTGCTTTATTAATGTACTTAAGTTTAGATTGAATATTTTTTTCTTGTTAAGTTTTATTAGGAACCATCTATTGGGCTGATTGCAAAGAGAACCAACTCCCAATATTAAACATTTAAATTCCTATGGTGTAGGTGGCATGTTCTCCTGGAATGTATTATAGACTATTTAGAATAGTCAATTATTCCTTGCATGGATCCTGAAAAATAAAGTGAATATGACCTGAAATTGACTATTTCTTAGGAAAGCAAAGTTTCTTAAATATATCTAGATTTATAGAAAATCAGTGTTGGAAGAAACTAGACAGATTATGCAGTCTGTTCTCTTCATTTTATAAGTGAGAAAATGGAGTAACAGAAAAGTGGTGTGACGTGACCAAAATTACATAGAGAGGAGTGATAAAAAACTTAGGTCTCCCAACTTCTACTAGTTCAAGTTTTTTTCTGACTGCATCATTAATCATACTTGTTAAAACACTATGAGAAATAATTTAATACCTTATTTTTGACCTGAATAATTTAATTAACCCTAAATATGATATATTTTCTCCTGTTTCATCCAATAAAATACGAGGCTATTTTATAATGCAGTGTTATACTACTAGATGAAAGTTTCAGAGAAGCATATCTTAGCTCAATATAAGGAAGAATTTCATTTGATATTTCCCAAATGCAATGGATTATTCTCCAAGGATCCAGCACTGATCCAACATTTGACATCTTCAAGCAATAACTGAATGTCCACTTTGACAGATTTGTTCTTCAGGATTAGAGGAACTAGATTAGATGTCCTCTGAAATCACTTCAAGGATCACATGATTCTATAATACCAGTTTTGTGCTGAGAAGCTAAACTAGTCAAGGAAGAAATTTTGGTAAAGGCAAACAAGAATTCTTCTACTGAAAGGTATGTCATCAAGGATTAAAGTTTCGCACAATTAGGCAAGTCAAAAACATCTTTATTTTAATATATTAGACCACAGAGGGACCACATACTGGTTTTTGAGCCTTTTCTGTTTTACATAGAGTCACAGACCTAGAATAGTAAATGACAACAGGATAGAAAAACATGGCAGAAGCTACTCTAGGTTTACTGCTGCTTCTTTTTTTTTCTATTTAGGAATAGGCACAAATAAGCAGGAAAAAAATATCAAATTATAAATTTTAATTTTAAATATTATGCTTCTCTTTAATTTGGAGAAAAAAGGTATAAATTATACTTTTAACCATAACTCCAAAAAAGATAAATTGATTAAATTTTGAAAGGAATAGAATATGATCTCAAGAAATACTCTAAAAAGAATGTGGAAATTTACAGAATGGATCCAACATTTCTAAACAATACTAAATAACCTCAAGGTGATATGAGCATGTTGTTGACAATAAATGAAGGAAAAATATACATGTTCCAAAAATATCAGTACAATCTAAACTTTAGTTCCTTAAAAATGAAATAAGACTTTTGTAATTCACTAGTTTGTAATTTGATAGAGACAGGTTAATTGCAGTAATTGAATCTATTTGAAATAGAATAACATTTCACTATCATACTTCTTTACTTTTCATTATGGATAAAAAAGAAAACTGTACATGCCCCAAAGGTATGGAATTATGTATGATTATGAGTAAGATCTAGGTGTTCTTTCTTCCTGCCTAAAGGTCATTTGTAGGTACTCTTTGCCCATATGCTCATGAGAATTCCATAAAAAAAATCAAATTATTTCATTAATTCAAATTTATTCAAATAACTCAAAATTATTTTTCTCACATCAAATTATTTTGTAAGCAAAAAAAATGTCATGCAAGCAAATTTTCAGTGGCAGATGGACAGTCTATAAATATGATTGATGCCCTTCTCCTTGCAGCATTTGAAAGTCTCCTCAAATACAATATCTCCCCTGGAACCCACAAAAGAGAAGTGGTATGAAAAGCCCTCAGAAGCTTTCAGATTTACTACTCAAATTTACTACTCTCCACTATCCTTGCCCCCAATCCCACTGTTCTGAGTCAGCTATCTTATCTGGTTTTAAGAGTAGGCATTCTTATTATCTTTTTCTCTTCACGTCTGCAAGTAATGAGAAAACTGCTACTTTCATTTTCCACTATTATGCACTCCTCCCCCATCACCCAGAGATGTTACATCTTTAAGCATGAATTCTGCCTACTCCCACCATGCCATAAGAACGGAAAGAGATCAAAACCTTGGTGCAAAGACTTTAAAGTATACTTTATCTTTAAGATGCAATAATACAAGAAGAGCAAAGAATTTGAATCAATAATTTGGGTGGGGGAGATAATATTTCATACTGCTAAATGATTACTATAATAATAACAAACATTTATCTAGTGTTTTAATGTTTGAAAAGTTCTTCACATTACCTCTTTTGATACTCATAAGAATCTTCAATATAAGTGATGTTATTATCCCCATTTAACAGATGAAGAAATGGAGTCTAAGAAATTAAACTGTACAGAAAATAAGTATTTGAGGCAAGATTTGAATTTTGTATTCCTGACTCCATGTTCAGCATGATATCCATTATACCACCTAGATGCTTTTTGACTATGCCTTCAGTATTACCATTCTAAATCAGAAATGGTGTCAACCTGTCAACGAGAACTAAATTACCAAAACAGTAAATCATCTCTCTACAGTAGGATGTGAACTAGTGCTATGATTCATTATACCTCTTTACATTAAATCTTGAACAGAAGTATTAGAAGAAAATAATTCTCCAACTACAATTAGACCAACACTTTAAGAATTCATTATGTGGTACTAAGAGACACAGTGGGATGAGTATAGCAAGTCAGATAATAGTGGGCCTGGTAGGGCCACATGGTAGCACTCTGATGATTCCTTTATTCTATTGTCTATGGAACTCCTGTTTCATTATTGGCAAACTCTTTTATATTCTTAGACTCTTCCCTGACTGTTTCCTCTATCCCACTCTCTCTTTAATTGAATCTTTGCCCTCCTTAGACAACATCAATTTCCCTTCAGTTCTTTTCAATAGAGCCTTCTCTTGTACTGGCTCACTGCTTCAAAGGAAGAAGTGTCCCTCCTCCTTTTCCTAGGATTAGTTTTGAACTATGCTCCCTTTGCATCTCATTCCCACTCCTCTGAGATTCTATTGCACTAATTGTCCTTCAATCTTCAGTATTAAAACTCTCTTCTCCAATGGTTCCTTCTTCTCTACTCAGGTGGACAGTATACACTAAACAAAAACAAACCAAATATTCAATGTTTCTAAAACGAAATTAATCATCTTTTTTAGAGCTTCTTTTCCTGACTTCCCATGTTTGTTAATGTCACAAATATTTCCAAATCACTTAGGATCCTAATTTTAGCATTATCTTTTTCATTCCTACCTCTTCCTCAGCTCCAACTTTCAATCAGTCACAAAACCTTTTGATTTTTTTCCCCAAACTAAAGCACTTGGTGTTCAACCTTCTTATTACAGGTTTATTTTAGCATATTTGGATTGATCTTAGATGTACAGTACATGCTTCTATCCACAACTGCATTTGGCCTGGGAGGGTCTGACAGAGTTTGTTCTTTGCTAATCCAGTCTTTGAGAACCTAGAGTCATCTCTGTACATGAGACATGATTTATAAACTTAAAAGTGCACTAAGATTTTTTGAAACACTATGCAGAATACATATGTTATTATCTTATCTGGGGACAGGTAGCTAGGTATCTAGAGTACACTGTATTGGATTTAGAGTAGTAGATGAAGAGTTCTGATTTCATTCTGTTCTCATGGCAGGGTGGGAATAGATAGAATTCATGACAAAAGATCTGACACCTCTGGGGGATGGGGGAGGAGTGCATATTAGTGAAAAGGCAAGTAGCAATTTTCTTATACTTGCAAACAAGAAGAGACAAAGAGTTACTGGAAAACTGAATTTGAATACTGTCACAGATACTAGCTGTAAGATCCTGGGCAAGTCATATAAACTCCTTTGTACCCCATTTTCATTATTTATAAAATGGAAATGATTAAAACACCTCATGAGATTGCTGTAAGAACCAAATGAAACAACAAAATGTTCTATAAACTTTAAAATGCCAGAGAAATGCAAACTACTTTTAATATCCTATGTTTTATTTCTCCTGTTAGAATGTAGACTCTTCTTTAGGGGCAAAGTATGTTGTTTTACAAATTTTTAGAAAATTCCATATTTATATATAGCAATATATATATATATATATATATATCAATTATGCTAAATATTTTTGAAAGGATGAACCTAGTGTAGACCAATTATAACCAACATTAACAAATTTCCCTCCTTGTCCAGTTCCAATCTCCACTATTATTTCACTTAATAATCCTATTCATAGATAATCTATTATTCACTGCTCCACAGGAGATATTTCTTTAGTCACATGAGGGTAGAATTATGAATGTGATATGGAGATCAAAAAAATTTTAACTTCTGACATACACTCTTTAATAGGGGCACTCTTATTTAGCAGGAAATTTCAAATTAATGGTATGAAATGAGAAAACATCAGAATAGTGACTGTGATTCTCCTATATTGTGTTAATGGCAAAGTCAGGTATAGGTAATGTCAAGGAAGCTTGGATTTTCCTAAATTTGTAGCAGGGGTAGAAATTTGAAAATATGAATTTGATAACAAAATATGACAGAAAATCTTTTGAAAAGCAAAAACTGTTAATGCTCTTTGACTTTCATATTTTTCAACTCCACCTGGATAATGAGTTAACTGAGGCCACCAGACATGTCATGAAGATAAGATCTAAGAATACAGATCATAGTTGGAGTCAGCTGAGTAATTTTTTTCGAGTAATCAATTCTACCTTGAGATAGTTGTTAAGAAATTCTTCCTTATACAGAACTAAAAATCTGCTTCTCTCCAACTTCCATTCTTGGATCCTCATTCTGTCTCTGGGGCCACGAAGAACAAGTCTAATCTCTTTCCTACATGACAGCTTTTCAAATACTTGAAGACAGTTATGTCACCAGAAGTCTTCTCTTCTTTATACCCCCAAAAAAATCCCACTTATGGTTTCTCAATGTTCAGCTCTATTCCATCCTTTTTTTTCATGCACTTCCTTATAAGCGGAAAGATTAGAAAATTAAAAAAAAAAGATAAGAACAGGAAAAGGAAAAAGAAAAAGAATAAAAAAGGAGGAAAGAAAAACAAAGAAAGAAGAAAAAAGGAAGGATAAAGAGAGGATCAATGATTTATAAAAGAATAAGCAATGGGATTTACAAAAGTCAAGCAACTAGGAAACAGCAATTAGAGAAGAAAAAGAAATTGAAGAAATGGGAAGGAAGAGAAAAAACTCATTCTTTGGAGATGACATGATGGTATACCTAGAGAATCCCAAGAAATCATCCAAAAAACTTGGGAACAATTAGAAATTTTAGCAAAGTTGCAGGATATAAAATAAACCCTCAAAAATCCTCAATTTTTCTATATATATATGACTAGCAAGATACAGTAAGAAGAGCTAGAAAGAGAAATCCCATTCAAAGTAACCTCAGACAAAACAAAATACCTGGGAGTCTATTTGCCAAGGCAGACTCAAGAACTTTTTGAAAACAGTTACAAAACACTTCTCACACAAATTAAGTCAGATTTAAATAACTGGACAAACACCAACTGCTCATGGATAGATTGAGCAATTCAATCAAAACTAAACTACTTGTTTAGTGCCCTACCAATCAAAATTCCAAAAAAATATTACTTTAATGAGTTAGAAAAAGTTGTAAGTAAATTCCATGGATTCAATGGGGGAAAAAATGCAAAAAGAAGGTGGCTTAGCCCTACCTGATTTAAAATTATATTATAAAGCATAAGTCATCAGAACTGTCTGGTATTGGCTAAGAAATACAGTGGTGGACTAGTGGAATAGACTAGGTGCAATAATAGGAAACGATTATAGTAATATGCTGTTTGATAAGCCCAAAGAGTTCAGCTATTGTGATAAAAACTCTCTCTTTGATAAAAGCTTCTGGGAAAATATGGAAGAAACTTAGATTAGACCAACACCTCACACCCTATACCAAGATAAGATCCAAATGGATACAGGATTTTGACATGAAAAACAATATTATAAGCAAACTTAGAAGATCAAGGAGTAGTTTACCTGACAGATCTATGGAAAGGGAAGCAGTTTATGACCAAGGAAGAGATAGAGAACATCATTAAAAACAAACTAGATAATTATGATTACATTAAATTAAAAAGCTTTTGCACAGACAAAACCACTGTAACCCAGATCAAAAGAAATGTAGTAAACTGAGAAACAAACTAATGTTTCTGACAAAGGACTCATCTCTAAAATATACAGAAAACTGAGTCAATTTTTTTTCAAAAAGCCATTCCCCAATTGATAAATGGTCAGAGGATATGCAAAGGCAATTTACATATGAGGAGATCAAAGCAATCCATGGTCATATGAAAAATTATTCTAAATCATTACTTATTAGAGAAATGCAAATCAAACCTTCTCTGAGGTACCACCTCATACCTCTCAGACTGGCCAATAAGACCAGAAAGGATAATGATCATTGTTGGAAGGGTTGTGGGAAATCTGGGATACTATTACATTTTTGGTGGAGCTGTGAACTCATCCAACCTTTCTGAAGAGAAATTTAGAACTATGCCCAAAGGGCAACAAAAATGTGTATACCCTTTGATCCAGCAATACCACTACTGCATCTATACCCTGGAGATATGATGCAAAACGGTAAAAACACCACTTGTACAAAAACATTCATAGGAGCCTTGTTTGTTGTGGCAAAGAATTGGAAATCAAATAAGTGTCCTTTAATTGGGGAATGGCTTAGTAAACTGCGGCATATGTATGTCATGGAACACTATTGTTCTATTGGAAACCAGAAAGGACAGGAATTCAGGGAAGCCTTGAGGGATTTGCATGAACTGATACTAAGTGAGATGATCAGAATCAGAAAAACATTGTACACCCTAACAGCAACATAGGGGTGATGATCAACCTTGATGGACTTGCTCATTCCATCAGTGCAACAATCAGGGACAATTTGGGGCTGTCTGCAATGGAGAGTGCCATCTGTATCCAGAGAAGCAACTGTGGAGTTTGAACAAAAGACCAAGGACTATTACCTTTAATTTAGGAAAAAAAACTAATATCTTATTGTCTGATCTTGCTATCTCTTATACTTTATGTTTCTTCCTTAAGGGTATGATTCCTCTCTCATCACATTCAGTTTTGAACAATGTATACCATAGAAACAATGTAAAGACTGACAAACTGCTTTCTATGGAGGGTGGGGAGGGAGGGAAGTAAGATTAGGGGAAAAATTTTAAAACTCAGAATAAATAAAATATTTTAAAAAAAGAAAAAAAGAAAATTTAAAAAATAGGAAGAGGAAGAGGAAAAATAAAAATAAAAAAGAAAACAAGAAAGAAAAAAGGAAGAATAAAGATAGGATTAATGGTTTATAAAGAAAAAAAATAATGGTATTTATAAAAGTCAAACAACTAGGAAATGTGATATGATTATCCTCAATGATTCAATAGAAAGTTGAACTAGTTAGAATTGTAAAAAGAAGAGCAAATGTACATGTCTACATATTGTTAGAAAAATAATACAAATAATGTACATAATTTTTTTAAAAAAGCTACTGTTTCATTTTCTCAATTCTAGCAAAGGAGCTAATTCTAATAAGAACATATTTCCATTGAATATGTAATCTTAACATTCTCTTTTCCCAATTAAATTATATTTATAAGTAAGAAATAAGAAGCATTATGATAAAAGATGAGATTAAATATCAGCTTCACTAATTACTTCCCTGTGTATCAATAAATTTTCCATTCTGACTCTTGGTTTCTGCATGTGTAAAATTAAAAGCTGAGTTAGATAACCACCAAGGTCCTTTTCCACTCTAAATCTCATGAGTCTTTGACTTTATAATTTCAACAAATTTATATTCCATTTCCTATATATTTTATATATTATCTGTAAAAACATCTGAGTTATCTCTACTATTAATATCTCTTATTTTGTTAGTTCAATGGCTTCATGATAACCTCAGTCACATTATAATCCTTTCATGACCTTAAAATTCTCATCCCTGTTATCCCTTATAAAAAATCTGCCCAACAAATTGTAAATTTTTGTCAATATTTTGCCAATATCTTTCAATAAATAAAATAGCTTTCATTTAATATTTTAAAAAGTCATTCTCCAATTGACAAATGGTCAAAGGATATGCAAAGGCAATATATAATAATGTTTGTAATTCTTCTACATAACCAGGTCCTTTTCCAATCACATTTGCCATCAGTTTTTTTTGAAATGGCACTTTGAGTAAATAATCATTTGCAATATGTAGCAGCCTATGTATATGCACTATGCTTCTTTTGATTTTTGGGTTATGTGAAAAAATTTTCCATATTTATGGTGTCATATAATTTACAGCTATAAAGGTACCAAGGGATTTATCTCATGTTCAGTATGATTTTCAGCTATACTAGCAATATCAGTGGTAAGAAGATAAGCTTTTTTAACACAGAGAAGCTAGGATCTATTGAATGTCATCTATCATTTCCTAAATGCTTTTCACTCTATTCTATGACGTTCAATTATTCACCAAAACTACTGTTCATCACCAATGCCTGGTTAAGATCTATATCTGGATTATTCATTGATATTCTTCTCATAACTCAGCTTCTAATGCTCCAGACTTTCCCATCATTCCTCTCCTACCTTCTCATCTTAGAATTTTTAGTGCTTGTGATCTTGACCCTGGAACACCCCCTCACTCTTTGCACATCCTTCTACCATTTGTGGGTTTCACTAGGAATCTTCAATTTTGAAGAAGGGTCCAGGTAAATCGCCCTTCATTCCACTTTCAGTTCTACTTCTGACTCTCCATACTTTACCACTAAGCTCCTGCATGAATACTTTTTTTCCTCAAATCTTTCAGCTTTCTTTTACATATCATCTTCCTCATTAAAATCTTTCTTTTTTGTCCTTTCTTTTTACTTATATTTCTTTACCCAGAACCCAGCACAATGACTGTCACACAGTAAGCATTTAATAAATATTTGATGACTTGACTAAATGGCTGTTATGATATAGACTGGTTCATCAAGGTGTTGAAGTAGAAAAGAGATGCTAATACAGATAAAAAAAGAGGTGAAAGCTTTGGGAAAGGACTCAAGGTCTAAGAGAATGGTCGTCACAATGAACAAGGTTAACTTGTAAGGAATAGGAAAAAAATGGAACCAGAAAAGGTTACAATCAGTAAAAAGGGATTTCAGAGTTTGTGAACAAGGGAGTAGCCTAATTGTGGGTAATGGCATGATGGAGGGAATAATCTACTTTATGAAGACAAGATAGAATGAAAGAGTTGATCAGGGGAATGATTTAAGCTAAATATAAGTTACGGCTTTGAAGAAGTATAGCTATAAACATTAAAGTCTTCAAGTCGGAAACAGGATGGAGAGGAGAGAAAATCATGATTGAGGTACTGAATTCATTGAATAAGGCAGGAGAAGGTCCTGATAGATAAATAAAGATTGGGTGTCACTTTTAGATAGTACGAACATCGAAAAGGGAAAAGTTACTTAGTAAATGTAATAGATGAAGAGGCCGGAAATAGTAACAGGAATCAAATGTATTCTGATTCTTCCTGTACCAGTGAGAGACATAGCTAGTATTGGAAAGAGAAGCCAGGAAAATAGAGTCATTAAAGAGGGAGGCATGAGAATGGTCCAGAAATCAAAATGGCAAAGTAAGTCATAAAATCATCATAACTCTTCCATATTCACCTTCAATCAACCACAAAAAGCATTCCAAACAAATCCTGGATTAATGGATACAACAAAATATGGAGTGAAACAAGCTTTTAGCCCACGAAATTTGGAATATTGGAAGGAATTGGAAGGAAGATGAAAAAGGAATTCAGTCCAGGACAGTAAGCAAGATGTCCAGGACATCTCAGTAAGCAAGCAGCAAGCCCTACCTCAGCAAAATAGTGGGAAATTCTGAGCCCACTGCAGTGGAACAACCTCATCATAGCCAGGGTAATGGCAGATTCCTATCCCAAGAACTACCACATGCTTCAGCATAACCCTTGGCAAACTGGCTGCCACTAGCAGCCATGCCACCATGTGCTTCAGTGTTGGTCTAGGGAAATGTAAAAACACCCCAACTTCCTCAGGAGATGCCAGACACCATCACTAGGATCCTGGCTCAGCACCAGACCAGCTATCAGGCTCCTTCATGATTCAGCAGCACAAGCTACCTCTGTAGGAGTATTTGGCTCAAGAAAACTGAGAACGTGCCCCTTAGACCCTGGGAGTAGAACTCAAATTTAAAAGAAATGAATAAGGACAAAAAAAAAAAGATGAGAAAAAAACAATAGAATCTGGTCATGGAAAATTATTATGGATCAAGAAAGAAGTTCAAAAGAGGACAGCAATGTCAAAACAACTATAGGAAGAACCTCCTTCCCTGAGTCTTGCCAAAAAAAAAAATAAATAAAATGGGAAGTAGTCTCAAGCCCTGAAAGAATTCATGGAAAAATTCAAAAGGGAGCTTTAAAATCTTGTAAGAGAAAAATTGGGAAAAGAAATGAGTAAAGCAAAAGCATTATGAAAGAGTCAACAGGGCAGATAAGTGGTGCAGTGAATAGAGCACAGACCTGGAATCAGGAGATTCTGAATTCAAATCCAGACTCAGATAATTGTGTGACCCTGGGCAAATCACTTAACCCTGATTGCCTTAAAAAATAATCAGAGAATGGGCGGCTAGGTGGCGCAGTGGATAGAGCACTGGCCCTGGAGTCAGGAGTACCTGAGTTTAAATAGAACCTCAGACACTTAATTAATTACCTAGCTGTGTGGCTTTGGGCAAGCCACTTAACCCCATTTGCCTTAAAAAAAAAAAAAAGAAAAGAAAAAATAATCAGACAAAAAAAAAAGAAAATTTAAGGCATTAAATGAATCTGAACTGTTTACATTCTTGGATGGGAAGATGATACTTGTATTTTTTTTACTTAAATTGATATTTTATTTTTCCAATTACAAGCTATGATTGTTTTTCAACATTCACAGATTTATGTTACACATTTTATACCATCAGTCAGTCTGATAAAAGTTGTATATGTACATTTGTGTTCAACACATTTAAATATTAATCATTTTGTGCCAAAGGAGGAAAGAAAAAACATAACGGAAGTTTTAGAAAAGGGAACATAGTATACATTCAGATCCTGTGGTGTTTTGTTTTTTTTTTCCACTCTCTTAATGTGGATGGCATTGTCCATAACAAGTATCCCTGGGTTGTCCTAGATCTCTGAACTGTCGATAGGAGCTGCATCCATCATAATTGATCAACTCACAATGTTCTTGTAATATTTACAATGTTCTCCTGACTCTGCTCCTGTCACTCAGCATCAGTTCGTGTAATTCTTTCCATGCTACTCTAAAGTCTGAACACTCCTTATAGAACAATAGTACTCCATAACATTCATATACCATAATTTGTTTTGCGATTCCCCAATCTTTGGCCATCCCCTCAACTTTCAATTTTTTGCCACTCCAAAAAAAAAAGAGTGGCTACAAGTATTTTTGAACATGTGGACTTTTCCCATTTCTAAGATTTATATTGGTTATAGGCTTAGTATTAATATGTTAGGTCAAAGGGTATGATCAGCATTATTGCTCTTTGGGCATAATTTCAACTTGTTCTCCAGAATAATTGGATCAATGCTTGTAATTATTAAGAAATATACCACTAATAGTATAGTTAGCATGAATACATGTAAACGGAGAGGATGAACATAAGCTGAATTTGAGGAAACTACGTATAAATAATTAAGCTAAGGAGTAGGCTGGGTGTAAAAATGAAAAGAGTGATAGAATATGTTAAATTTATTTATTATAATGAGGTGCAATAAAATGGGAGATGGACATCACTTGAACTTTATTCTCATCAGTAGTAGAAGAAAGAGGGGGAATATCAAATGATTTTAGAAATCAATCAGCAAATAAGGAAATAGTAGGGGCAAAAGTTAAGTAAGGGGTGGTACTAATTGAAGAGAGAGTAGAGGGGGAGGGGGAACAAGGAGGGAGAGGAAGCAAAACCCTGGTGAGGAGGGAGGGGGAGCAAGGAGGGAGAGGAAAAACAGGAGGAAAAAACAGGATGCGGGGGAAATATATAGTTAATAATCCTAACTGTGGATATGAGTGGAATCAATTGTCCCATAAAATACTTCAAATGAAGCAGAACAAAAAAATAAACAAGAGTAGTAATCCAGATCTCAGACAAAGGAAAAACAAAAACAGTCTTTGTTAAAAAAAAAAAAAGGAAGGAACCTATATCTTACTAAAATTTACCATAGACAATGAAGTAATATCAGTACTAGATAAAGGGTGACAGCAAAAGCAAATTAAGAGAGCAAGGAATAGTCTACCTGTCAGATCTAAAAAGAAAAGACAAATTCATGATCAAACAAGAGATAGAAAGCATTAAAAATGTGAAATAAATAATTTTGGCTATATAAAATTAAATTGCTTTTGCACAAACATAACTAATGCAAGAAAGATTACAAGGCAGGCAAAAAATTGGGAAGCCACCTTTACAGCAAATGTCTCTGATAAAGAATTCATTTCTCAAATATATGGAGAACTGATTCAGTTTACAAAAAACACAAACCATTGCCCAATCGATAAATGGTTAAAGGATATGAACAGGCAGTTTTCTGGTGAAAAAAAATAAAAGCAGTCTATAGGCACATGAAGAAGTCCTAAATCACTTTCAATTAGAGAAATGAAAATTAAAACCTCTCTGAGGTGCCACTTCACACCTATCAGATTGGGAAATAAGTCAAAAAGGTAAATGATAAATGTCAGAGAGGATGTGGGAAAAACTAGGATGCTAATGAACCATTGGTGAACTTGTGAACTGATGAATTTGGAACTATGCCTGGAAACAAAACTGCATATCCTTTGGTCCAGCAATATTAATATTAGGTCTATTTCACAAAAAGATCATAAAAAGGGGAAAAAGTCCTATACATGCAAAAAATATAGCAACTTTCTCTGGTGGCAAAATATTGGAAATTGAATGGATTCCATCAATTGAGGAATGGCTGAAAAAGCTATGGTATAGGAATGTAATGGAATATTATTGTGCAATAAGAAATGATAACCAGATTTTAGAAAAACCTGAAAAGATTTGTGCAAACCAATATAAAGTGAAATAAGCAGAACCAGGGAAACATTCTATGCAATATCATCAAGATTGTATGATAATCAATGATGACTGACTTAGTCTTCTCAGCAACACAATTATTCAAATGGCTCAAGAAGTAAAATACTAGCCATATCCAGATAAAGAGTTGATGGACTATGAATGCAGATCAAAGTATATTTTTCACCTATGTTATTCTTTTTCATATTTTCCCTTTTGATCTGTTTCTCCTTTCATAACTGTGACTAATACGGAAATATGTTTACCATAACAGCACATGTATAACCAATGCCAACATGTCTACAGTTTTAGGAAAAGAAGAGGGGAAGGAGAAAAATTTGGAAATCAAAATCATGTGAGACAATGCTAAAAATTGTCTTGACTTTTAATTGGGAAAAATTAAATATTATTAAAAGACAAAAATCAAAAACAAAAACAGATAGTCATGTCCCTCTAATTGCAATGTATTCAACATCAAATTTATGAAGTTGTCAGTAGTATGCTGGTACATGTTTAATCAACTCCTTTTTGAAAAAAAATGTATGCATGACACATTTTAAGTTTAACCTGTATTATGAATACTGTAAGTTTGGATAATTAACAAGATAACAAATCAAGCCAAGATTTGTAACATTTGCAGATTTCCAAGGTTCTTACAATGAAATTTAACAACTGTTTTTAGAAGGTTTTTCAAGCTGGATACAGTTCGAGAGAGTTATATTTCATTATCTGTTCTCCCTGATCAACAGGCATTTTTTTCAATAACTCAGGAATTTAACTTCCTTTTACTCATATATTCTTTTCATTGTTGGAAATGTGTTTATTGTCCATTTGGTTCTGTTTATTGCACTGTCTCAGTTCACATACATCTGTTCATGTTACTGTGAATTCCACATTTCTCTAAGCACACAGTATGCCATTACTTTTATATACAATTGTTTTTTCAGCAATTCTTCAATAATGGGCACCTATTTCCCCATCCCATATCTTCACTATTACAAATGTGTAATGGTGTGTATGTATAAAGCTTTATTTCTTTCTTTGACCTCCTTGAAACAAATGGGTTAGACTGATGGCTAGGTCAAAAGGTATGGACAGTTTAATCATCTGTATTTCAAAATTCTAAATTAACATCAAAGACAGGTCAATAGTTCTACCAACGGTTCCTGTCTTCTTACAACCTCTCAAATGTTCCCATTTTGTTGTCATCACTGACAATTTGCAGTCCCCAATATATTTTTCAATTTCTTCCCTTGTGCCCTCCTTCACATTGAAGTCACCAAATATCAATATGTGTTGATATGGTTCAGAGATTTTTGCTAAAGTCTATGGAGGATTTTTCTACTTCATCCTCTGCAACACATGTTAGTATAAAAGCTGCAATTATCCTCATTGCTGTCAGCTTACTTTTGTTTATTGTGAGGGCTGCAATGCAATATGCCCAAGTGTACCATGAAATTGTGTTTCTTTTTGTGGCCTTCAGGTGCATGATGAAATCAAGTCTGCCAACTTCTTTATTTTTCTCTCTGAGGAGAAACTGTGCACAGTCCTTCCATTTAGATGTATTTTTTTTGCTTCTTGTTTAATTTATCTGGATATAGGTTAGTTCTACCAGTGGTTTGTAATAGCTTGTTCCTAATTGGAAAAAAGATTGTGCTTTTTTAGTATTGCCAGTAAATTTATATTTGTAGAGGTTGTGATTTGTTTCACATTCTGTCCCCCTTTCATCTACTCCAGAATTATCACTGAAGAAGTAGAAAACCGTAAAAAATGAGGTCCATTTTGTTTTTTCATCTGTTTAATAGATTACTGTGCCTGAAAAATTCATTGCCTAAATGAGATTGAATCTTTGTATATTTAGCTAGTCCTTGGACAAGAGACACATTCTGCTGAAAAGTGCTTCTAATTTGATGAAAACTACAGGAGCTCCTATTTCAAGAGCCAATTCTAGGAGCCAAAAATCACCTCAATCAGAATAAGCATTCTAAGGAAGAGAAAACAAAATTTTCAAGGGGATTTAACAACTGTTAATGTTATTGAATTTTAATAGGCTATCAATCTAATAGCAACCACACAATAAAATTCAACAAAGGTCTATTATACCTTCATATAGAGGAGGAAGAAAT
The DNA here is from genome assembly GCF_037893015.1 of Macrotis lagotis. Taxonomy (NCBI): domain Eukaryota; kingdom Metazoa; phylum Chordata; class Mammalia; order Peramelemorphia; family Peramelidae; genus Macrotis; species Macrotis lagotis. The sequence goes on from NC_133660.1 coordinate 199,564,980, forward strand.
ATTGGAAATATAGAGGAGATCTTTTGGCAGTCAATAAGCATTTATTAAACAGCACCTATGTGCCAGACACTATGCTCAGTGGTGGGAATGGGAAGACAAATGTATGGTGTCTACTAAAATCCTCCCATTCTAATGGAGAGGGGAAACATACAAATAGCTTTTGATTATGCAAAACATATACAGAGTAAATGGAAGATAATATCAGAAGGAAGACCTTAGAAGGGAATGGGGGTGAGGGTATCTGAAATGGCCTCCTTTAAATCATAGAATTTTAATTTAGTCTTAAAAGAAGGTGGGAGGCATAGATGAGGATGGAGAATATTTAGGATATTTCAGGTATGGGGGATGGCTGGTTGAAAAAAAAAACACTAAAATGGGAGGTGGAGAGGTCATAAGGACTATATGCAAGAAGACCATTGCCACAGGATCATATACTGCAAAAAAAAAAAAAAAAGAAGGGGGAAAAGAACTAGTACTTGCAAATATTACTTCCTTTGTTTATAACCACCTCTATGAGATAGATGTTTTTATTATTCTGATTATCAGTTGAGAAAACTGAGGCAGAAAGAGTTTAAATGGCTTATGTGACTTGTCCAAAGTTACAAAGTTAATAAAAAAAAAACTGAAACCATATTTGAATTCTGGTGTTTCTGACTTCACCTGTATGACTCCTCTGGGAAGCACATGGAGAGGAGTAAAGTCTCAGAAGACTGGGAAGTTAGAAAAGAAGCAGGTTATAAATGTTTTTAGTGCCAATGGAGAATTCTATATTTGATCCTCAAAAAAAGAAGTCATTGAGGTTTATTGAGTAGGGGAAAGAGGTGGAAGCCAAACTGGAGTTAGGAAAATCACTTTGGGAACTGAAAAGATGGCTATGAAAAGTTTAGGGAAACGGCTTTGGACCGTTAATGGTTAATTAATATATAATTAAATAATATATAATTAAAATAATTCATGAATCATTATCTGCTGCTTCAATAAATAAAATGTGCTTTTTTTTAAAGACAGTGCTTAATTTTCAGGAAGGAGAAAGAAAGAGAATCTCTTTATGTCTCTAAATGGAAAGCAATTCACTAAGAAAGTGAAGATTGGGGTTTGGAAGAGGATTAACATAATCTGTTTTTCCTAGAAAATGCACAAAATTGGGAAGCTTTGTCAATACATAGTGGTATGACTTTCGGGAAATTAATTGACTCTGTGTCTCTATTTCCTAATCTCTGAAATAAAGGATATGGATTAGATTGTCTTTAAATTTCTAAAGTTAAATTGCGACCACACTGTTTTTCTAAGATCAATGGTACTATATTCCAGAGAAATCCAGTGTAAGGAACAACAGAATAGCAACCCTATTTTCAATAAAGCTAAGTAATCAATACCAAGGAAGAGAGGGTAACTCTCTCAACTTTCTCATCTACACAGGTACACTTCTCATAGAACAGACATAGATGACAGTGTATTGCCCTTAATAGAAATTAGTAATGACTTTTTTCAACAGTTAATAGAGTAACTAATGCCAGAGAAAATGACAAATAAACAAGGTGGGGTCCTAACAACTTAATATGCTTAGAATTCCAGAGATACAAGTCAGTATAGTGGAAGAACATGTGAAGATGTAGAAATAAAACATTTTATTTTAATTTCTTAAAACTTTTCCCCCAAAGATTTCCAATGAATAATTTCATTAATTGTCAAGTTCTATTAATAGTTTCCTAGAATTTGGATACTAAATAAACTTTTACAAAAGAACAACTTAAGGTAGAAAGAATTTAAGTAAGTAGACATTGGTCACAGAGTAGTAGGTTCTAGGGGTGTGTAGACAGAGAAAGGAAGTAGAATCACTTCTTTGTACTTGAGAACATCTGGCTCTAGATCTCTGAAAGCTGCCAAATGAATTTTACATATAAAATCCCCAATATATATGAGAACCCAAGGGAAGAGGAGATTAGAGGCAGATACATTGGTTGAAAGATTTGATTTGGGGTTAGGGCTACCTATCTAATATATCATATGTATATATATATATATATATATATATATACAGATATGACATTTTCTCATTTATAAATATGATGACATTTATCATCAACAAACATTCCTTTAACACTCACTTCATACAAGGGATTGACAAGTTAATTGAATAAAATATATTGTAGTTGGTCAAAAAGCACCTGCTCTGTCCTGTTATGTTTATTTGCTAAAATGTTAACATTAATACAAATATATGTATAATAGAGAGGTTTAATAATAAGACTGGCTGATTTTGCTAAATACAAGGGAGATACTATAAGTATCCCTGAAAACCAAGATAAAAGAACAGAATCATAATTTTTAGAGTTTAAATGAGTTTTAAATTCAAATAATCATCTAAATGCTTACTTAACTAGATTAAAACAATAAATGCATAATTCAGAAATGAAGAAAGCAAGGAAGACCAGAAGGAACAGAATAAAAGAGGATAATGATAGGTAGAACTTATAAAGGATTTTAAAGTTTGTGAAGTATTTTTCATATATTATTTTCTTTGATACTCATATTAGCCAGGTAAGGTACTGAGGTGTTAATATCATTTCTTTCCCCTTTATTTTTTAACATTCATTTTAAAATTTTGAATTGCAAATTCTCTCCCTTCCTCTAGCCCCACCCACCCACTGAGAAGGCAAGCAATATGATATCCACTTATACATGTGAAGTCATGTAGGACATATTTCCATATTAACCATATCATTCAATTTTTTAAAGATGAAGAAATAGAGGTGAAGAAAGATCAAGTGATTTGTCTGGGGTCACACATCTAGTAAGAATATGTCAGAATCTGAACTCAGAAGACAGTATTGGGAATAATGCAAAAATCATATTCCATATGATGAAAAAGAATACTAACTGCCTCTGAGTGGAAATGGGCCACCTCCAGAAGTAGTGGTTAGAGAAAAGATAACTGGCTATCCCTGATGTCATTATGATATTTAAGGGATTTATTTCAGTAAATATTAATTTTGAAATTCTATATAATGGAATTTCTCATTTTACTTTTAAAATATTTAAATTTGAGATTCATTTAATGAAATTGACTATGCCTTATAATTAAAGTGAATTAGAATAAAATAATCCCTGAAAAGCAGTTAGAAAATATGAATTTTCAATGTTATTTGTTTATTTGATTATTAAGCTAGTCACTTAAACTGGAGTGCTTGCAAAGTAGAAGAAATTTCTTTGATTCTAAACTGATGTAGACTATGAATGAAGATAGGTCCATAGCTCTCTACAAAGCTTCCTAAAATTATAACATTATAAACATTAATAGACTCCTTGTTAGTATACTGGAGGTTAAGAACCAGTCTTACAGAACACAGAACTCCACAAATGGAAAAAAATGACCCGAGAAGTATGAGCATAATAAGTTCCTTATGTAAATTTCTCCACTGATAACTTCTGAAGATTCTATCATATCAAAGCCCTCATGAAACAGAAATCTACTTATATTTATTTTCTTGAAATCATACAATTCTCTAGCCAGAGGTTTATATAAAAACAAATGTACCATGAGAAAAAAACTAATAACTGAATAGTTTTAAGAGGTTAAGCAGCATAAGACTATCATATTCTGTGTGTATGTGAATTGTCTTTCTTCCTGAACAATCTTTCTTAGAGAAGAAGCTGAAAACTCCTGTAACACAATCTTCCCTGAAATAAGGTTGCCCCATTAACACTTTAGAAGTGTAAAAGAAAGAGTTAAATAGAACTTGTTTCTCTGTAAACTTTTCACTCATAGAAGTGATCTGCTTTCTGAAGAAATAATGATTAGATGAAGGAGTATTTTTAAAAAAAAGTAAATCTTCAAAATTCGTCCTTTCCTCAAACTTCAACACTGATGGGAGAGATAACCAGCAGAAAAATTTAATGAACTTACTCACTACTAAACAAAGACAAAAATTGACATTCTAAAAGATCAAACAGAAGTATCTCTCACCTAAAGTTGTATGACCTAATCAGGCGTTTAAAATAATTCAAATGTCAATATCCTTTCTACAAAGTCATAAATACTTAGAACTACCTCTCTGATAAATATTTTAGTATTTTCCACACCTTGATTCCTTGGAATTTCATATATCTGGTTGAAATGCTTGAATTATTTTTTGCTACTTCTATGACAAAAATACTATGATTTAGTATTCTGGTTGACTCGAGAGAGAGATAGTGGTTTCTCTGCACATTTTTCCTCTGACAATTTTCCCCATTATTTAATTAGGACATTATTGTCTTGTTTTTGTTTGTTTGTTTGTTTTTGTAAGGCTGTGGGATTAAGTGACTTTACTAAGGTCACACTGTTACATAATTATTAAGTGTCTGATGTCACATTTGAACTCAAATCCTGACTCCAGGGCCAGTGCTCTATCCTGTCTTTACTTTTAAAATACAGTATTATAAAACTAACTCAAATATATTTACTAATTTGGGAACAACAGAAAAAACTTACCAACATTTACATTTTACCTTGAACTGCATTTTTATTTTTATCTACCTGATTTTATTTTTTATGTCAGTATGTCCAATATTATAATAATTCAAAGCATTTCTTAGCTTAAATGAAATTAAAATTACAAGAAACTGGAAAGTTACTTAACTTTTCTCTCCTGATTCCAGTTTAAATTCTTAGTGTTTCCACTCTATTATAGCAATAAATGGCAATACATTTTAGACAATTCATAAGATAGTCCTTAATCCAGATGTTAATTATCATCTACATAATTTAGTCATAAACATTTGATCACACAGTCATTTGACTAAATCTGATTCTGAAAGTAATACATTTAAACAATTCTGGTCATTTTAGCTCATAGACACAATTAGTGATGCGGCTCTCAAGAATTCAGAGGAGTCAGCTTTATGGTATCATAATGGCAGAGGAAGACTTATCTCTAAGATTAGAAGATATCATTTGAAAGGCTGCATTAATCTGAATAGTTTCTTTTCCTAAATGCAATCTAATTTATGCTTTGACATCATGAATCAATTTACCTAGAGCATTACGGTTTCAAGTAATAGTTAAACCAAATTATCTGGTGGCAGTCCTACTGAAAATAATATTTCCATTTTGTGAAGATTATGTTGCCATTTAGAAGGTTCATTCTAGATTGATAGTTTTGAATGAAAGCCTTATTGAACTATTCTCAAACTTATTATGTGAGCTATATGTGAAAGACTAGTGATTTCCAAATCTATAGTATTCTATCTCAAAAGATATCCTCTTGTCTTCTAAAAAATGGGAATGACATACTCAAAAAATTAAGCAGTAACAAAGTTAATTTGGTTAGAGAATTAAAAATTTTGCAAAAATCCTTGACAAGAATGAAGGTATTTCCTTGTTAAGAAGTAGTATAATTTGTCCCTGCTAACTAATGTATATGAAGGAAATAAACACAAACCCTTTCTCAAAATAACCTTCAAAAACCTAGTCTGGTATATTAAAAGATCCTACAATGATTTTGAAAAAAATGAATTTGTTGGTAAGCTCATTAAGAATGGCAATTAGATGGAAAAAAAACTATTCTGGTTTGGTGTTGAAGAAGAAAACTGAGGCAAACTGAAAAAAAGAATGGTCATTTCCTGATTTTTCAAGTAATAGAACAATGTTTCAAAGAAAGGAAATATTTTAAATTTCCTTCTTCTAAGCTAATAATTACAAAGTTTACCCATCCAGGAAATTTAGTTTTCTTTTCCTCTTCATGGGAATGAGATGATGTACAACTGATTCCTCCATGCTGAAACCTAAACTCTTTTATCTTTGAATTATTTTTAAAAACTAATGAAAACAAATGCTACTACTTTGCAAAATTGCAAATATATATAGTATGATGTGCATAGTTGTCTTTATAAATACAGAACTTCGTTTTTGAACCCTGCATGTGACACAAATTTTACATTCCCTTGAAATTCTCTAAATTCAAAAAGCCTGTCTTTGAGAATAGATCATTTGCACTGAAGCTAACAAAAGCAATCTTATGACTAGTCAAAGCAAATCCAATGCTCACTTCAAGAACTTTTCATTTTGGAAAACTCAATGGAAGATGGACTTCCTGGCATAACTATTTTCTGTCATGCAAATTGAGCAAAAAATAATCTCCAAAGACCATTATAAAAAGAGACTTAAGTACACAAACTGAACATCAGTTATCAGAAGAAATTTTATATAGAGTATTTAATTTAATTCAAAACTCAAAAGAAGTCTACATTTCATGTTCCTTCCACATGAAATGCCACTCCTGTATCTTTAGATATTTTTTTTTGATTGTGAAACTTATTTCCAATTACTTATAATCAATGTATTGCACAGTGTATTTTTGTGTTCTATGTAGTGAAAATAAGTGCTGCTAAAATATGAGTTTTTATACACTTGATTTTATTAAAAATTATAAATTTTACCTTCAGTTTCTCGATGTTAGTATACAAGCTCTTATTTATAGCATAAAGATTTGAATCTGCTCAGAAAGTTGTGCTTTGTCTTCTTGGAATATAATTAAAACATTTTTACTGAAAGAAATTTCTTATTATTATTAACTCACACCAGATTTCCAAAAGAATTTTGATAGTAATATAGTAGTTATGTGTTATGAATTTACCCGAACTAAAGCCCAATGGAAAACAGGTGGCCTTAACTTTTACATGTTACTATGGGACACAATTGAAACTCAAGGACAAAAGCAAAATTAATAAAAAAAGATGAATGAAAATACTCTTCATCTAATTCTTTTTTGTCCAAAGAAATAATCATAGTCAGGCAAGAGCATTATTGCTGGTATAACTGGTTTCTGCCAATTAACAGTTTATATGGATTATATGTATATTTTTAAAAAAGTTATTTGCATGTGATTTATGTTGCAAGTTAACTATTATACATATGTTTCAAATTACAGAAAAAATCATAAATCACATATATTTGGATTCTCTTTCTAATGTCATGATTGCTAAGTCTATACAAACACATTTTTAAACTCACTTAATAGATTTTCAAAGAATGTATTTTTTTTCTTAGAGAAGTATCTTGTTTTAACACACATTGCTTAAGAGTTGAAACCTAGTTTCATTCAAACTTAATTGTTTAGTTATCAAAGAACTGTTCTTGAAGAGTAAAAATCCTTTCCTAGTATAAACCAATAATTGAATTTATTTTTCTTTTTATGGCATTTTTTGTTATTCTAGTTGAATAGGCCCGAGTTGCTAGGATTGATTTTTTTTGTTTCTGAAAGTATGTCTCAATTATGGACAGGAATATAGAGTCACAAATGACAGTAATATAACATAATATAACACAACATTTCTCTTTCTCATTGGAGATACTTTTAGATATTTAATTTTTCTATAATAAGTTAGAGGAAAAACGTGTTGACACCACTATCAGAAGAATTTAAGCACTTTAATATGATAATTAATTTAAGAGATTAGTTTGTTAAAAATAATTTGAAATAAATTAAATGGAATATAAACATTTATACGATTAAATTAGAAAGAATATTTAAATATAAGTTTCAATTCACATGATACATGTAGCTTTCAAAATGAAAATAATGCATATTATTATAATAATGAAATGTTTCATTTACTATATTCAAAGGAAAATGTAAAAATATTTACCTACAAAATAACTTTTTCAAAGTCTCAAAATGTTCAAGAAATCACAATAAACTCCATGGTATCATTTTAATAATTGAGATAGTAATAATTTGCAGACTTGTTCAGAAAATAAAAATGATGTGGTTGACTTTGTTTTGCAAAAAAAAAGAAAAGCTGTTCCTTCTTTCCATTTCTCACAGTCCAAGTAAATGTTCTCATTAGGTCCCACCATTTCTCAAGGACCCAATAACCCTTATTATTTTCACTTGAGATTCGGCTCAACACTGTTAGAGTTGGAACTTGTATTCAGTTTCTTGCTATGGCACTTTCTTCTCTTTCTTCCTCTCCCATCCCCCATCCTCCTAAAAAAAGTTTCATAAGGCAAGCAGAGTGGTCTTAAAAAAGCATGTTTTAATCTTCAGATGAAATCAATATATACTTTTTTTTGGTCCAATGGTCTCACTTAGTGGGATAGTTTCATGCACTCTCATCCCTACCTAAACTAAGATATTATCTTGTTTGGATGAAGCAGGAATGAGGGAGAGGGAAAACCTATGCTAATCACGCCGACACTTGAAAATGCTTCTTTGAGGGAAATCCTAGCCGTTTCTTTGCCATGTCTTTCTTCATAAACTACAGCATATTAGTATTCATTACGAAGGATAGGAGGAAAAAAGGAATTGTTTATTGAGATTTGTGATTCAAAATGACTTTTATCTTTCTACACATGCTCATTGAAGATCTATCTGAAATTATGTAAAGTCCAAGGCATTTTATTTCAATGGTAAAGACTAAAAATAATTTTTAAAATAACCTAGCTTTCTCCCTATTGTTATAAACAATTTTTTGCAACATGTCTGTGATCTTGTCAATTTTACTTGATAGCTATATGTTCACAAAAAATCAATCTCTTTGCTTTTATATGCAGAAACTACATATTTATACATGCATTCAAATCTTTCTTAAATGCCAGAAGAATACCCAGACACTATAGGAGGTGTTTAAATGAAAACAAAGTTTAGATAGTATACTGATTCCAGGTCTTCAGAGGGCAGTTGTTCATAACTGGGTTCAATGATATCTCAGACTATTATTAAGACTTATGAGACATAAAAGAAAGATAGGCTGAAGGAAAAAAATCTAAATCTTTTTCTATTTTTTAAGTCTTTGGAATAATCTGGATGCTAGTCATGTAAATATGATATTGAAGAAAATCAAAGCAAATAAGTATACTAACCAGAGTTCAAGTCACAATGTTTCTCATATTCTGTCTTCTCATATAGTAATAATAGAAACATATAATTGCACAAAGTGTAGGTTATTTATTTATTTTTTTAGGTTTTTGCGAGGAAAATGGGGGTTAAGTGACTTGCCCAAGGTCACACAGCTAGATAATTATTAAGTGTCTGAGGCTAGATTTGAACTCAGGGACTCCTAACTCCAGGGCTGGTGCTTTATCCACTGCACCACCTAGCCACAGCCAAGTTGTAGTTTATTTAAAGTATTTATGTAACACTTTTCAGTTTGCAAAATATTTCACCAATAGCAATTTGTGTATAAATACAATGGTTCTCATTTTGTAGATAAGGAAGCTAAGGTTCAGAGAAAATGTGACCCACCTAGGAATATACTGTGAGGAAGAGTTGGAGTCAGAACTTGAGACTTCAAGCTTTAAGAGCAAAGTTCAGTGCTTCATGTCTCATGGTCTAGTGTATTTCTTATATGAAAAATTATATGTTCAATTCCTTCACATTTCAGACTAAATTCAAATACTACTTTTAGCAGGAAGTCTTAGCCAGTTAGTACACCTAGATGTTAAAATCTTGAAAGCATAATTTCATTAACTTTGTATGTCCTTTGTACATCCACACTTATATGTTTGCCCACATACACAAGTTTCATGAGGTAAAAATCCTGCCACATTCAAATATTAACTGCCTTATGTGTGCAAGATAATCTCTCTGGACTTCAATTCCCTCATCAATAAAATGAGGAGAATACAGTCAAAAGTTCCTAAAATTCCTTTCAGCTCTTAATTTATGATTTTATTATCATATAATTCATAGATCATTTTCATATCAAAACAATATTTATCTTAGACGTATTTTTGCACTTATCTTTTGTCCCTAATGATATATCACTGATTCTGGAATTCAAAAATGTGTCAAAACTTACTGACTGGTCTCTGAATCAAGAGCTTCTAATTGTGGTCCTGTTTCTGCCACTTAGTCCTGTGTGATTTGAGGTGAGTGATAAGTCTATTTCATCTTCTAGGTAATTAGCATAATACCACTTGCCCCGTCTGCCCTAAAGCATTAGTGGAGAGTAGGAATTTATAAAATATTTACTAGTAAAAGAGATTTGTAATCACTTAATTGTAAACAATGATAATAGCAAAAAAACAAGTTGTAAACTTCATGACAGTAGAAATAACACCTCACTTATTTTTGCACCTTCAAGTGTCTAACAGGGAGTCTTGTTTACACTCAGTATTAAGTAAACACTCATTTAATTAAATCCATAAATTTAAAACTCAACATTTTGTCACATTTTAAGCATACATAATGCAAGAAAAAAGTATCAGTTTTTTGAGTAAGGAAACACTTCTCTAAAGAAATGGTTGATTTGGTGTTTTTATTTATCGAGAAGTTTGGTTATTTAATTGCTAGCTTTGACCCATATTTTAACTTGTGTTTTACATATGCTCCGCATATATGGAATTTGGTAATGGTAAGTGATGGATTAAAAATATCATTGAATTTAACACATTTTTGAGGGGTTAGAAGAATATGGGACATACTGGAAGAAAGTTACATTATAATTTAAATAACAACACAACTCTGTACTGCTTGTATTCACAAATGTCAGAATTTGTCATGCTTGGCAAATATGTGAATTTCTCTGTCCTAGGTAACCTACCAACCATTAACAAAATTTGGAAAGAAGAGTCAATGAAAAAGACTAAAAACTGCATAGATTTAAAACTTCTCTATAAAAGTAAAAGCAATATAGACACATGGTAATGTTAAACCTTTAACACATACTTATTTCAGAAGTGTTATCTTATTTTACAAGTGAAAATGTGAAAACCAGAAGAAGTAAATAATGAATTAATTAAAAATTTAAGAATAAGAATTAAAAGACAAATTATGTTCCAAATCAAATCTATTGCTGAAATGATCATAATATGTGGCTTCTTAAATCTAATTTCAACAACTGCTAGAGAGTAAAATCAAATTTAAAAAAAATACTGAACTTTGAAGGAAATATGCAAATAGGTACGCATGCAAAGTGTTTATTAAATAAATATCATCAAAGGACATATGCAGACAATCTTCAAAAGACATATTGAAAAATATCATTAATTGTAAAAAATAAGAGAAATGAAATTTAAAACAACAGAGGTTTAGTTTTACATTGAAGAAACTTCAAGGATGCCAAAAAATCAGAAATAGTAAATGATGAAGGGTACATGGGAAGTCAGAAATAAGGCTGATAGAGCTGTTGACTTGAGTGACCCCATCAATCTTAAAAATAATTTAGAATTATTCAAGAAAAGCAACTAATCCATATATATATATGTGTGTGTGTGTGTGTGTGTGTGTGTGTGTGTGTGTGTGTGTGTGTGTGTATATATATATATATATATATATATATATATATATATGTATCTTTTGTCTCATCAATATGCCACTGAGTATATACTCCAAGAAGGGTCACAGGAAAAATAATATCAAAAAAATATAGAGAGATATATACTTAGTAGTCTTTTCTAGAATAGCAAGCACAATCCCATACACAAATAAAACTGGGAACAAAATAAGTATGCATCAATTGAGGAATGGTTGAACAAACTGTGGATTATTATCTCCCTATAAGAAACAATGAATAGAATCAAAGAATTCATTGAAACTGGGGAATTTTATGAATGATTAACAAATGAGGTAAACAGAGCCAGGACAAGAAAATACACAATAACTGTAATACTAGAAATATAAACATTAAAGGAAGCCAAATACTGTGGAATTTAAAGATCAATCCTGGAGTAAAAGATCTAAAGTTATGTATTTACTTTCTTTCCTGGAAAAGTGGTGAACTATGGGTATAGAACAATGTGTCATCAAACATAGCTGTTTTTGTCAACTAGCTTTGTTCAACTATTTTTGCTATTAAGGAAAGTTCAATGGGAGGGGATAGTGGTAGTAGACAGTGTTTCTGGAAAGAACTGTAATATAAAAAAAGCAAATGACATAAACGAAACTAAAAAAGAAGGAAATATAGGGTATCATCTGGAAAACTGCATTTTAGTTATACATAAGTCACACAGTTTCTCAGGGAAAAAAAAAGCTGCCTCATTAAAAGAGAATAAAGCAATAGTTTTATTTTCAAAAAAGTCTTTAAAATTTAAATATAACCTAAAATGCAAATTGATATTCTATTAAAATTAAAGATATGGATTATATTGAAATGTTCCTTTCATTGGGGAATTTCAAGTCAAAATTAAAAGAAGTTTTTATAAGTCAATGAAAAAATACCTCCAAAGAAGCAAGCACTCATTTTAAACATGTATAAAGTTCTCAAAATTTGGAATTAATTCTGGTATTGGTGTTGTTTCTGAATGTATTTTCCTTTCATTCTAATTTGAAACGTCAACAACATTTCATTTCAAATGTGTCTGTTTTCTCCTCCGGTTATCATTCCCAATAGAATGGGCAGCTAGGTGATTTTCTATTTTCTATATTTACAGCAGCATTAGCTTCCTAAGGAGGTCTCAAAGAGCAATTTCAGTAAGCTTAGGTTTACAGAATCTTTAAGCACTGGACTGGGAAGTGTGGAAAGTGATTGGAGAGCTTTACTCAGCAGAAGGAGGGTTTCCAAGCAACCTTACACAGTTGAGCAGCCAGAAGCAACTGAAACAATGGCTAACATTGGCAGTGATCCATTAAAGGAAAGTCTGTGGGAATACACTGTTGTTTTCTCGTGTATTTGTCTGTGTGTGTGTGTGTGTGTTTGTGTGTGTGTGTGTGTGTGTGTTTCCTAGCCACCAATTAAAGATGACTAAATCAACTGTAAGGGAAAAGGCAAAGGAAACCAATAGTATAAAAATGGGAAATGTATTTTAAATCTTGACACTTATGCACATTTTTAAGGAATATTCTTAGTTGAGAATACAGCTTTCATTTCTTACTGGGGATTTTAACATAGCAGATTATATTTTGTAAAGATCTGTCATGTAAACAAGTAATCCGGTCTTGCACTAGTAGTACTTTCAGGTTTTCAGTACCCTTAAAAAACTCTAAATTAAAAAAAAAAAAACTAAATCTAAAATCTATACCAATAGAAAAATTAAATAAAAATAATTTAAAAGATCTGAGGACAGTTCAGATATGCCCTTTCTTTAACCTTGTGTTGAATCTTCAATCAAGAACAAGGTGATGATTAGATTCTTAAAGCTTCATATTTAGTTTATTATGCAGGTTTTCATTTTGACACGCCTAATATATTTAGCTATTAATAAATAAATTTAATCAATCTTTGATGTTGAGTAGCAGCCTAAATGTTTTTTTCCTTCAAAAGCAGCATCTTGCATGAAAAGAACATGCAATTTTCTTAATCAGAACATCTTGTTTTCTCTTAACTAGTTGCCCTTACATTGCTTCTTCAGTAAACAAAAGATGTATTTATATGTGAAAATGACAATGAATGATAATTAAAATGTTAAAGAAATGTTATTCATTCCATTGATTTAAGGTATATCTGGAGTTTTGCATCACTCATAGAAATCTGAGGATTCAAATTTTGTGATTCTCCTATAACCCTTCAGGCTTTCAAATGCACACAAATATCTAAACAAAATGTCATCACAGAAAAAAAAGAATAGTCTTATAGTCTAAAAACTTAACGGTTACTTATATTTTAAAAGTAAGATCTATAATAATGAAATTGCAGAGAAAAATTATGTCTTGAAAGAATATTAATCTGTATATATTCTAGTTTGAATGATTCTTTGAAATGCCCCATAATGTTCAGGTGCTGGAGTACTTCTTATACAAATTGAAATCTAAAATCCTGCCTATCGTTCTTTTAAGGTCAATTGTCATGAACATAACCAGAAACTGAAAAAAAAAACCCAGAAACAATAAGAATCATACTCTTTTGAAAGGATTTCTAGGGGAAAAAAGAAAGAAAAAGAAGAAAAAGGAAATGTGAATAACAATTAACCATATCAGCCTTGTTTTGGATTAAATGAAATAAAACTAGATTTTCTGCCATGCCCTGATAAAGTGAGAAAACACTCAAAGAAACAAATTACCCCCAGTCAATTGCTCTGCAGTAAAAGCCATCTAAAGAAGCTAGATCAATTTACAGGCCAAGTCTGAATGAAGCATTCTCTGTTTACAGAAGAGGAGGTGTTAAGCAGTATGATTTAATATTTATTTAACCAGAAGAAATTCATTACATAGAAGACATATGTAAAGTTGTTAATTACACACCTGTTGCCATAGTAATTTTGAAAGTTGCAACAGACAGAATTAAAATTCTATCCACAAACAAGTCACCTTAACCAAAATCTGATATAATTTTAATCAATTTGAAACCAAAAAAAAAAAGACATTTAAAATATTCAGTGTTTCAGAGCTATAATTGGGTAGGGAAAAACAAATCAGCTTGTCTAAATTCAAATATAGCTTCACATCCTTAATTTTTTTCCTGTGTTTCTCAGACATACTTATAAGAATCCAACATGTACAAATATTTTTTCCTTTCAAAAGCTGAAAGTGCTGATGTTTATTCTGTTATCATATTTCAACAGATGGTGATAATGTATAATTAGATTTGGTGGGCTTAGCTTACTAAGATCACTTTCTATAGTTTCTTCCACCATTTAACCATTTAGCTTGTTTGCAAACCGTATTTAATAAAGTGCAAAGATGCTTATATCACACTGTGCTCATTCATGCAAAAATATTATTTTTTAAAAAATGAACTATACTAAGATAAACAAGTGAAACTATCTAAACATATGACAGTAAGAGAAATTTCTAGATTTGGAAAACAAGTCACTTATACTTGAGAATCTTTTCTGGTTTCTCTAAAAATTGTACATAGCTATTGCACAGTTGGGTAAGGGTTGTTTTTTGTTTTGGTCTTTTTTTTATCCCTTAGCCATCCAATCAGTCCAGAGTCCAGATTAGGACTGTCAAATTGTGTCAGGACTTTACAGTGAGTGTTCACTCGAGTGCCTTTAATCCTCTAAGGTTTACTCAAATGTCACAACCATCTGGAGGAAAAGGAGCTTCCCTGCTGAGTTCAACTGACCACAAATTACTTTCTAAAGAGAAGGACAATAGAAAGGAGTAGATAAATATTTGATTTTTTTCCAAAAATGTTAGGGAAAAATACTCTTTCCTGTTCTAAATTAGGGTTAAATGAATTTTTCCTAAATATAAAAAATGACTAATTAGCATCCATCTTGGAAACTTCATGATGAAAAAGCAATTAGTATTATAAAATGCTCAAAAACTTGACAAGTAATTTCATTCAGTAGCACTAATAATATGTCACTTCTTTACAAAAAATTGACCAATTCTGAATATATTATGAATTTGATCAAGATGGAGTCAAAGAAAGTAGGATTTTATTTGTTTTATTTTCATATCTCTTTCAAATAATCTTGCAAATAATCATATTCTTTTAAAACTGTAATTAATTAAAGCTTCTTTCAACTTAAAAAAAAATTCCTTAGCAAACAGCAAAGAGTATTCAACCAGTTCATCTCCTCAAAGAAATGTGGTTCTAGTTTTGCTCTTTTAAGGCTATGACTATAATCCTCTTCTCTAAGGAAAATCACTTCCTTGTCTGGCAGAAAAAAACACTGAGAACCCAGCTGCACCATATCTTGTAAGTGACAATATTTGCAGCTGCACTTTGGGCCCATATAGTTCCCAACTTCCTACCTGAAGCTCCCAGCCTCAGAAAATACTGCTCGGTAATGTAATTGAAGCAATCCTTAAAACCTATTTTTACAAAACAAGAAAAATTGAATATGGTTTATTCTAAATAAGATTTCTTTTTCTTTCTAGTAGAATGCTTTACATTCTCGGCATTGATTCTGGCTACTGGTATCCATATAATTTGTCAAGGCACAAAAGTCAATGGGGAAAACACCTGAAGATAGTGTGCAATTTTCTTACATCTTGCTCAAACCACACTCTGCTTGCCAAAATTGGAGCTGATCATTCTTTCTATTGATGCTTGGGTAAAATCTGATCCTCTGCAATCACTTGTGGCAAACATAATTAAAATATATGATTCTGTAATTTGTATTATCTTTAAAAAGAAAATATATATATATATATATATACATACACACACAAACATATACACTTTCCACTAGACTTATTTTTATCTTTTTTGAAGGCCTAATAGGTTCCCTCTGCAAATCATGTAATTTGGAAGCAACCCTCCCCCTCTTTAAATAAACACAAACTTTAAAAAGAAATCCTAAAGAAGGGGGAGGGAGATGAAGAGGGGGGAGAGAAACTCCTTATTCACAAAATAAGAAAACTGTGATAGAACTTGACAGTTCATCTGACACTTCCCTGTTGTATTGCTAAAGGTCACATGACATAACCAGATTATACAAAAAGCACATTCAGTTAATGCAATTTTCTTTAATCTTATTTATAGCAATATGGGGAGGGGATAAGATTTCTTCTCCAGATGAGGACTTTTTTGAAATAGTAAAACATTTCTTAAGTTTGACATAAGGTAAATACACTTTATTTTGAAAAATAATAAAATTTAAATAGATGGAACTCATATTTTCATGACCAAAGCCATATTTTAAATGAAGTATTTTTACCCAATTTGACATATTTATATGAACAAAACTTATTATTCCTTTTCATTTTGTACAAATATAAATGCTTGATCTCTTTGTTTTTCATTAGCTAAGTAAAAAAACCAGAAAATTTAACTGTTAAGATGCCCAAAAGAAATAATATTATGTCAGCTAAAATATGGCTATATAATATATTAAATCTATCTCTTATTCTAGGGAAAGGACAAGAGAAAAAGAATGACTTTTATTCAACAGAGTGAATAGGACTATAGGTTAGCAAGATGATAAGCAATGCTATAAGATGAGCTATTAGTGACAATTTTAAGTCCAATAAGTGGAACATTTAAGTACTCAGAGTGGCTCAATCAATCAATAGACACATAAGAGAAAAAATGACAGCAAAAAAGAATAATTGCAAACATAGAAGTATACAGAAATGACATTTTGCCAGAATCAACTGAGAAACTATTTGACAAGCAGGAGCTGTAATGTCAATGTCATTCCTATCCTATAAAAGAAATTTTAAAACACAAATAGAACCCAAGAATTTGACTGTTGGGTGTCAATTTTTAATAAATGGAGAGGCACTAACTAAAAGAATCAAAATACAAAATGCAATATAATATTATTTAAGGGAACTTTTGGAATCTATGATCACAAGCAAAATCAATTGCATCAAGAAGGATATTTTCCACACCTCATCAATGTCCTGTTGTTTATTTAATGAGATAGGTACTCAAAGAATCCATTTGCTGTTGCTGAATTCTCCATAACATGAGAGTCAAAAGTACATGTCATAGCTAAACAATGTTTACACTATTTGGCCAGCACACTAACTCTCAAATCTCAGCTTGCACAAAAGAATTGCCATGTTCAAAGTAAAAGGAAAATTTTTATTTTAAATTATGCATTGAAAAACAATGATGAACTTTAAAGGAAAATAATTTATAATCAAAGTTCATTTCATCCACATGATTTAAATTCATTGCAAAGGATCTTTTAATATCATCTAAAAGCCAGCATGTTTATGCAATGTTTTTTATTATACAAAGAATGATATCATTTAAATATTGAAAAGGGAAAAAAAAGCTAAAGTACTCATTTCCTAACTTTAGAACGATTAGTAGCTTTCAACTCAAAAAGATAATTACACATGCTATACTATAACTGTTACAAAACAAAAATTTATCTGTTATGGAAGCAAATCTAAATTTCATGTATCCTAAATAACTGTACAATCTGGATGCATATCATTTGCATAAGTTTACTATGAAAACATTAGTGTCATTAATTTCTATGAACAACATGAAACTTGCACATGTTTTAGAGAATATACAGTTTCAGATTAAAATGAAATAATAAAAACAACCAGATTTGATCACATTGGTTATGTTAATCATTTGAAACTCAAGCAACCAAAATATGGTTTAAAATATCATAAAGAATAATTACTTTAAGGAAATTTGGAGGTATTCCCAGCTCAATCAGTATTTATTAACTATTTTGCTCATTCTGGTTGTAATAACATCTTTCCTTTAAAAGAACTTATAATTTAGGGTAGCTAGGCGGCACAGTGGATAGAGCACTGGCCCTAGAGTCAGGAGGACCTGAGTTCAAATCCAGCTTCAGAGACTTCATAATTACCTTACCTGTATGACTTAACCCCATTGCCTTGCAAAAAGAAAAACAAACAAAAAAGAACTTACAATTTAAATGACAAATTCAAAACTCTGTTACTCATACTAATGAAAAGAGCAAAGGAGTCGTTCATCTAAGATAATCATTTTTAAGAATGGTTAGTGCTAGTTTTTTTTAAATACATAAAGAAACTGGGATTTGCTTTACATACCAACTACTTATTAAGTTAACATAATTTCTCAGGAATAATGAAAAGTGAAAATATTTAAACTATAAAGGTAAAATGAGAAATATTTCAAAATAAAAAATGATTTTTAAAAGCCAGTGGGTTACTGTTATAGTTAACACTATTAATAAACTCTGTAGTAATGCAATGAGGGAAAATACAAGATATAGGGAGGACCTAATCATCTTTAGAAATCTGCAGGATTATCAAGTGAAAAAGGAAATAGACTTATTCTGGCTACAAGGAGAATATAGGGTAAATGAGTGAAAAATAAAGGGAGGAAGATATCAATGTACATTAAGAAAGAAGTTCATAGTAATAACTGCCCAGCACTTGATGGAACTATTTCTCTAAATAACAATTTAACTCTAAGGAGATATAGTAGTTATAGTAGTAGTAATAGTGGTAATAGTAGTAGCAGTAGTAGTAGTAGTATAACAGCAGCAGCAGCAGCAGTAGTAGTAGTAGTGGTGCTGGTAGTAGTAGTAGTAGTAGTAGTAGTAGTAGTAGTAGTAGTAGTAGTAGTAGTAGTATAGCAGCAGCAGCAGCAGCAGCAGTAGTAGTAGTAGAATAGCAGCAGCAGCAGCAGTAGTAGTAGTAGTAGTAGCAGCAGTAGCAGCAGCAGTAACAGTAGTAGCAGCAGCAGCAGCATTGGCAGTAGCAATCTCAGTACTGGTAGTATTAAGTATGGTGGTAGAAATGAAGGTTCAGGCAGTGGTAGTAGAGATGGTGGCAGTGGCAGTAGTAGTGTTAGTAATATTTATAAAATACAATTACATTTCAAAAGCACTTCCCTTATTAACATTGTTGGTGGAGCTGTGAACTCATCCAACCTTTCTGGAGAGCAGTCTGGAACTATGCCCAAAGGGCAACAAAAATGTGCATATCCTTTGATCCAGCAATACCACTACTGGGTCTATACCCTGCAGATATGATGAAAAAGGGTAAAAACATCACTTGTACAAAAAAATATTCATAGCAGCCCTGTTTGTGGTGGCAAAGAGTTGGAAATCAACTCAATGTCCTTCAATTGGGGAATGGCTTAACAAACTGTGGTATATGTGTGTCATGGAACACTATTGTTCTATTAGAAACCAGGAGGGATGGGAATTCAGGGAAGCCTGGAGGGATTTGTATGAACTGATGCTGAGTGAGATGAGCAGAACCAGAAAAACATTGTACACCCTAACAGCAACATGGGAGTGATGATCAACCTCGATGGACTTCCTCATTCCATAAGTGCAACAATCAGGGACAGTTTGAGGCTGTCTGAAATGGAGAATAGAATCTGTATCCAGAGAAACAACTGTGGAGTTTGAACAAAGACCAAGGACTATTACTTTTAATTTAGAAAAAAAAAACTTATCTTATTGTCTGATCTTGCTATCTCTTATATTTTATATTTCTTCCTTAAGGATATGATTTCTCTCTCATCACATTCAATTTTGATCAGTGTATAGCATGGAAACAATGTAAAGACTGGCAAATTGCATTCTGTGGGGGGTGGGGGGAGGGAAGTAAGAATAGAGCAAAAATTATAAAACTCAAAAATAAATAAAATCTTTTTTTAAATAAAAGCACTTCCCTGATATTATTTCATTTGTCCCTCACAAAACTCTAAAAGACAAGTCTTACATTATAGCACATTTTGCCTATCAGAAAATTGAGGCCCAAAAAGATTAAGTGACTTCTTCAGGGTCATACTGGGGAGAATTTAAATTAAGGCTTCCCTGGATCTATATTCCATGTGTTATCCAATGTTTCATCTAGTTGCCCTAATAACAAAGAAATTTCTGTTCTGAGAATTTTGGCTTAACTATCTCAAATCCAACCTGAAGATTCTATAATATATCCTGTACAAATATGAAGTAGTGAGTGATACAAAGTCTTTACATTACGTTAAATATTCTAGAGGTCTGGACCTAGATTCAGGAAGACCTGAATGAATTCAAATACAATTTCAGACACTTACTAGTTATATGACTTGGGGCAAGTCTCTTAGTCCTGTTTGCATCAGTTTTTTTCATCTGTAAAATGAGCTACAAAAAGAAATGGCAAACATTCCAGTGTCTTTGCCAAGAAAACTTCAAATGAGGTCATGAAGAGTTAGACACTATTAATTGACTAAACAATAAAAAAATGAATCAAGAAAAAAGAGTAAGGAAGCTATTCTACAGGAGAGATTATTTCCCTATAGTGTTGGCTGATCAAATAAGTTACAATATTTAAAAACCTTTGCAAAGCTTAATATATATAATGTAATCATCAGCTAGTAATAGTAGCAATTTTTTTTTAAATACTCAATTTTGAAGTGGTTAATTTAAGCAGGCAATCAAAATTTGTCATCTTCCCCATAAAGCCCAGAGTGTGCTAAATCTTTAATCTTTGTAGGATGTTGAGAACATTCTCTATATCATGTAGAGGGTATATAAAAGGAAATTCTTTTGAAATTGAGGAAGAAAATGGAAAACTGTGTTAAATTAAAAGAAATGTAGAATGGGCTTTTCATCCTATGAGGCATTTCATTTGAGAAATGGAATAAGCCAAGGAAGACAGGGAATATATTTTAAACTTCTTTGTATTTCAACACAGTATTTTTGCATGTAGTAGATATTAAATGAATATTTGTTGATTTTATATCTCTCCCTCTGTAATTCAATAAAGTGGCATCTCAGTATATTTATTTGTAGAAGGGAGAGAGAGACAGAGAGAAAGAGAGAGAGAGAGAGAGAGACAGAGAGAGACAGAGACAGAGAGACAGAGAGACAGAGAGACAGAGACAGAAAAGACAGAAAAAGAGACAAAGAGCCAGAGCCAGAGTGAGAAAAAGAGAGACAGAGAGACAGAGAAACAGAGAGAGAGAGAAAGAGAGAGACAGACAGACAGAGACAGAGACAAAAACGAAGAGACAGACAGAGATATAACACATTCCATTAATTTTGCCTATATCTGAACAATTATGATATTCAATGTGTATGGAATATTTATTATATATAATATGTAATATATAATAAAATATAATAATATAAAATACATAAAGTTTATGCTGTCAAAGATAATTATAATCTAGTGGGACCTCATGTGCAAGAACCTGAATATATAATTGAAATAGGCTTTAGAGTCACCTGGTTCAATTCCTTATTTTATACTGAGGAAACTGAGGCCCAGAGAAATTAGAGTATTTTCCAAGGTCATAAAAATAGTTAGGAGCAGAGAAAGGATTTCAGTTTAGGCTCTTTTACTCTAAACCCAGCTGAGCTAATTCCACTATGTAATTTTTATTTTTATTTGTTTAGTTTTTTTTTTGCAAGGAATTGGGATTAAGTGGTTTGCCCAAGGCCACACAGCTAGGTAATTATTAAGTGTCTGAGGTTGGATTTGAACTCAGCTACTCCTGACTCCAGGGTTGGTGTCTACCCATTGTGCCACCTAGCTGCCCCTCCACCATGTAATTTTACTATGCTGAGGGATAATATATGCATTCAAATAATATTGAATGTATTAAAATTATTATAAAGTAGTATATAAGATTCATGATAAATCAAATCTGATTCCTAATTTTATTATTACATTCATTGTTGTTGGAAAGTGACTGTTCTTACTTGTTTTTGCCTTTATCATATTTTAAAGTTATCTATAAAATATATATAAATATCATACATGTCAAATAATATCATTAATAACAATTAAATTAGTATAAGTCTTTAGAGTTATACTACATCTTACTACAGTATTTCAAGTGCAAAAGAATTCTATTGGGTAATCAGTGCAAATATGATTATTCCCACTGAATAAATGAAGAAACAACAGAAATAAAATGGATTTTACAAGATCATATAGCTACAAATGTTCAAAAAGGGGATGCTGTTCTTCCAGCAATCAACAAATCAAGTTCTTACTATGAGCCAAGAGCTGGGCTAAGTACTGGTGATACAATGGAAAAGAAAAAACGGCCCTCCCTTTCTAGAATTTTCACGATTATGGGGAAGATATTTTGACCCTTAGTCCAAAGCTCTTCAGTCTATGGTACTGTTTCCCTAGAAGGAGGGAGGTACTTTAGAATCAAGCTAGTCCTTATAGAATTGTTCTGAAAATTAAGAAATGATAGAGCTATGAAAATTTTCTTCAAAGAATTCAATTCAATTCAATTCAACAAGCATTTATCAAGGGTCTATTATCAAAAGGTAAATATTAGGCACTGGCGAAATATATGTATATCTAGATATCTATATCTATCTATATAGATAGATTTAGATATAGATATCAAACAAACAAAAAAAATCATGTCTTCCTAGAGAAACTTACTTGGAGAGGGTTATCATGTGTACACACATGGAAATAGAAACAATAAGAAATGCAAGTATCAACAACTGAAGAGTGGGGAAATGAAGGAGTGATCTCTTTGTGCAAGAGATGGCACCAGAATGAATTGAAAGATTCTAAGAGGTCTCTAAAGAGTGAACCACATAATGAACAGTCCAAGAGAAGGAAATGAAATGGTAGTTGGAAAACTTGAGCTGTGAACAAAACACCAAAAGCCCCACTTTTAGGTATCAGGTGGTAAGATGGAGGTAGTCTTCTTATCAGAAAGTCTGTGTTGTGCGTGGCATAACTTCCAACAACATTTGAACATTTGTACTAAAATCATAAAATTTAGTCATTTTAAATGTTCAACCAGAAATGTCTTCAGGATAAGTATCATATTTTTGGGTAACCAGTCTCTTATCTATCTAACCAGGAAGTATAAATCCTTTTCCCCATAATAATCTTTGTGACCTCAAGATCATATTACCAACTGGTTTTATTCACTGTTTTGGGCCAAACCCTACTTTTTCAGTAAGTTTTAATTTATATAGGAAGATGTGGCTCCAGATAAACAACACAGAAAGATCAAGGTTAGTGCTGCCTTTTTTTTAAAGTTTTCTCTCAAATTTTACTTTATTGTGGGACTGGATATGTTGGATCTAAAACTATAATATCTTTCATTCATCCCAAAACAGTGACACATTTACATATGTTAAATGAATGAGAAATTTGCTGTTTCAAACCAAGCAGGTCATTATCAAAACAAGCAGCTCCCAAGGCTTGAAGTTAACAGGCACGACTATGTTAGAACTAGAGTAAGTTTCAAAAGACGAATGGGAAATTACACCATTAGACTGAATGAGAAATAGTCCTAGGAATAACAACTGGATTTCTTTATGCTTTCTGAATTCCTACTACTAGTCACTTTGGAGATATTTTTACTTAAATGTGCAGATACTATATTATTTGTTATATCACTTGTAATAAGCAACAAAAACACCTGCTTTAGCCAAATATTAAGTACAGTTTTTGAGGGCTTACTATACAAAGCATGTCCACAAACTAATGCAAGATTTTATATGAACTGCACTCCCCTAGAATATTCAAAGAACTATGCACCATGATCACTGCTAATAAAAGTTCATTTTAAAAAATGGAACATGTTTAATATGAATGTACCTTTCCCTTCTATAAAATGTACCTTTTTAAGTTACAAGATGCTGAGGCTGAAAGTCTTGGAACATCATGATTGCTCTAAATAAAGATGGTTGGCAAAGCGTAATACAGAACATTGGGACAGATATAAACAGATTAGGCTTATTACCAGTGAAAATTTATGAGAAAATAGTTATATAAAATATATAATCTAACATAGATACAATTTAAAAAGATCAGTTTTTGCAAGTAAGAATATGTGATGACTAGCCAAGGCATTCATTATAACACAGTGGAATGAGTAGTGGATATTTAATCAGATGACCCAAGTTTAAATCCTGATTCACCAAGTTTATTAAATTTCTCTAGATCTCAGTTCTTTATCTTAAAATAAGATTTCCAACCCTTCAGAATCTGATGAACACTTTATAAAAATTATCTCTAATGCATCTCTTTCCCTTAATCCTAATTCCTCATACCAAAAATAACTAATCTGTACACATGTTTATCAAAAATATGTATGTACAATGCTAACCTGACTATTCAACCATGAGGGAAGGGGGGTGGGAAAGGACAGTAGAAGGAAATTTTTGTAATTTAAAAATATACATGCTCATATGGTTGAGAATAAATAAATGAAAAAAGAAAAAAATAAGAAAATTGTACTAGAAGATTTCTAAGATACTTTCTAGTTCCAAATCTATGATTCTATTCTTCACTTGCTGTTATTTTAAAAGAACTGAGCAGAACCATCACAGAGGATTCATTGGAGAACACTGACAAGAACTTCATGAGATGAGGATGAATCAGGAAAGAAGGCCTAATTTTGCCTTCCTTTGAATCTCCAGCAGCTTAGTACTGGACCAAAATATAGGAGGCTCCTTATAAATGTCTATTGACTATGTCAGTAAAGGAAGAAACCACAGATGAGATCATCTATCCATTGAAGTACATTCAGATCCCAGTTAATTACTAATTGTGTGGATCAATGGTAGGTACAAAGTAACAAATCTTTGTCCCAGTGATTCATGCAATCTGTGGATTTGGCCTCATATCTTTGGACTGGCTTCCATTTCCACAACACTTTACATGCTATAAGGAATGAATGCTTAGCAGAAATCATGATCTGACTGAATAATTATGAAGCTGACTGAAGAGAAAAGCTTGTATAAAATAAATAGAAAAAGGGAGTGTGTCACATGTTATCATGAAAAAAAAGCAATAAATTTAGAATTGAATGACCTAAGTTCAAATCCTAATCTGATCGATTAGTATGTGTTTGGGAAGTCATTGAATCTATTGGGCCTCAGTTTCCTCTCTGATAAAATGAGATTAGAGACAACGTAGATGATATTTTTTTCCAACTCAACCCCTATAAACTTATCAACCAGTATTGTAACATTACAGAAATTTAAAAAAAAAGAAAACATGAATTCAAGAGGGAAAAGTAAATAGCAACAGTGAGGAAAATGCTTTGCAAACTTTAATGTTCTACATAAAACTGAATTAGTAGAAATAATAACATCTTTGTCATCTATGCCACAAAATAGAGCATTTAGAATGAAGTCATGGGTTCTGGTTAGAGGAAGGCAGCTAACGATACACAAGGAAATAACTTCAAGAGGAGGACATTAAGGAAGCAATGAATGAGAAACATGGTATAAAAGAAAAGAGCATTAGATTTGGAGCCAAAAGTTCTCTTTCTTGGACAACTAGTTCTGTAATTCTGCTACCCATCTGCTCCACCCTGTGGGCCTCATTTTTTAATCTGTAAATTTTAAGGGATGGCCTACATAATATCAAAAATCTCTTCCAGAAAAGGATGGTTACAATTAATTTTCAAGAATTAGGCAATAAAAGAAGCATTTTTGAGTAATATTCCAGGAGTGAAAACTATTGTCCAACTAGGGGTAATATATGTAAAAGATAATCAGAAACAATTAAGTTAATGATGTTAATAACTTAAGAATAAGGTCTTAGAGATTTCATTACCATTTTCACTTCTATGAAGTCAATGTCTTGCAATGTAATTTATAGAAAACTTATCAAGTTTATATCATTATTAGCAAAAATATCTAACTTTATTCTATCATGATATATTTTGAAACCTTAAGTAAAAATGAAAAAATGGGGTGGGAAGATTTACAGATTATGATATAATAAAAAAACAAGAATTAAACCAGGAAGATTTGTGTTCAAGTCTTATCTTCCCCATCAACTGCATGAGCAAGTTATATGACCTCTCTTAGCTTCAAATTTCCTATTTTTAAAATAGAAATACCTTCACTTCCTACCTCGAAGGTTTAAGGGTGAATTTTTTTGTGATGCATTTAACCAAATATGAACTATCCTGTCATTAGCAGAAGTATTAGGAATAAAAGAGTATAATAGTTATAAATACTTAAATAATAAAAAAAACTTGGGGCTTCATTTGGTCGTGGTTCATGAAGCACTGGGATTTCATAATAAATTTCTAATTATATTGTGACATAATTTATAAATATATAATTCTGGATACACCATAAGCAGAAAATAAAGTATCATGAAACAAAATAACTGTTATATCTGGATGCTACAAAACTTGAAGATGAGTCTCAGGTTTGTTTGCTAACTTTTAAAGGGAGTCCAGGGTAATTGCTTTAATTTTTTATCTCAGTGACTAGGATTAAGTCAAATTTTCCTTTACTTGAAATTTCTTAATTCTCTTTCTCTATTTTCTTTATATTCTTTAATTTTTTTAGAGTTAGGAAAGATGATTTTACAAATCTATAGCATTATCCACAAAGACTGACACATAAGAAGAATCAGGTAATGTATTTTAGTGGCAATGAGGATAAAAATAAAGGAGGAAATAATTTCTTTGAAGAGATAGTAATACCAAATGGTGACATAACTCTCACACTTTCAAGATTCATGTCCTAACTAGACTAAGATAAAAAAAAATCTAGCAAGGTCCTATTACTAGCATCTCAGAAAATGTCAGAGTTTTTCCTGACACTGACAGCTCTTTCTGGGGTGCTTTGATGGTTGATGAATTCTTGGGTTTTCATTTCTGGGAAGAAGGACAGACACCACAAAGTGAATGAAGCAAGTCAAAAGATACATTACACTGTTCTATAATTAGTAAATATCACCCATGATAGAAAATAACCAGTGTGTTCATAAATCATTAAAATATAATTGGAGGAATGTTTTTTAAACTTCCTTGGATCTATTTTTTTAAAAGAAATTTTGAAAATGTCAAATATCCAATGTATATACACAACTTAAATTACTTCCAGAGTTCAACTTCTTGAAATACTAGGATTATTGGACAAATGCTAAATTCCCAGTAGAAGTTACATTTTGTTTTTAAAAACTCATTCAATTTTACAATTGCAGGATTGGTATCACAAAGTAAAGGCTTGTTGCCTATTGTTGCACAGTAGTAGAAAGAAACAATATGCCTCCCTTAAATATAATTACTACCCCTGTCAAATGAAGGCAATCAGGGGTGTTCCACTAGATTAAACTCCCAGCCTGGATAAAAAGCTTCATTTTATCCACTCACTACTCTACTGCTGCTGATTCATGTCAAAGTAATGAATGCCAAATAGCAAGAAGAATTTTTCCTCTTACACTGTTTGAAAACAAATCCATTAAAACTCACTTGAAAATGTTTATGCAACATTAAAAATCATACAATAGTTGGTAAAGTCTAAGCAGCTTTAGGTTGAACTAGAATGCCCATGTGAAAGATTTAGTTATTTTGAGCCAAAATTTTAGTTAATGAAATAATCTATTTCTCCCATGCACAATAGAGGTCCTATGTTGCTTGGTCACCAGGAGAAAAAGGAAACCAATTTTTTTTTTCTGCTACTCTCCCTGGAGTTGCACATACTTAACTCTAGAAAAAAACCTGTTTGGAAAATGTTGATATCTGACTTTAATTCTTTCACTCATTTATATATATATATATATATATATATTATTGAGCTTCTATGAAGAAGCATTGTTGTGGATAAAAAGTTATTTTTTTCCCTCAAGTAGCTTCCAGGCTTATAGAAGGAACTATTAAAAAATCAAACAAAATACAAAATATGAGAAGAAATATGATTAAAAACCAAAAATATTTAAGATTTTTAAGTAAAGAGAAAACCCTGTTAAGGTCAGAAGAAAGGGAACACTTCTCAGAAGTAGAGGCTCTCAAGTCTTCATTTGCAGTTAAAGCTCTTAACCGTCTTGTCTCTTCTTATGTTTCTACTCTTCTTACACTTCAGTTTCTTCCTTGAATTCTATGAACCAGCCATATTAACCTACTTGCTATTTCTTGTATATGACCCTCCCTGTTACATCTCTGTCCTTTAATGAAAACCACCCATTTCTAGAATTCTCTGCCTCCTTCCATCTACTTCATAAAATTTCTAGTTCACTTCATAATGTACAAGTGCCAATTTCTTCAAAAAACTTTTCCTAATCTCCTTAGCTGTGAAGGAGCCCCTCTTACTTTCCAAGTACTTTGTAGGTATCTTGTATGTATATATGTGTATTCTCATATACATGTTGTCTTCTACACTGAACTGTATACTTTCCAAGAAAAACTGATTTTTGGCTTTCTTTTTATTCACAGTGCCTAATAAATAGCTAATTAATATTTTTGAAAGACTAAAATACACATGTATATATATATATATCTATATATGATACATATATAATTTGAAGCTTATTGAGAAGTGTACTTAGTAGCTCCTCAAATCAGTAAAAATATGTGCACAGACCTAAACATTAAAATGAATAAAACAGAACAAAATACTAACGAGGCATTCTTCAGTGCCATCTACCATGACACTCATCTGATAATCTAGAATTTGAGAATGCATGATCAATTTCCTACGGAAAGACCTATAGATGAAAAAAATAAATATAGATGAAAATAATTATAGATGAATTTAACTAAGAGTCCTAGTTTTGATATTAAAGATAAAAATAGGGTGATAGGTAGCATTAAAATTAAATATAGTTGTGTGGTAGGTTTTTTTTTTACTTTTGGGCTGTTCCTGTTTAAGATAAAACATTGATGAATATTTAAAACAGGGATGGAACCAAGAGGAATCATATGTGTTGACTAGCTGGGCTATCTAAACTTATTCTTCCTCTGGGAAGAATTAACTGTTTTTCCCTGTAAAATTATGCTTCTACCCAGTTACATTTTTACCTTATCTAGTATTAATTCCCTTCTCTATCTGATACCACAGATCCAATAACTGTGCCCAATAAATAAGCCCAAGAGAATTAAAATCTCCATCTCTTATTGATGCTATTTATCTCTAAAATGATTTTCTTTTCATTACAACTGCATCTGGGCTAAAATTTTAACCAACATTCCCAACCAAGATAATTGAAAATCTCAATATAGCAAGAGAAGACAGGCATGAGGAGATATAGTCTATGTGAGACTAAAAATGGAAAAGCCAAAAGTTGAACCTACTTGATTCCTCCTCAACTCTCCAAAACCAACACATCAATGATTATTAAAAAAAAAAACAACTTAGATGGAGAAATCAAGACTCTGAGATCAACCATGTAGGAATTCAAAGTTGCTTCTCCACAGTCAGTCTTCTATAGCCTTAAATCATGGGAAAAGAGGTTACCTATCCTCTGGTTCAAATCCCAAAGAGAATACATAAGCCAGCAGTCATTAGCAATATTAGACATGAAGTCAAGAAGGCCTGAGTTCTGTGACCTAGACAAGTCATTTAATCTCTATACCTCAGTTTTCTCATGTACAAAACAGGTATAATAACAGTACCTACCTCATGGGGTGGTTTTTGAGGAACAAATGAGTTAACATGAAAAATGTTTTGCGAACCATAATTGTTATGTAAATGCTAGCCCATTGTTATTAGACAGTAAAAGTGAATCTTATTAGATAAAGATATTAATTCTCCAGCAACTGAGAACAGGCTTGTCTTTAGACTAGTATGAAATAGATTAATGGACTGCAAAATCTGTTTGCACCCAAGAGCAGGACCAAAGATGAGTGTAGCATCTGGGACAGAGGCAAGCAGATCTGGCAATGGGCATGGAGTTAGAAAAAATGTTCTGTAACTAACTGTGTGACCTCAGGCAAGTCAGTTCACTTCTCTGGTATTGTGTTTTCTCCTATATAAAATTGAAGAGTTAGACCTGACAGGAAGTTTACAAATTCTCTTCCAGTTTTATAATACTCTGTTTCCATCATCCAGAAACTGACAGCATTTTTAGTAAATAAGAACATTCAGGCTTCCAAGAGAAAAAAGGGCAATAGAAGAATAAAATTAACAATCCCTCTATCTCTGCATACTATTTTCTATTAGTCAGAAAAGGAGGAACTTTTAATTTGAAAATATGAATTTGCTTTGCAATTCCAAGGTTTAGATGACTCTCTTTTAAGCATTTCAGCAGCTGGAATGTTGTATTCATTGGACTTCCACACTTCAATGGTAGAATGATAATTGTTGTTAATGATGATAACTCAGGAAAGTTGTAACATCCTAAAGTAGCTTCAGATTAATGGAAGAAAGATAAAATTGTTCTGAGTATAGTTTAACACTAAGTGTATTGTTACTTTAGGCATTCTAGATCTTTTAAAACAGATAATCATCATTTAGTATATATACTCACTGAGTGATTAACCAGGACCTCTCCTCCTACATTCCATGATCATATTAATTAATTTAATGTTAATTCCAGGAATGATATGTATGACAATATCTGGTCTCATTGATAAGAGGAACATAGTTATGCCTCCACTTCCTCCAAAAAAGAAACAAGCTTGACATCCATGTTGAATAGAAGATGAATCACTTGGTTTGTGTGTTCAATTTTCTTCAACAAATGTGGTCATTTCCCTAAAATATGCTTTTCTACGTATGTCAGGAAAAAATGTGAATTTCAATGGACACTAAACTTCTTGGCCATATGATATTAATCAATGATTGGGTTGTGCAAATCATATAACATGTATCCACTGTTTCTGCTCAAACTTGATCCTAGAGAACATGATGCCTCAGTACAAACATGTCAAAAATCATCTTTTAAATATATTTGTGATTTTCTTTTACTAAGATACCTTTTTGTACTTTCAAAAATAATTAAGTCTTTATGTCACTAATTTTGTAGTGTTAACATTTTTGTTTTAGGTTAAATCATTTTCCCTTTGGTAATTCCTTAATTTTTAAACATGCAAGGAAACATCCAGTTGAACAAACTGTCAAATTGTGAATTGGAATGAGTGTATTTTTTTTAAAAGAAAAACTGACAATGAATCCTTTAAATATTGAGGAAAAAATCTTTGCTATGAACAGTATACCAGAAAATTACATAACAATTTACTTAGAATGAAAATTTCCCTCCAAAGAAAAGTTGCATTTGTCAAGTTTCTCTCTTCTTTGTAAATTTACAACCACTACAAAAGGCATATTTTTAAGCAATTTATTTGGACTTCATACTAATATAAAAATATGTATACTTAGCAACACTTATCTTAGAAAGGAAATGGGTATCACTACCTAAACTTTTGCTATTCTTTTACCTGAGAGAAACTATAAAGAATAGTAAGAGATTGACAGAAGGATGGAAGACTTTTCTATATGTGAAGATCTACTAGATCTTATCACTACCTCAAACATGCTGAGTGCATAAATATATATATATATATATGTTTATATTTATGTATTTAATCCTCATTTGATTTATCTAGAGGTAGTTATCACCTTAAAAGATGATGATGCTTGTCCTTCGTTCTCAAGACCATATCATCAGGGAGGTGATGCCATGACAAGCACATGAACTGGATTTGAGTGAGGGGTGCTGGGCTAGGTCACTGGTTTCACTTTGTCCTCCAGAGACATCTCAGTCCAGTGACCATATATGAATCAGGACAACTGGATATTGTCCTGAATTCAAGGGTTTAAGTGACTTGCCCAAGGTTACATAGCTATTAAGTCGCAAGTGTCTGAGACTGGATTCAAACTCCCATCCTCCTGACTCCAAGGTCAGTGTTCTATCCACTGACCCAAGGGGGTATAAAGGGGGGTATAAACTTTTGAATAGGATTTGAGACCAGGTAAGTTCAATGACTAATTAACTCTTTGGCTATAAGTATATTAATTAATGTTTTCTCATTTGTCAAATGCTAATGAAAAGAGCAACAATAATATTCAATTTATAATATAGGAAAGAATTACTATGTGTAAGGTATAGTACTAGATGCTGAGGGAAGAAAGACAAATATGGCAAATATTATACTATCAAACATACATATACTCAAACATATATTCCAAAACTAAACCATCACAATGACATTATTATATAGGAGGGAATGAGTTAAGTACAAAGAAGAGACATTGATGAAGTACTATTAGAAATTTGAACAAGAAGTAGCATTTTTGTAAAAAGACGTCTATAGGTTTCAAAATGTCAAATTTCACAAAAATGATTAAGAATCCTTATTCAAGTTCTGTTGGTTCTGCTTAGGGTTGCTGATGGATGTAGAATCCCCTTCATTAAGGTACCTTAGTGCTTCTGATTCCACAAGACTTGGGACCATATAGCTCTGAGACCCTAGGGATGACTATTAATAAAACTGTGGTAACTTTATGCTGGGGTTCAGGACTGAATTTGTGGATGTGTAGCTTTAATGGACCTAATGATTTTATCACAAGAGGATAAAAATGGAGAATACCAAAAGATTATTATCCAAAGGAACAGAGTACCAGGCACTGCATTCCATTTAGTAACCTGGCTATTTCTGAAGCACTCTTGCTAATCTTGACTGGACATTATTGTTAATCATAGTTTATTGCAAATACTGATGAATTTCATCAAAATTCCAGATGTGTCCTTTTGCCAAGTCTAAATCTATCAAATAGAAAGTTCTATATTTACTAACAACATCCAGAAGGTGTTAGGTCTGGTGGAGGATATGATACCCCTGGGACATGGTATCCACACTATTCACCTTTAAACTGAAGTGCTCATAAAGTGCAACAATGGATTCATTGGCAGATTAAATCAATTGACAAATGTGGATTCAATCAAAATCTTAAGGATTCAGAGCCAGAGAAACTTTAGAGATCATTTAAACCAGTAATTTCAAAGTCAAATATAAATAATGAATCCTTGCAAGGGGTACATTGGCTTACTTTTAAAATACAATGCTTATTTGTTTTATTTTATTTTTATATATTCCATTATATATTTCCCAATTACATTTTAATCTGGTTTGACCACCTGGGGAGTGTGGTGTATTTGACACCTCTGACTTCATCCAAGCCTCTCATTTTTCTAGAGTGCATACTTGGAAATGGTGAGCCAGGATTCAAATTCAGGCCTTCTAACTCAAAATCTAGAGCTCTTTCCATTACTGCAAAATGACTTTCCCTTTTTCATAGCTCTGTAACTTTGCATCTTCCTTAGTAAGTGATGGCTAGGATATGAAAGGGAGGAGGTCTTTAGTCAACCAAATTTAATATTCTACTATAGTTAAGAAATGAAAATAGGACTGAATTGGCATGTCAATAGGAATTCTAATACTTTGTTTCTCTTTAATAATATCCTATTTCATTCTTGGAAAGGTGATAAAACAATTCCATGAAATAATATCTTTGTACCTACATCCTGGAATGAATCCACAATGAGAAAAAAAAACCTTTCCTTCCCAATATCTAATTAGTAGTGTATCAAGATGAAAAGTTTATTATCCATGTTGTCGGTATGAAAACTGGGTTCTCTGACAAAGCTTTAGTGGCTATTTATATTTCAATTCAAATACTAACTAGTCTTTGCCCATATTTTCTGTAAATGAAAAAAATTGTTATTTATAGGTTGTAATGCTATAGTTACAGAAATAAGAAGGAAAGAAAAAAAGGGAAATAATTATAACTGATATGTACCAGCACTGAGTTAAGCACTTTACAAATATTTCATATAATCCTTAAGACAACTCTGAGATAGATGCTATTATTATAATACTCTTGGTTGAGTTGAAAAAAATTGAGGCAAAAAAGAGGTTAAATGACTTACACAGAGTCACACAGCTATGAACTATCTGAGGCTGGATTTGAACACAGGTCTTTCTGACTTCAGATCTAGTCCTCTATATATTAAGTCACTTAGCTTCACAAAATTAAAACTATTTTGACATATTTTCTAGAAGATACACTCCCATCCACCCGAAAAACTCTAGTCTTGGTTTCATAAATAAACTGTTTAATCCTGATAATTTATAGATTAAATGGATTTAAGGGATGTTTTGACCCTGGGTTTATTGGGGAAATTAAATCAATCAAAAATACTACTTTCAAGTTTAAAATTTGCCGCTCACATATTAGACTGATGGTATCCAAAGTATATTTTGAGTTTTCAACTAAGATCATAAAACTCAAAAGACATCTCAAACAATTCATTTCATGAAGTATTTATTATCAAAGTGTATTATAAAGGATTATTTTAATGAAAGTTCCAACAGCACCATTAAATGGCCTCATTAAAATTTTTAATTGTGCATTATTATTCCCAAGGGAGTTTTCATTCCAGTAAATATTCTTTTCACTCTCATACCTGGAGTATTTAATAATTACATAAATTTTAAGACTTTAATCTGCAAATCAAATTTGAAAATTCACTGAGAAGCATAGTGTTTAAAAAGTCTGGATTTAAAATTACTTCTTGAAGGAAAGCTACTCTCTCAGCTCATTAATTGCTGCACTTCTGGGGCAAGCTCTTCTAGGTAGGATACCCAAATCCAAAGACTCTTCCATTACTAGAACTTATCTATCTTGTGCCCCAGACCTCAGAGACCTGTTAAGTTAAATGGATTCATTGGAGCTCAAGTACTCATGGATCTATGTCTTACTCTCTTTCCTTTTCCTCTTCCTTTTCCTCCTCTTTCTTGTCTTTCTCCTATTTCTTTTCTTTTTCCTTCTCTTCTGTATCCTCCTCTTTTCTTCTCTTTCTCTTCCTCCTTTTCTTCCACTATGGGATTCTATTACCCTCCTCCCCACCTTTCTACCATTATACATGCTTACTAAAACCTTCTGTTTCTTAGCCCAAAGGAATATGTTGTGTCAGATTATTAGACAATATATTATTGGGGAGGAGGTTTGGGGGCAAGGCAGTCATATTGCCAACACATATCTTGGAAGATAAAAGCCTTATTATATTTTTAAGCTTTAAGTTTGAATTTAAATTTTGAATGTCTTTATTAGTATATTTCAAAT
Organism: Macrotis lagotis; assembly: GCF_037893015.1. Lineage (NCBI taxonomy): Eukaryota > Metazoa > Chordata > Mammalia > Peramelemorphia > Peramelidae > Macrotis > Macrotis lagotis. The sequence goes on from NC_133660.1 coordinate 199,599,997, forward strand.
AGATTTTTTAAAAATAACTCCATTGCCAATTTATTACATAGTACAAACTATTACTAAAATAGAAAAATTAATGCACTTTAGGAATTGATGATTTATTGATTAAATTTAAAGGAACAATAACTTTAGAAATATTTCTGTCTTCATATTTTAAAAGTATCACAAGTACATTCATTAATTAAGATTCTATCTGTGGTACTTTCTTAAAGGATAACAGTGTCATAGGTTAACTGAGTCTCATGTTTTTACTATCAATTTACATATGTAAAAATATTTTCCAAAGCAGATGAAAAAGGCAATTCATTCAAAATTAAAACATATTTGTGGGATTTTACACATCATCATTGCTTTGACAATGCTTAAAAACTTTCCCTTCTCTAATCCATTGTCCACACAACTACCAAATGAATAGTCCTTATAGAGGTATAGGAACCATATCATTACCCTAATGAAAAACCTATAAGGACTGCCATCCTCTTGCCTCTAAGATGAAAGGGAAGCATGAGAATCAAGACCCTATAGTAGAAAGGGACCTCTGAGGGCCATCTAGTCCAACCCCAAATTGTACAGATGAGTAAATAATACCTCAGGGAAGTTAATTTATATAGGTTCTAAGTAAAAGATGCAGGAGGCTCTTTCCAGTATACCACACCAAGACAGTTGGGCATTTAAAGTTCTTTTTAGACAGTTTCCCAACCATCTTGAAGAACCCCAATCAATAGCTACATTTATATAATGCTTTAAAATTTGTGAAGTACTCTTTCCCATACTCTAGAAGAGAAATTATTTCTCTATCTCAGTGCTCCATTTTCCAACTCTCTGATTTTATATATTCTGGCCCGAACTTTGATGAACAACCTTCTCACTTTTACCCTTGAAAATCCCTTATTTCCTTCAAGGCACATACTAGGCACTCCCACCCATTTGAAGCCTTTCCCTGAAACTTTTCTTCCTCCCCTACCCCCAAATCTCTCTCGTGATTAGATATTAATGGAATTTTCCTCTATAAATTAGATGAATTGTAAAAGAAGCCAAGCTGCATAAAATTAGAATTCTAGACATGAGTGGAAAAAAATGTCATACTTCATTTGAGAAACTATATATAACAATTGTCTTTTTACTATCTCTGTCCCACAAATATGTATCGTCATCCTAAAAGAAAACAAATTTTTCTCAAATCAAGGAAGCACCAAATCAGAACAATAAATTACAGGCTATTTGTATTAAGAAATATAAATAATTATCTTGGGGCATTTCATAGGCATTATATGTAAATACTTCTAGATTCATTTATGATAAGTACATTGAAAAGACCTCTGACAAACCTCAATTCGTTTTCTGCACAGCCTTGTAACAAGCTACATATATATTACTTAAATTGTGTTAAGTATTAATTTACTCTAAGTACAGATTGAAAAGAAAAAAACTATATATTTATTAAGTTCCATAAGATATGACACTTGTGCTTTCTGCAATGATAGCTCTATATGACAGAGGCCCTGCTCTCAAGAAGTTTATAATCTACTGAGAGCAACTACCCAAATCCAATTTAACAAAAATGATACAGCACCTACAAAGTGCAGAAAACTATTTCAAGTACTGTATATATACAAAATCAAACAACCCTTGCCTTTTTGTTTTGTCTGACAAAAACACATTTCAAATTTAACAAATAAAATACTCTTACCAAATGAAGCTATCTCCAAGGGAAAATGATTGAAAAAGACTGAATACATAGAAAATACTAAATAAGTTTAATAAGAAAATGCAGAGATTTTTAAAAGTAAGAAAAGGACAAAGTAAAAAATGAAACAATTGCAAAACTACTGAAGCAGGGAAGAAAAATGTCTATGCTGCTCATGCTGTGTCTGGGGCAGAACAACAAGGATGAGACAAATAACAAGGGATTAGTATTCCTAGTCATCTCTTTGATTGATACTGATCATCATTTAATGATGTCAAAATTATAACAACACTGCCATAACTTATATGTGGTAAAGCTTAAATTTTGCATAGTCTTGGGAATAAAGCAGATTAAAGAACTGGATGGTGTGAAACTAAAACCTATAGCTTCTTGTAAGTACTTCTAATGGAAATGGCTTCAAGAAATAGAGAAACCATAGTCACAACATTTTAATTTGTGATTAAATGATTCTATTTTGAAATATTTGATTTTTTTCAAACACTTCTACTTAGAAAACCCAGATTCGAAGTAAGATTGTGATCTGTATTAAAGAATCTCATCTAAAGTTGATTTCAATAGTGATGATAATCACAGCAAAGGAAATTTAGGAAGTTTTATATATCTATCCTACTGATGAGGTAATGGAAACACTCACACACACATACACACACACACGCATACACACACACACACACAAACGCACACACACACACACACACACACACACACACACACACGACTTTGTTTCAGAAGATCTGAATTCTAATTCAGAGTCATAATTGACATAACTGACATATTCCTAGACCATGGACAAATCACTCAAAGCATTCCTATCTGCATAACAGGAATGATAATAAGATAGAAATTTTTGAGGAGAGTGATTCTTGAAATCATTACTATTAGGAATAATTACTATGATAGGATTACAAAGTTAACATCTACCCTTGATGAATATCAAAGCCACAAAATTTCAATCAATCATGTTATCTCTGGTTGAATTTCCATAATGGACTTCCAATGTGACCACAGAATATGTTCATAGTGTCACAATATAAGTCCCAAAATAAGGATTCATATTCTGTTAGCTTCTGCTAAATAACCAAAGAACTTTAAGGACTAAGGACTGTGAACTACTAATTTTTGACAAGTCTTAAAATATTGATGAGACATCAGATATGGACATAGAGATAGGATGTATATTTGTCATCCCATAACCAACCTAGCTAAATGAGAAGAGGACAGGGGTAACGAATCTGTTGGCAGTAGCAACTCTCATATAAGCTAAATCTATGACTGGAATCTGTGTGAATAGGAAAGAACCTACCCCAGGAAAATCAAAAAGTTTTGAAATGCTAGAAAGAGTCAAGGCAGAATAGTTAAAATTAGGATGACATGGAAGCAACTCTGCTGAAAAACAGAATAGTAACATTCAATTTAGAAAAGTAATGATAATGCAAGAGCAAATATAAAATTATAGAAAATGACTCTTAGTCCTTGGAAAATTTCACAAAGATTTTAGTGAGAAATAATGATATATCATAATCAACATCTTAAATCTTTAAGTGTGAAACAAAAAAAGTTAGTTTACATTTTCATTATGAAAATTGTTTGTTATACAAAATTAACAGAATAATATATAATATGATGACATGATATGATATAGGATATGATATATAATATAATATATCATGTAATATAATATGATATGATACAATGACATAATATAACAATATAATAACGGGGAATATTTGTCATTTTACAGTAACACCAAAAACATTGCTTTCAAATTTAAAACCCATTTTAATGGCAGCAACTTGTATATGAATATTTAATGACTTATTAATTGCAAATGATTCATATCAACTATTAAAGAAGAAAATAAAGCAAACACTAAATAGGCATCCTTGTCTTCTTAGAGAGAACAGGAAGGATAAGAGAGAGAGAGAGAGAGATAAGGATAAGAGAGCTGGGTGAGCCTGAAGTCAGAAAGACCTAAGTTCAAATTTGACTTAGCCATAGCCTAATTTTTCAAGTTATTTAATCTCTGTCTACCTCAATCTCCTCAAATATAAAATGGGGATAATAACTATTTCTTAGGATTGTTGTGAGGATCAAATAAAATAATATTTGTAAAGTTACTAGCACAATCTTGACACTAGGGATGTATTTAATAAATGTCTGTTTCCTTCTAACAGTTAAAAAAAAGTTATGTCTCTTTTTATTTAGATTATTTTACTTAGATTATTTACTATTTGTAAAGTGGTTAGTAATAAAGATGTCACTATGTGGTTCTGTGAGAAGAACACAACTTAGGACAGAAGTTCTGGGTTCCAGTCCCAGATGTGTCAAAAATTTAACTGAGGTATTTTGGTTAATTCATTTCACCAGAAGAGGGCTCAGTACCATCAGCAAATATAAAGAGTTTGGGCATGACTTCTAAAGCCTTCTTTAGATATAAATCATATGAGGCTAAGATTTTAGCCTTTTATCTGACCCTTCCTATCCCACCAAATTTATATTGAATAACTGAGGTTTTATTTAAGAGAACAAAATGAATTTCCTAGAAAATAACTGAGTAGTTTAAAAAAACACAAAAAAACTTGGATATCATTTTTAATTAGCCAGACCTCTGCTGGGCCCATGTTTAATGTCATTAAAACAATGAAATTATCTGGTAAATGCAGCTGGTGGGTACTAGCATCATTAGGACAAGTCAGGAAATTATTGCATCGCTATGTGTCATCAGCATGTACTTGATAATTAAAGCCATATGATGCAATCAATCTGGAAAGAATAAATTTCTACAAGGAAAAACAAATTGGTTGAGAAAATGGATGAAATTATGTATCTATATCAATTTTTTTTAAGATTTGAAAGTTAAAATTCAAAAAGAGAAATCTAACAACAAATTTTTATTACATTCATTAATTATTGGATTCCAAATATGGAGGTTTTAATTTGTGAATTTTGACAGTTGTGTTTAGTGAACAGTCACAAAGCAGAACACTTAAAGATGTGTTATATAAGGCTTATAAAGAAGAAGTAAAGGAGCTAGAAACTTTTCTCAGTGTGGCATGCAAAAATGTGTTTTCTCAAACACATTAAAACAGTCATATACTATAGTTTTCCATCCTTTATGTGTGTGATCTCTTTTTAAAAAAAGAAAAAGGTTTTATAATAACCCTTATTAATTCTTCCTTAATAAATATGCTACACTGTTCTAACACAGTACTTAGATTTTTTAAAAGTCAATTTTTTGATGTACAAAAGAGGAAAACAAGATTAGCAACTGGGAATAGATAAAAAACATTGTGAAAATAATTCCAAGAACACTTAAGGTGAAGACTGAGTTGGAATTGTCAATGAATTTCAACAACAGAAGGATATTTTGTTAAATTTGGAACAAGAGGAAGATTAAATTTGGTGTTATAGTTAAATATGAAAATAATGTTGCCATTTTAAATCATTTTACAAATGATAGGTATTGTTTTTGTTATTGTAATTGTTTACCACTGCTTCAGCAGTTACCACCACTATTACTGCTACTGTTGTTATTGCTGCTGCTGCTATTACTACTACTACTACTACTACTACTACTACTACTACTACTACTACTACTACTATTTCATGGGCTTCCTATCTGGAATTCTTAGGAAACATGCCATTTATTGGATCTTGTAAAAGGGATTTTCACTCAGGCATAACTGGTCATATTTAATTACTACCTGACAGAGTTGAGACAAAGAATCAACTATCAAAAGACCCAGGTTCCTATTTCTGACACTTGCTACTTTTAAGTCTGTTCAAATATCTGAACCTTCTTGGGCTTCCATGCTCATCTACAAAATTATGCTCATATGATCCCTTCTGGGTTTAGGTCTATAGATGTCTATAATTTCCTGGATCCTTTCTAATACAAATATTCTATGATTATTCCATTAGGCAAGTTAAAAATTTCTAAGTAAGGCAAATCACTTAACAGAAGACTTTTAAGTTATTTTTTGAAGGGAATCACTTAAAGCAGAATGAACATTTTTCAGATGAACAAAATGTTATCTGTCAGAGCACTGGGGAATGTGAACCAACAGATATGCTTAGCCAAGAGTAATATCCACATGGACTTAGTCAACTATATATAAACAAAAAAGCATCAAACAAATCACTGAGTGATATGGATCTGTTTGTAGAAAGAGGAGGTTTATGATGATGATTAAGGACCAGCTCATTGACAGCAGAAACTACAGAAAGCTTACCTTTAAACAGCCTAGCCTTGTAGAGTAACATAAATTGTAAAGGAGATAGTGGAAATAGTACAACACATCAATACAGACTGAAAACATGAACCACTAAAATAACTAGAAAGGCATGACTTGGTGACTTGAATTGTACATCAGAAACATGCAATTTTTCCTGGTCTGATAGACAGCAAATCCCCATGATGCAAATACAGACCTCAAAATATCCTGGAGAACTCAACCAGTAAAATGCTTTTTACTAGTACATAGAGCTGTTGACTCTGAGGGTCACCAGAGAAAAAGATGTGCTTCTTGCTGTTTAAGATTGTACCAAATATAAAGAGGTGACCTCAGGAATAGCAAGTAGGAGAGAGAGTCCATCTCATGCCCAAGAAAGTATATAGAAAATCTTTTAAAAATAAGTAAAACTTCCCATGATAACTCACACTGAACTTTGCTTTTATTCAGTGACTTTGAATGACAGGTCCTATGGCCAGGTGAATTTTAGGCATGTTAAACCAGGTGGAATTGAAAGATTCAGTCATTTTGGTTCTCTGAGGCTCATCTAAATTGCCTTTATACACTGGGGACAAGGGGAATAGAAATACCAATCCTGCCATGCATAATATAGTTCTCCAGGGATTCCCCTCTGGAGAATATCAAGGCTCACATGCTTTGGTCCTGGGACTGATTTGTCTCTGCAAAGTAGACTGACCAGCATTAGGTTAAGTTCTTAATTGTTTTACCATATGAGCTCTTGTTTGCTCTCTTCCCTGCTCCATGTTCATGTTGCTTCTTTTTTGGTTTGCCTCTACTGTTATATTTGTCTCAATTCTTCTCTTTAGGTTTCTTTTTGTTTTGTTTTATTTCATTTATTTATTTATGTACTTGTTTATTCATTCATTTATTCATTCATTTATTTATTTATTTATTTATTTGTTTATTTGTTTATTTATTTTTGGGTTGTTTTGCAAAGCAGTGGGGTTAAGTGGCTTGCCCAAGACCACACAGCTAGGTAATTATTAAGTGTCTGAGGCCGGAATTGAACACAGATCCTCCTGGCTCCAGGGCCGGTGCTCTATCCACTGCGCCACCTAGCCATCCCTATATTATATTTTTTAACATTTTATTTAATTTCTTTTGCAATTTTACATTTTATAATTTATTATATGAGAACAATTTGGCATTCTATGGAAATGCTATATCTTTCTCTGAGAAACACCCAGAGTAGAAACCAGTAAAGTTAATCTAGTTGTAATTATTCTCTCATGCCATGAATTTTATTAAGTGTTTACTATATGAAAGACTCCAAAAATGTAAAAGATAAAAATCTGTACCTTCAAACAGCTTTTAATTTAGCCAGGAAGGTGAAATAATGCTATAATATAAGATAATATGTGATAGGAATTCTAGAAGCAGCATTTCACATAAGAAAGAATGCTAGCCATGTAATCAGGAGACACAAGAGTTCAAATCCTGCCTCTAATATTTTTTGATTGTGTGTGCTCCTGGGAGGGTCACTTGACCACCTGAACCTCAATTTCCTCATCTGAAAAACAGCTAACATATTTGTATTGCATATCTCCTACATGCTTTTGCTGTTGTTGAACTTTTAAGTAGTATAGGAATTTGAGATAAGTTGGAAATTTAGTATAATTCCCAATATAGCACATATATTGCTTAAAAGTTGAACAACGACAAAAACACGTGGGAGATATGCAAGGAGAAAGAGTACTACTGAATGTGGAGTTTAGGAATCTTGTTCAAACATTGGCTCTGTTACAAACTACCTCTTTCACCTTGAACAGTTCTCTCCCTGGGTTTCCGTTTCCTCCATAGCTCAACTGGTAAGCAACAGAGCCAGGACCCATAGACCCAGGGCTTCAGGTTGCAAATTTAGGTCTCTGTGTGTATCTATATGTATTTGTGTACATCCGCATGGATATACATGTGTGTATATATGACTATATAATGTGTATATAAATATGTATGTCCCCTTCCCTGTGCTCATAGTGAACTCTCCCTTGATTTCATTGATCTGAGATTTCATTCATGTAGAAAGCAAGTCTTGAGGAAAGGGCATCTCTTTATGAAGATCAGTACCATGTCTGCAAATTGAAGTCTTAAAGCTGCCTGGTACATTGAGAGGTTAAGTAAATGGCAAATGAATACACGGTAATAGGACAGGGGCAGAAATGTCAGGCCCCCAGCCACGTTTGGTCTGGTGCTATCCAGGCAACTACAGGTGGGACACAAAATTCAATAAGTCTAGAAACTTTTTAGGGGTGAATTAATTAAATGTTTGACCAAATATAGCAAACTAAATTTTTTTTTAGTTTTTTTCTTTTGCAAGGCAAATGGGGTTAAGTGGCTTGCCCAAGGCCACACAGCTAGGTAATTATTAAGTGTCTGAGACCGGATTTGAACCCAGGTACTCCTGACTCCAAGGCCGGTGCTTTATCCACTAGGCCACCTAGCCGCCCCCAGATTAAATTTTAAGTTTGACTTTTGGGAGAAAAAAAAAGTTTCCCACTTCTGATCTGGGGGAAGAGTGTCAGGAAAAAGGGCTTGGGCAAATGGTAATACTTCATCTCAGAAATGAAAGAGACTAGGGATTCTAAGAGTCTAGGGTAAGGAAAGGGTGACTAGTTACAGGCAGGGGAGACAAATTCAGGCAAATGAAAGATGAAATTTCATGTGTGAAAAACAAAAAGAAGGCTATTTTGGAAGGACCATAGAGTGTGAGGGTTGAAACTGGGAAGGGAGGAGGAGGGAATGAGCATTTTTTAAAGCTTCTACTTATATGCCACTTATATAATAACCTGGGAGGTAGGCCATATTATAATTTTTCCCATTATACAGATGAGGAAACTGAGGCAGATAGGTTTAGTGACTTGCCCAGGGTTACTTTGCTTTTAAAAGTCTGAGGCCAGATTTTAACTTAGTTTTTCCTAACTCTAGGTCAAGTTCCATATCCACTGTGCCATAGGTTGCCTATAATCATGTCAGACACAGTTCATGTATTGGTTGGTTTTGCTTAACTTTTTTTCTTTGTCACAAGGAATTGCTCACTCAGCAAGGTGGAAAATGGAAAAATAGGGTAAGGATACAGCAAGATTCTATATATTTGGAAATGACATGAAAATGCATTGATTTTTTTTAAATAGCTAAGTACTAAAGTATATATGAGATATTTAAAAAAAAACAGCTCAACAATCAGACTAATTCAATCCTCCAAAGAAATTATCAGTAACATACCTAGTTTCTAATCCAGGTAGTTCACTGAAAGAACTACATTTCATCAGCTGGCAGCCTACAGAGTATGAGCTTTGACATGATTACTATCCACCTGAGAAGGAGGGGGGAAAGGGTGTGAGAATGGTTCTGTTTCTTGGAAATTTTGCAAATTCCGTAAGTTGCCTCAATTATTACAATCATGAGCATAAGTTTACTCCCACAAATATGTGCATGATGGGGCAAAGTGGGGGAGTGGGGATTGAATGAATTCTTCCCCTTTCTCTGCAGTAAAAAGATTTCCAGTTGACAGGACCTAACTTGAAACTAGAAAAAAATATTAGCAGACACTATGGTGTTTACAAATGACTACTGGACTATCCCAAATTATTAATTACAATTCAAGAAAGGTCATTATCTTTTTTGGAAAGAATATGGATTTAAGAGGAATTGATTGGTTATGAGGAGGGAAATGACGATTATTTTAAATAATGAAGAGTTGAAGATAATTCTGAGTTTGCAAAACTAAATGTATGGAATGATATTTGTTTTCTCAAAGGAAATAGGAAATTTAGGAAAAAAAGATGAATCTCAGAAGAAAGAAAATAACTCCTATTTTGGCTATATTGTATTTTAAATGTCTACTGAACAACAAGATAGAAAATAATTTCACAGTGGACAGTTGGCATGGCACAATAGTGCCATGAAGATTAGAGAAGTGAAAAACTCCAATCACAGCACTCTCATGGAAAAATGAGAGAAGAAAATAACATTTAGGACAGAGCTTTTTGGTATTCCAATGCTTGAAGTGGGGGGGGGGGGATGAGATCCCGGATGATGATCTGGCATAGAAAACTTAAAATGAGTTGTTCGAACCAAAAGAGCTGGTTTCAGTTCCCTGAAAACCAAGAATAGAATCCAGGAGAAGATGACCAACATTTTCAAATGCTACTCTAGTGTAATTCTAGTTAATATGGCAATATATAACAGAATAATGGATTAATTTGGGATTCCCTGAAGACAGGGAAGATGGAGTTTGCCTGGCACAAAGTAGGCACAATAAATATTTACTGATTCAGTGACTGACAAGTTATTTGATACACAATCCTTCCTTTAATAAAAGGAGGGAACTGAATGGTGAAATCTTCTTTACAATAAGGATGATTTTGTATTTCTTGATACTTTTTGTTTTTACATCATATGTATTTAACAAATCAAACCACATTTCACATTCAGCAAGGATTCCTTTATATTATAGATTTTTAAAGTGACAGTTTAGCAAAATTATTGACCTTCTCTGATTTAACATAGTCCCCCATCTCTTCACTGAAGGAAAAGATATACTTTTTTTTTGCAAGACAATGGGGTTAAGTGACTTGCCCAAGGTCACACTTTTCCAAGTCAATGATTAACCCTTTTAACTATATTATTCAGATTTGGATACATTCCTTTGTTCTTTTCTTTTGTTTCAGTTATTGTGTGGATGTTGCTTTCTTTGTTCTGCTTACTTTATTCAATACCAGTTCATTTAAAAAAAACTTTCCCTTTTTTCTCTAGATTTTTCAAATTTGTTGTTTTGCATTCTATAATGATATTCTAATAATTTCATGTACCACAAAATGGTTATTAGACATTCCCTGAGTATGCATCTACTGTTTTCAATTCACTATTTCCACCAAAAAAAGGCTATGCAGTAGTTTATAACCCTTTTTTCCCCTCATACATGCTGAGCTTGGAATAAGTTATTTCATTTATTTCCATTATATGTCAAACAAATGAAAGCCCCTGTCCTTTTTTCTTTTTGAGTGAAGTGATTCTGATTACTGCAATAAGGAAAATGGGATGACATATTCATGGCTCATTTCACCAGTAAGGACTGGCTAGTTAAGCAAAATGTGCTATTTCATTTGATCTGATGCAAACATTCATGTTTCCTTCAACTATTCTTCATAGTCATATAAAATTTCAAAACCAGGAAGCTAAAAATTTTAAATTTGAATTTTGAACAGAAAAAATTTCATCAATGTTCTACCTTCTGATATAAAACTATTTTTTCATTCATCATTCATTCAGCAAATACTGATTGAGAGCCTCAGTAATTCATTTGTTCAGATCCAAAAAGAAAGAAAAACTGTTTCTACCTTCAAGGGGCTTGGGGATGGGCAGAGATGAAAGATTACAATAGTTATAGGGATAAATGCAACCAATAAAATGCAAATAAATACAAAAGACTTTCCTAGGTAGTGAAGAATTAGGAGGAATTTTAAAGAACTCAGCAGAGTACCTAACACATAGTAGGCACTTCATAAAGGCTAGTTCCCTTCATTTTTTCCCTCATGCTTCTACCCCATACTAATCATCTGATCCAGAGCAGATTATTTATCTCCTAAGGTTCCCCTCTAAAACTATGAATTGCATGTGAGTTACATATCTGCATTAGCAGCAGAATTTCTTTGCCAAGATCATAGGATCATACACTTCAGAGATTTCCTAAATTGTAGCTTCTCCAAGTGAAAATGATCCCGTTTTCAGTAATTAATTCCAAGTGCAGTAGGTATTTTGGTTTATATTTTTTACTGTCATCTATTTATTACTAAAATTAGCAGTTTAATAATATACATATCACATTTTGACATTTACATTTGAAATTTGGGAAATTTAAATAATATTTTACATATAAATAAATCAGAATACTTTTATAAGTGCATTTTGCTTGTTTGTTTTTGCTAAGAGCTGTTCTTGGGTTCTGAAATTGCAAAGAAAAATAACCCATCCTTGATTTCAAGAGGCTTTAGATCCAAGGGGGAAAAGAGAATATTTGCATGCAATTACATATATGTATATAAAAATAAATCTATGTGTATGTGGATACATACATATATATTTATAAATATGTGTACATATATTCATATATGAATTGCTACAATGAGTGCATTACAATGCACTGTGACCAATCTAAAAAAAAAAATAGGAACAACTTAATAGAAATATTTAGATCGCCTCTAATTTAGATAGATAGTTCACTGGGCAAGAACTGTGTCTAATTCTATGTTAGTTACAGCACACAGCAAAATCCTGGCACTCAATAAATGTAAAATACTAACAACAATCTTTTCCCTTTTAAAGTATATAATTACAAGTACCCCCCCACTGAGAACCAAAAGCAGTGACAGATCTTTTGTTTACTAAATCCACAGGCCTGAAGGCATGCAGCCCTATGCTGTAATCACAGTTTCAGCAAGTTCCTCTGACTTTAAGTTTAAAAGAAATCAGTATCTACAAATCCACAAAGAGATTGTAGCACCAGAGAGCTCATTAAAAAAATAATAAAAAAATAAAAAGATATAGAACCTTCTTAGAGCCCTCCCAAGTATAATGCTAACACCAAGGCAGATCATGTTTGTTCTCAGCTGCTTAGGGAATATAGAAATAAAATTACTGTTACTCAATTTACTAATTTCTTAGCTTTAAAGAAACATGTTAAATAAGGCCTTTCAGGCTTCACAGAAGAAGCATTCAGTAGGTTCTGATGACTGTTCAGAAAACTCTAAGATGGTCATCAAAATGAGATGAGGATGGGAATATGTCAACTTAGATTGTTGCAAAAAAAAAAAAAGAGTGGCAACAGCAGTAGTAGAAGCACCCTTGAGTTTTATTTTGGATGGGAGAGAATTGATTGGTTCAGTCTTTGTCATCTTCAAGTTTTCAGTGTTCAAATCTTTGGGCATTAGGTTCTCAATCACCTAGTTCCCATTTGGTATTGGTGAAGTTCAAAATATGCTCAGTCATTCACATCTCCTAAAATAAGAAAATGCAAATTGAGTTAAAAGTGCTGTAGGTCCACTGTTAAGCCTAAGCACTGAATTTCTTTGTAGTTTTTTGGTAAAGTATCACCATTAGCATAGAAGGGTTACTGGCAGAGGCTGATGATCTTTTAAAAATTCACATTACCAAAGTGGATTACATTGCATCTACTGAAGGGATCAACATTGTAAGCCTACACTAAGCCATTATTGCAGAAACAAAGCTTTCATTTTAAGCCTTTGGAAACAAGCATAAAATGGACAAAAGAAAAAATTCTTCTGATGTAAGAACAAGGCAAACACTACATGCTTTTCATACAGACTCACATTTCTAGAACCATGCTGGTGTATATATGAAAATGAACTGATTCCTCAAAGAGCTCATCATGACTGAGGAGATAGAAGAGGACGAACCCAACAGAATATTAGATTGATCATTACCCACAAGTTTCTGTAAGTCACAAGGGAATTGATTTTAAACTTCATAATACTAAAACATGGTTTCTTTTGCACTCTACATTTGTTTTTCCTGGTATAAAACTGGGTTCTCAGGTTTAAATAACAGTGGAAGACAATGAAGCATGCATTTCTCCAAAACTCAGAATTTCTGATTTAAGGAACTGAATTATATATAGCTTTAAATACGTTTCAAATTTATTTTGATAATATGTCACTACTGAATTTCAAACCACTTGTCAAAATATTTTTTTCAAGAAGTTATCCTAATAGTAAGATAAGCTTCAGCTGACTAATCATTCTATTGAATGTTTAAAAAAAATAGGACTACATGTTACTATTCACTGAGTCTTCACAATAATGCTGTCTATGCTATAGAAACAACATCCAATGAAAGGTTTCTGGGGTAGTTTAACTAAATTTTCTTTAATAGGCTCCCACCTATCAAAGAGGATTCATTCTAGCTACTAACTTCACCGTAATCTTTCTCAGATACAGGTTACACTCTGATGACTTCTTTTATCACAAATACTCTAAGAATATTATAGACTTTAGGAAATAATAGCATAAATTTCAGCTTCTAAACTTCAGTCTCAAAATCTATAGATATAGACACTAGACCAGTGATTTCATTATTAACAGTAAACTCTTTCTACAAATGCAGGTTGGCATCTTCTGAACAAATTATAATCTTAGAATACTTCCTACAGCAATGAAAAGTTAAAAGTATTCATCCACAATTACATATTCAGTACATGACAGAGAAATATAAGATACTGCTAATTTTAACAACTAAATTATCACTTTACCCATGCACAATTCATTGATTATCCAACTTCAACTATCTGGAATAGAGCTGAGGACCAGGAGATAAATAAAAAGCAAAATTCATGATTTTTTGCTTAGTCAGTTTTAGTCCTCTCTGACTTTCTGTGATCTCATTTAGATTTTGTTGGCAAAGATAGTAGAGTGGCTTGCCATTTCCTTCTCTAGCTCATTTGACAGATGAGGAAACTGAGACAAATAGGACTGCGAGATTTGCCCAGGATCACACAGCTGATAAGTGTTTGAGACAGATTTTAACCTAGGGATATGAGCCTTCCTGATTCAAGACCTGGTTCTCTATCCACTGTGCCATCTAGGTGCAGATCCATGATCAACACTCATCAATTTAATAATAGGCAGAAAGCAAGACATCAAGCTATTAGAGCATCAGATTTCTCCTTCAGTAAAATGGAAATAATAGTTAATGCTACCTACCAAATAGAGCTATTGTGAAAAAATAATAATCATTATAATTTTGCTCATGAAAGAATAATTTCAATATCTAAAACAGAGGTCTCCCATTTAGAAAGAACACAAGCTATCAATCACCTATACTGTCATCCTTTTAGAAAAGCCAGGTATAGGATAATCTCCTTCATTCTTTGCTCTAGAACTTTACCTTGATCTAGCTTCTCCCTTGATCTTGTCTCTGGATTCTGCCATTCTCATATTCTCAAATCTATTACTGTATATTGCAGACAGGTTGTTTATAACCTATACTTCTTTTGGAAGTATATAACCTATACTCCATTTATTTCTTGCCCTAGTATTGATACTTCTCTAGGATAAAGAGAAGCTTATTTCGCTGAACCCCATTACTACCTTCTGTCAGCTGGTCTTGGAGCTATTGTTCCCTAAACTGAGACATTCCAGACTGCACAATTCTGTCACAATTCACCAATACCCTTAAACTGCTATAGAGGATTAAAATTAAATTTATGGGAACTTAAAGGAGTAATCTTTAGTTTTCTGGAAAATTTAGTGAAAGAACTAAATCCTAGTTGCTATTTTCAAACATTTGAAGACTTGTTTAATGCAAGGTGATTAGGACTTATTTTTCTTTGGCTTCAAAAGAGAGCAATCGACTAATGGATAGAAAATATATGCAAAGCCTTCCAAAGAAATATAATTATACAAAAGTTGAATGACTGACAAGATAGCAGATTCCTCATCACTCTACTGAGTATGGTATAACATTTTGTAATAAATTAATGATGAAAATAAGAAATTATTAGAAGTTTCATTCAGTAGAAAATCATTTTCTAAACTGGAAAAGTATAATTTTATTGGAGTAGGAATTCTTAACAACTAAAAATATGCCCATCAACCCCCCCAAAAGTCAACTAATTTATACTTCATTTATAATTTCATTGGCAACATTAATAAGTCCAAACTAATCATAAATAAACAAACTATGTGCTGTTTGAAGGTATCACATAGAAAAACATTAACTTTAAAAGGTGAAAATTCAGGTTCATGTGTAGTCCTGTGGTTATTATATAAATGTGATCTATGTGTTTACTAAGCAAAGTATTTTAACTTTTTTAAGACCCTAATTTTACTGATGCAAAATGCACAATAGTTAGATGGGTAAAGTAGTGCAGGGCAGAGAAAAGCACAATGGACATGGGTGCACATCCTACATCACTAACCCAGCTTCATGACCTTAGGCAAGTTTTTGTACCCCAATTTTTCATATATAAAATGGAATAACACCCACCACCCCCAAGATTGTTGTGAGGTAGAATAGCAGAATAGATAAATGTGGATGTGGAAGCAGGAAGATATAATTTCTGATGCTTAATAACTCTACAAACAAATGTACATCATGACTATGAGTCTCCCTTTTAAAATGGGCACAATAATACCTGCGGTATCTACTTCACAGGATTGGTATGTATTCATATGTATCAGGAGGATGAGAACACAAAATAAGAATGCGAATACAACTCTAGCAGAGTATTAATAAGAAAAATAAAATGTATAGTCATATAGATATTTATCTCATGTGTACATCTATATAAACACTTAAAGTATATTCACCTCTCTACATATGCATAGATTCATATACCTTTCTTCATATATATATGTATATATATACATATATATATATATATATATAACTCTGAGACCTAGAGAAATGAATGTTCAGAGTGATTTTTTTTGACAAAAAAATAAAGTTAGAAGCCCACATTGTTATAGTTTCAATGCATTAAATTACCATCTACCTTAGAAAAGAATAATAAAAACAACTATTATCAAAAAAATAGGATTTGCCAGTAAGATATCAAAATATATTATTAAAACTATTTTATACTATATTTAAATATAGAAAAACTCATTTGTGAAACAGAAAAGAAAATTTAAAAATATTAATTCATATTTTTGAAACTGTCAGCTTGAGAAATACTAGTCATGCTGTTCTCATTCTCCACTTCCAATTCCCTTCAGGTCTTCATCCTTCCTCCACATCAAATGCCTGATCCCCATTAGAGTACCAAACTTTTCTACTTCTTTCCCCTCTTATTTTTCCTCCCCACATCCTTTTTATGCCTTTTCCAATGAGAATGTAAGTTTCAGACTTTACTGTTTTCTCATTTTTGTTAACTGTAGAACCTTACAGATTACTTAGTATTTAATAAACTCTTAATAAATTCCTGTAATTATGTATCAATCTATCGTCTTTTATCTACCTATCCACTTATAATTTATGCATACATAATTGAGAATAATGAATTTTGATACAAATGGTTGAAAAATTTTGCATAGCGGTATGCACAAAAATGAGTTTAGACCTATACAACACATCATATATCTTAATGAATTCCACTTTCATTAATATCTAAATATTGTATGTATGCTGTATAGGAATAAAAAATGGGGAGGGAAAATAATGGGTAAGAAAGAATATTATTTATCTCATGTGAAGCAATTAGAAATTTTTGGTTATCTGGGCTCCAGTTCAATCTTCCTGCAACTTTAAGGTAATTTTTGAAAGAAATAAAGAAAAAAAAAAACTGGACAGAATGCTATACAATGTGATGAATATGAGTGTGCCTGTTGTATATGTCTGTGTATTTAATGGTATTAAACAAGGGAGCCCCTCTGATCTGTTGTATTGGAGGCATTTCTCAAAGGTCCAGAGTATGAATATATGTTCATTGGTCCATTCCAGAGGGCTACAATTCTCTGAGTTCCCTGATTAATGTTATTACAAGAAAACAATCCCAATAGTTCTTTATTTCTGATTACATATGGAGACAAAACAGATGATTTTTACTGTATCAATTACATATATATATATATATACACACATATATACATACATTCATACATACCATATACATATGGTATATATGGGCTTTGTGTTTTATATATGTGTGTATATATTATATATACATATATACACATACATGTATCTATGTATCTATATCATACATGTTTCTATATATTCAGATTTTTGCACAACAATAAGGAAAAATGTCAAAAAGAAGTTAAATAGATTGGGGAAAAATCTTTGTAGTAAATAATTCTTAAAAAGTGTGAGATTCAGAAACTAATGATACAAATAGTAATTGAAATACAATTTCCTTTTTTGTTTTAAGATCTATCTGTATTAGATTTACAGTATGATATCATTCTAAAAGAATTTTTTAGAAACTAGATTAAAAATTAATAGTTTCATCCTAGTGCCAAATTCTATGACCAAAGTCAAATTCTCTCAGGGGGAAAAAACTTATAAAAGGGAGGCAGACACATTATATAATGAGCTACTGTAGAAAATACCCATGGTTATCAGCATTGGTTCATAATGAGAGACTGACATATAATCATTGCCATAATACAAGTATTGTCACAGAATCACTTGTATAATACTATTAAATGAAAAGCCCTCCCACCCAGCAGCCACATACTTTCCTGTGCCAATTCAAAACCTTTGGTGTTATTCCTTTATTCAGGGTTACAATTCAGTTCTTCTATTCCTTGTCAATAAACCTTCTATGTGAAAGAATATTCTTAAAAAACAAAAAATCTTGGTTTAAGGGTGATGAAATAACCTTGACCAAGTAAATTCTTTAAAGATCAAAACACTCTTCATTTTTAAATGTAATGTTAATTGTTATTGCAATTCATTTCATGGTAGTCAGAGACCTTACAAAACAATAGTCTTCAAATAAAATTTT
Source organism: Macrotis lagotis (assembly GCF_037893015.1). Taxonomy (NCBI): domain Eukaryota; kingdom Metazoa; phylum Chordata; class Mammalia; order Peramelemorphia; family Peramelidae; genus Macrotis; species Macrotis lagotis. Next base: position 199,618,415 of record NC_133660.1, read on the forward strand.
CCTAAAATATTCATTATAGTAATATTAGTTTTGGGAAATAAAATCCTAAAAAGTTTATACTGAATTAAATATTTTGAAAAGGAATTACAATTTTAATTATAAGCTTTTTGCTAAATAATATGGATTTTTAATTATTAATCTTAAATGGATGCAAGACCATGACTTTATTTCTATAGCCTGTCAAATATAAAGCTACTCTATGTATATTTGATGAATTATTTAAAGAATAACTTATAATTTCAAAATAATCTATGACTCACCAGAGAAAAGACATTCCTATTTACAAAGGAATAAAAATATATCTAAGATGTTTTTGCATTAACTTTATAATGGAAACTTTGTAAAGTCGACTAGCTTTAGTGTGTCCATGTAGATACCCTAAGTGAAATTCATTTCAGCAATCAAAAATGTAAGTGATTAAAATATAATTTAATCATAAAGTCTTGTAAAACATAAACTAATTTCTCACAAATTCATCTAAATTTTTTTATTTCAGTCATTCATGTTTTAATTTTCATGTACTAGTATCAATTCAATAAAACATGAAATGACTAAGTCTATATGTGGCACTTATATGTTTTTCAGTCATTCATGTTTTAATTTTCATGTACTAGTATCAATTCAATAAAACATGAAAATGACTAAGTCTATATGTGGCATTTATATGTTTTTCTCTTTGAAGTTTTAAATATTTTTTGAATTCATCCTGAATTTTAAAGATTATCAGCACTTCAATATAAGACATATTCCTAGATTGAGAAAAAAAATTTTTGTAGTAAATATTTCCAACATTTTTTTCAAAATCAGATAACTCTCCTCTACTCCACCTAAACTAGTAAGTTTTGCTTTGTCATAGATGAAACCATTTAAAATGTCTATTTGTAGCTACAGTTGCATTTAATAATTTCAATTTTATGAGGGACAGTTCTGTGTAATGGATATATTGAAAGCTAGACTTAAAGTAAGGGAGATGTTTTCAAATCCTGCCTTTCACACTTGCTGAGTATATGAAGATGAATGAGCTACTTGTTGAACTTCAGGTAACTTTTTTACACTCTTCTGTGAAGTCACAGAGGGATGACAATGATGTTCTTCCCTGGTGGAAAGTTTGCACAGTGGGAAATATTTCACATCCTTTATATATTGTAGACCTGGTCAGAGTCTTCAGTGTTCCAACTAGGGTACACACATGGTAAGGATAATACCGACTGACTCACATTAGAATGCCTAACGATCCTAAGTTTTCCTTACTGTAACTTGAAACTATATATTTTACACAGTTAGTAGAAACCCAATATCTGATCCTATAAGAAAGAGTTTCACTTTCATTAAAATAACACCCTGAGAAACTGTGGTTGAAAAATACTAAATTCTCAAATTACACAACTAAATTGTCATGGTCATAAAATGTTACTGAACTCCTGGGCTAATGTTAGTCCTGAAATATGGCACATGCTTTTAAAGCATACCACCATGACTAAATACCATTATTCCATTATACCTGAAAATAACTGGGGACCTCTAATGGTAAACACATTCCTTACATGAGAAAGTATAAAATTGTCACAGAAATTAAGCTACTTAGAAATTTGAGATATGTGATAAATTACAATGTGAATTATTACAGATGTATATTTGGCAATGTTTCAATTGAAAATATTTGTAAGATTAATAATTTAAAGTAATATGTGTTTTTCGATTTACAAAGCATATATACAATCTTATTTGAACTTCACAATAAAGTTCTGAAGTAGATACTGTGAGTATTGATATTTTGATCCTCCCTCTACCCTTCTTAGATGAGAAATGGAGAGTCATCTTAGATGAGGAAATAGAGAGTCAGAGAGCTTAAGTGATTTTTTCATGGAAGCAAAGTATACATGAAAGGGAGTAAGGGTGATTGAAGGGTTCTGATTGTCCCAGAAAATGTTGTATGTTTAAAGGCAGAAGTTTCTACATCCAAAAGTTTCCTACATGGATGAAAATCAACAAAGACTGATACCCAATTGTTTTTGAAAGCTCATCATACTTTAAAAAAGTCTAAAGAGTTAATATTTTTTACCCATAAACACATGTATAGTGTGTATATAGGACTGTCATATCTTGATAACTCAATTTTAAACAAATTTAAATAAGAAATAAATAAAATATAAACTAAATATATTTATCTGAACTAGGGCTGCCATATCTTAATAATACATTCTAATTATTTATAATTTGTAAATAATAGATAAATAAAATATAAAATAAATGTATTTATCAACTTGTTAACTTGAAAAAATATTCCTCACAATTTAGCTGTTAAAATAGAAATAAAGTCAGTAAACTTGATGATTAACTAAAAATATTTACAATGTCAATACTTTAATTGTACATAAAATATATACACTTAAAAGCACCATAAGACTGTGGTTAAAGAGTCTGTTTCAAGAGTCTGGAAGTGGTCAAGTCTTTCCTTTGATACATACTATCTCTGGAATTGGACAAATCATTTAAACCCTCAGAGAAACAGGCAGCTCTCAAGGACCAAGAAAGGTACAGATCTGCTTTAGTAGAAGTCCTTTGCCAAGTGTTCCTTGTGCCAATGAAATCAAATGTCTGGTCCAAAAATGTCATGTCCACAAACTGACTTTGTTGAGAGGTTTCCCATACTAGATAATTTCATAGCCTTAGAAAATGAACACTGTTTCAAAAATGTTTAAATAAATAATAGTATCTATAATAAACATTTTTTCAGCAATGAATTCCAATGGGTACAATTTTTTAAATTTCCACATCTGAAACTCATGATGACTCCTTTCTTCTAAAGAGGGTAATCTTGATTGAAAACTTTTTAAAAGAATAATAAAAATAAACCTAAAACTGCAAGTTCTGAAAACTTTAGGAATCTTATTGCTATCATGTGCCAAACCCAAAGCATTTTCCCTTCTCCCTCCCCCTGCCCCGAGATTTGCTCTTTGTACTGATTTCTCAGTTTTTATTGATTGCATCCCTATCCATTCAATGACATGGATTTTAAATCTCAATGTAATTTTAGAATCCAGATGGATGCAATGAACAACCATGATTCTAGAGGACTGATGATGATGATGAAGCAAAATGCTCACCTTTTACAGAAAGGTAATGGACTCAAAATGAAGAATGAGACCAACTTTGAAAATGACCAGTATGGAAATTTATTTGGTTTGACTATGCATATTTGGTGGGTATCAGGGAGGTGGTTGTTTTTTTTTTTATTATTCAGTTGTGAAGTGGGGTGAGAGGGAAAGAAAATAGATATTTTTTAATTGGAAAAATATTAAAATTAGATCTAAAAATGAAAATAATCATCTTTGATTCTTCCCTCTTCTTTTTACTATAAAAGCAGTTTCATGTCTTGTCAATTCTGCTTTACAATCTCTCTCCAATCTCCTTACTCCTCAAACAATTCAATTCAGTTCAGCCTTTAAGGATATGGAAGTAAACCCCAATTTTTAACAGCTATAATCCAAACTTTGATATGACCCAACAGCTGGTATTATGCATACTGTCCATAGTCCAGCCAAGCTCTGGGCAAAGAAGCTCTTCAAGGCTGCTCACTTACCAGATAAAATTCTGAGAATGGAATTCAACAATACAAGAAAACACAATCAACCATGATTCATAGAATCTTGAAATCTGCATGCTTCAAAGGAGAACCCAAACCAATGAAGTCTTACATAGTCAAAAATATTTAAGTAATTTTGAAATATAACATGTCTAACTTAAAGGATAGATATGCAAATCTTGATTAGGCTTTTTAAAGGCATATTTAAATAAACACAAAGTATACCTGAACTAAAATTTAAACATTCCCCAGAAGTATTCATTCAGAATGATGAATCCCATATTTTGAAAGTGAAGACAAAGTCCATTAACATCATTCACCAAAAATATCCTTCTCTTGTCAATGAAAACAACAGTATTTTTGCCATTGAAATGGTGACAAATATAAATGTTTGGGTTCAAGTGTTTGAAACACATGCTTGTAGAGGGACAAATATAAATAAAACAAAAATTTTTATGTCTAGTGGATCTTCCCAGGATTCCCCACAAAGTATAAATTTCTATAAAAATTTAATTAAAAATTAATGGAAAAAAGATTTGTATGTCCTCCCTAGTGGCTCTAAAATATGATGAAATTTTAATAGTATTATTTCATGATGATATTAGCACCCTCAATATGTATTCCCCTAATATTTCTAATTAATAGAATTCAGAGATGTAAAATATCAAAATTTATAAATCTTTACATATAATGCAACAAATATATAGTAATAGTCATCCCCCACAAAAATTAGAAAGTAGATCCTTCAAAATGAAATGTAGTCTAAAAATAAATCACCCTGTGGTATAGAAATGACATAATTAAGCCAAACATTAACTTATGCAAAGAGATAGAGATAGTAACTAGACTAGTGATTTCATGGGTATCCCTTACCCTACTCCTTCCTAGAAGAGGAAACTACTACCAATACAGATGAGCATTTTTTCGGCATGTTATAGACTTCAAGTTTTGAGTGGTGAAATGATTTGCCCAGATCATATATCACAGGCTGCTCTTGAACAGAGTTCTTCACAGCTCCAAGGTCAGATAGTTATCCATTTGACAATGTTGCCTTTCTTGCATACAAAAAATATTGCAAAGTAATTTGTTAAAAAGAAAAAGGTGGATTACTCACATAACAGGAATAGGTGAAAATAGATGGATACTCTGAATTGTGCCCTGGTATCCCCAAAATATCCCCCCCAAATATTAAAAACACAAATGAAGATCTTTACTACATAGGTAGATTCTCTTTGGAAGATATATGAAATATCATGAATAAAAATTACCTAGGATGAGAGAATATGACTAGGCTATGATCTGTTTCCTAAGTACCAGCACTCTCTCCAATAAGATAATTGAACTATAACATGGTCTAACAAAGCAGCTTATATATATACATATGTATATGTATATATATAAAGATGTATATTTATATCATTTTAGTTGATTGTGACTCCTCAGTCAAAAACTTCATTTTTATAAGCAAAATGATTGTCTTCCAAGAGAGCTATAGGATAAAAGTGCTCTTAACTACAGCAGGTGAAAATCTTGAATTAATCTTTACTTTTTTATTATTAGAATAAAAAAGTGAATTAGCATTAAACAAAAGCTTTGCATGTCATGAAATTATATTGTTCAACTATAATAATACTTTTATTCAAAACTATCATGAGAATCTTTTCATTGTACTTTTCAAAGATACAAGTTATAAATTATTTCTAAGAGTGAATGGTAAAAGCAGTACAATGGTAACAATAGTAACAAATGAATAAATGTTGAACCAACTCATACAAATCCATTATGGAACATAATCGCTCTGGACATGGATTCAGAAGATTAATACTCTCTTCAAAATTTACTAGTTGTGTGACACTAGGTGTATGAATCATTTAGCCTCTGTAATCCTCATTGTCATCTTTAAAATGGGGATAATACTGACATTATCTGTTTCCCTTGAAAAATATAAAGAACACTAGAAATTTAAAAACTCAAAAGATTGTAATGAATACAATGTAATCTCTAAATTATATGCAATTGGATAACATAGCTGAATCAGTAAACCAACTGACAGTTGCAAATATCAGTTTAAGTGATAGTTCTAATTTTAAAATTTTGTTTTAAAAATGACTCACACTCATAAACTTTACATTATAGCTCCTCTTTGCATTGTGTTTGCTCTGATGGTTTATTCTGCCTGAAATACCTCTCTCTCTTCTCCATTTCTACTTGTCATTACTCAAAACCCTGTTCAAACACTACATTTTCTATTAAAACCTCCCTGATACCTCTAGCCATTTCCCCCTAATCTGATCTCCTAAAACATTTGGTTTATACTTCTCTAATGGCATCGGTCACATTCTAATTTTTTTTCTTGTAATATAGATATGTATGAATATGTCTATCTTCTAGCTCTCCCCAACTTTTTTTTTGAACAAAACTGTGGCTTCATGATTTTCTGGAAGTTAGGGAATTTATTTTTGGAAATGCAGGTCAGCAACTGCCTGGAACTAAGAGTCTTAATGGCTTGGGAATATTACATTACATTAATGTGTCAGTACACAAGTACTAATTAAACACTTCCTAAGTATTAGACATAGTGCTAAGTTCTAGGGAATGCAAGACAAATGAACAAGCAACAATAGCAACAATAATCACACTAGCCTGCTTCCAAGTTGCTTACAGTAATGGAAGGTGGCTTATCTCAGGACACAAAAACAAAATGTGACCAAGCTAGCACTTGATCCTAGATCATTCAAACATTTTGGCCCACTATCCATAAAATGTTGTCTCCTTTACTAGATCACAATCTCTTTGAGAACATAGACAATTTTTTATTAAGTTTTAGGGACTTGATCACCCTAAGCACAGTGAGTAGTTGGTGCATTTCCTTCTTAAACATCAGAAATAAAACTGCTTTATAAATATTTCTTCACTAAATATTGAAAACATTAATAAATACTATAAATGTAACCCTTGTCAATTGATCTTTTCTGTGCAGTGAATTGATATTATAATCTTATAATACTTAATAATTTACAAAACATTTTCATCCATGTTATATCCACTGATCCTCACAATAGCAGTATCACTGTCCCTACTTTATAAATGAGGAAACTGGGATTGAGAAAGGTTAAATAATTAGCCCAAGAACATGGAACTAATAAGTAACACAGTGAGAACTAGAATACAAGTCTTTGATGCTAAATGAGTTACTTTTTCCTTCTTCATCACTACATACTCCAATACTCCAATACATAAAATGAAATGTGATCAGAACATTGAAAGTAATTATAATACAGACTGTTTCTCAAGGTGAAATGTTTTTAAAATTAATTTTATCTCATATATATATATATATATATATATATATATATATATATATCACAGAAAATCTATCCAATGTGTTGGAGGTCTCCTTTTAAGATTTTATTACATTTCAGGGATTCAATATAAACCTTGGGTTCTCAATCTAACAGAACTGACACACTTCATTTCCTATTCAAATGTTTCCTACATGATTTCCCATGCTCTAATTCTTCCACATAGACCATTTTGGAAAGCATGTTGCAATCTCCAGTTTGTAACATTTTCCAAAATGGCCATATGTCTCCAAGGCCCTTTGGGTCACCCCCAACTTAACATTTAGAGACAATGGTGTTTTAAAATTCGTAAATGTTAACATGATCAGAATAATGTTTAAATTAAAATAATTTTGGGATGGATGCAGAAATTAGCTTGGGATCAAGGAAGGCACTTTGACTTACTCCTTCTCTGTTGTTCCTATTTAATTGAGTCTAATTCTTCCTCTTTTTAAATAGTGATAAAATTTTTATATAACTCCATGCATAGAAAATGTTTACTTATAATGCTGAACTGAAGTAAATGCATGACAATATGATTAGTGTAAGTTCTAAAAAGAGAAGAAGCAAACAGCTTTTTGGCTGCAAGTAGCTGGACCAGTGAAAATTTTGGCTTCTTTGCATATGAAACCCACCCTTAAAACCGCAATGTCTATTAGAGTTATACAGCTGGAAGTTGATTAGGAAAATTACACATCAATTAAAAGCTACATAAATACAGTGTGTTATTTCTTAAATTATTAATGTTATGCAATTAAATGCATAAGAAAATGAGTCTTATTTTTAAAATCTTAAGAAACAAAAAATAATTCAAATTTTCATTTCAAGCAATGATTAAATTCATTAAACCCCATTAATGTACAAGTAATAGAAAAACAAAGAAAAATTATAAATAATAAGTTTCTCTAATGTAAAATACTTCTAATTTTGCTGAAAAAACTTTCTATAGTTGGATGACATATTCTATAATTCCATATTCGTTGATTTTTTTATGATATTGCCATGAAAGCTACTTTGACTCATCCAAGATTCTGAATTAGCAGGGAAAAATTAATGAAATTCACTGATATTATTTTCATTCAGTCAATAAGCATTTAGATGCCTATTATATGAGAAGAATCACATTAAGTGCTGGGGATACCATGAAATGCAAAAGAGTTCACAGCTAATGAGGGAGACAACATGAAAATAACTACATGTCCATAACCTATATAGAGGACAAGTATTTATAAAGAATCTATTATGTGTTATGAATTGTACCAAGAACTTTATATTTACATACTTTATAATTTCTTTTGATCTTCATAACAACCCTGGGTGGTAGATGTTACAGTTGAGGATACTAAGCATTCAGAGGTTAGATGACTTGTCTGTGGTCAACACAGCTAATAAAAGTCTGAAGCTGAAATTGAATTCAGGTCTTCCTGACTCTGTGTCTAATGCTTCATCCACTGCATCACCTACTTGCATTCAATGGATAAATAGGAAATAATCAACAGAGGAAAAGCACTAGCCTCAAGGGCATCATTGAAAACTTTTATTGGAAGGTGGGGTTTTAGTTGGAACTTGAAGGAAGTCAATAATGCCAAGAGATGAAAATAAGAAGTTTGGGGTGGGGCACAGCTAGGTAGTACAGTGAATAGAGCACCAGCCCTAGAGTCAGGAGGACAGAAGTTCAAATCTGACCTCAGACACTTAATAATTGCCTAGTAGTGGGACCTTGGGCAAGTCACTTAGCCCCATTACCTTAAATAGATTTAAAAAAATTTAAAAAGAAGTTTAAGGAGAAATAAGGTTTGGAAAAGCTGAAGTAGTGAACTGGATAATGAATTAGATTAATTAGGGAGGAGTAAAAAGGATTTTACCAGATTACCAAAAGGATCCAATGCACACAAAAAAGGTTAAATATCTCTTTAATAGACAGAAAATTTGTGAACTTTTCATATACATCAATAATCTATGGTGTGCTGCCTCCCTTCCTAAGGACTTGAAGGTTTTCATATAACAACCAAGTTGTTTTGGACCAACTCTGCCAGCCAATGACCAAAAATATGGACCTCCTTGACCCAATGATCTTTACAACCTGGTTTCTTCTCCCCCACCCCCAATCTGTGAAATAAAATTTTGTTCCTTTTAATCTTTTTTCCTCATGATTACCTTTGTTCTATATGTCTGTATGGTAAATTTGGTGTGAAAAAAGAAAGAGTTGCAGTTTGATGTAGAGAATAGAAAGCTGCCCTAGGAGCCAGGAAATTTCTGGGTTCAATTCCTTTCATTAGCACATTTTATAATGATAAGCTCCTGTCAATGTGTCACATTAAAAAAAACTTATAGAAAGCTGCACATCTTTATTAGAAGGAGATTTGATATTAGGAGATTGACATTGAAGAAATCATAGTTTTTTTTTTTTAAAAAGGAAATTTCTTTAAATTTCTAAGGCTTATTGTCTTAACTCTTTAAAAAGTTTTCTCAAGGAAAGTAAGACTTATAAGAATAAACCAACTTTCCCATGTTTGCAAAGACAAGAAACTGAAGGCAGGGATTCAAACCCAGACCCCATGTTCTTTCCACTATTCAGAAATTAAATATATTTAGGCACAACTATGATTTATTTTTACATTTTCCCATGTGAAAATATATTTGAAGAACTATTTTTAAGACTGAGAATTTAGGATGTAACTTATTTGTAAGTTTTGAACTTCCTGAATATACAAAAAGTGTAATTGCTAACAAATTGACTTCCCCAATGGAGGTACTGATTCAGCTTGCTTGGTTACTGCTTCAACACAATGAATAAAAGAAGTATATTATTATGCATAAAAATAAAACAAAAAATCCTACTTAAGCCCATCATTATTATTTTCTTTTTAAAATTTTAATATTTATTTTATTTTATGAAATAAGATATTCCATAATATGCCAAAATTATCTTTTTATGTTTTAAATTTTACTATTATAATTTAGATTGTTTTCAGATAGATTACAATAACTATTTAAAGTTTGCATATGATGAGTACATAACCCAAGTTTCTTTATACCCATTTTAAGCATATAATTCTGAGAAGTTAAGTGAATTTCCTTGAATCACAGTGAAAATAAGTCCGATTTTAAACTGAATTTTCTTGACCCTTTCAATCCCTTTTTCCTACTCTACTGAATTTATCAAATAGCACAGATTCTGAATTCCTAATACCTGAATTAATTTTTAATTTCAAATTTTGGTAATAATAAATGCTCATAGATCTCTTTACTTTCAAATAAAGAATTGGAAATATATTCTATATTAAATTGAACAAAATTTATAAAATACATCATGTGCCAAGTATGTGCTAGGCAATACACTATATTAGAAGAAAAACTGTCAAAGTGTAATAAATTGGTACTATAAGCACAAATACATGGAACATAAAAATATACATATTTTTAAAATATGCAGTGATGAATATTCTAAAATTCAGAGAAAGGGTGAAAGTAGAAGGTTACATTTAAATTTCTGAAATCAACCAATCAATTTCTTTAGCTCAATAGTAGTTCCTTTTCTGTGAAAAGGTTAATGTAAATGATTAGAGGATTAAAATATTTTCCACTCTGACACCTTTTCATCTCAAAGTACAAGAAGAAGAAATCTTCTTTAGCTCAGTGAGATAGCTATATATCCTTAGCCAAATAAACAGAAAAGATTCTCCATATTGTCCTTTTTTAAACTTACAGAATAAAACAGAACTAAAGTTATGGAGAGTCAGTGGTAGCAGTAGTAGTAGTAGTAGTAGCAGTAGTAGTAGTAGTAGCAGCAGCAGTAGTAGTAGTAGTAGTAGTAGTAGTAGTAGCAGTAGTAGTAGTAGTAGTATATTATCTTTAATTTAGTAAGAGACCTTGATTTTTAATAAAATTAGCAAGATGATAAAAGATTAATGTTTTATAAAATATGTTTTAAAATTTTAAATGTGGGTAAATGGTACATATAAAGGAATAACTAACCAAATTTAACATAAATATATTAAGTAATGTTTATTCTTCATATATTCAGAAAATATTTTATTAAGATTACCTTGGGTTCCAAAAAAGTCTATATTTTTCTATATATACTAGGTTATAACTCATGAAAACAAATGTTTCTTTGGAAAGTTCAATCTTTAATGTTTTCCTTTTTTAACTTTTTCAGAATTTTGTGTAACCATTACAAAATATGACTCTAACTTGCTATGCCTAAACCTATGTCCCAAAGCATTATATTCTTCTGTGTCTAAAATATGAGACTAATAGATAAGTTCTATAGTATCTGAAAGACCATGATCAGAAAAGAATTCAGTATAGCTCAGTAGAAGGTCCTTATCATATGGAATTGGCTCCCCCTGTTGGGCTGAAAAGTCCACATTTCTTGACCATCAAGGCATATCTCTCTTTTAAAAAGATTCAGTGACATATTTTAAAATCAGTGATATATTTAAGGCATGGGTTTCTGTGGGTGTGTGAATCTGTGGGTGTGGGTATGTGTGCATATGTGTGTGACTTCTTTGGTAATCTGGAAAAGTCCTTAGGATATTATTCAAAATAAGGGAAATAGATACCAAATGTCAATTAGAACAAGGGTTCTTAACCTATTTTTTTGTTTATGAACCCCTTTAGCAGTATGGTTTTGTCTATAGATTCCTCAGAATAATATTTTAAATAGATAAAATAAAATGAATGTGATTATGAAAAAAGAATTATGCATAAATATAGCTCTGAAAATAAAAAAAGATAACATTGAAATATAGTCATCAATGTTTTTAAAAGGTAACAGATATCAGATTAAAACTCTCTGAGTTAGAAGGTAATTCAGCTTCTAATTTGGAGGCTTTTATAGCTATCCAAGTTCATATACCCTAGATTAAGAAGGTCTCATCTAAAGGAAAATGAAAATTTGTAACAGAATATTTAAAACTATTATCAGTACTTCCTTGTTTTGCTTTGTTTCTTTCTAATAAAATAATAAAGTTGGAATAAAAACCTGCTTATGGCTTTTGAATATGAATATGTAATTAACTGATTATGTCACATCAAAATCAGAGATATAAACATTGTGATCAGTAAGCTCCAACAGCAACATCTCTCCTTTCTCACGTGTAAATGTCTCAAATGACTAAAATAAAATTAATTTAAAAATGATGAGGTGATCCTTGCATTAACAAAATTATTTGGGAAAATGTTGTGACAAAAAGTCTCATTTCATATTCTGGATGCAAAGGATTTAGTCAAAGTCTTTGTCATTTTTTAACATCTTAAATTTCTAAACCCCCATGTCTACATGTCTTATGAATTATATCTTTACACAATTAAAATCACTTATGATAATAAATTGTTTAAAATATATTAGAAAAAAAGCCTGTAAAACTACATGGAAGGTAAGAAATATAAAAATGAAATGACATCATTAATGTTCTTCAAAATGGCATAATTTGTTGGCATAGTTGTTTAGGGTTGCCCAAAGTTGTTTTAACTTTTGTATCCTAAAGTGCTCTTTACCTTGATCCACATCCCACCCTTGTTTATCAAAAGAGAATTGAGCAAGGTGCTAAAGATCATATATAGTCAGATCTTAACTCATTCATTGCTACCTTTATTTTTTTTCTTCAGACATATGCTTCAAGAATCAAGAAAATGTTTTTAGATAGGGAAGTGGTGAAATGTTTGGAAGGAATGACAAACTTTAAGATTTTTGTCACTCATACTTTACTTCTTACACTAACATATTGGCTGGCCACTTTCAAATCAACCTCCCCAAATGAAGAGGTGTTTTCTTTCAATGGTTCTAGCAGCAAATGAATTACCAAGTTACTAAGTAGCACAAAACTGAAGAATACTGATGAATCTTAGTATTTTGTCAAACATTTAAAATAAACTTTCTATTTATAAAGGGTTGTTTAGGAACTAGCCTGAAATTAATTAATCTAATATTTCAAGAAAGCATATTTTTAGCAGCTTTGTTATTCTTTCCTCCTATGAAAAATCACAGTTTTTCTCTACTTTCTTCAGCAGAGGGTCTCTAGAAGTCCCCATAGTCAATATTCTAGCTCTCTTTCTTAATGTATGTCATTTTATTAGTAAATATATTATATAATTGGGACATTGCAGCATAGTGAATGGAGAATAGTCTTGGAGTCAGGAAGACTTACCTTCACATGCTACCTCTGACATTTATAATGTAATACTAAATTGATGCCATTGCAGTAGTCCTCAAACAAATCCCTGATGCTGTAAGCTATAGCATAGATGCTCATCAAATTTCAAAGAGGAATTGCTCCTCACTTTGAGGAACAATTGTACCAATGAAACTTGTATCAATACTTATACCAATGAAAACACAGGTCCAACCCTTTTCCACACATGTATATGTGTATTTAATATTCAAAATTTAAATACAAATGGGGAACTAATATGATATACCAGAAATATCACCAAATTAGGAGTAAAGAAATATATACCACTCTTGGTTCTGCCTTTAACTAATTCTGAGGGTTTATATAAGCTGCTCAATCTCTTTGACAAATATTAGATTCAATAAAATGAGGGACTGACCTAAATGATCTTTGAAGGATCTGCTAGCTCTTAATCCTATGATCCAAAAAGTAAAAGGAACTCTAGAAGTCATCAAAATCAACTCTTATCTGAAGTGATATATAAAGACAAGGAAAAGAAAGAAAAATGAGGGGAAAAAAGGAATTGTTGGGCTTTTGTTGTGGTTGCTATTATTGTTTCTTTCTTTAGAGGATTGATTCTGGCAAAATTTCAAAAACATTCAAGTCTGTCTTTGTCATTCCCTTCCTCCATTTGCCTAATTAATATCCAGTTTCTTTAGAGTTCTAAATGTTTTACAACATTTTCAGGATCTGTTTGGTTGATATATGCATGTTCTACGGGGTAGCTGGTGAGGTAGTGAATAGAGGACTGGCCCTTAGAAGACCCAAGTTCAAATCTGTCCTCAGACATTTACCAGCTGTGAGACCTTAGGCAAGTCACTTAACCCTATTTGCCTAACATCCAGGGCCGTCTCAGTCATCCTGCTTCATATCTAATCACTGGACATAGATAGCTCCTGAGACTGGTGATATTGCAGGACTCAATTCCAATTCACTTGTTTGTGTGGATATCACCTCCTTAATATCATGATCTTCTTCAAGAATGAAGAACAAAGGGCAGCTAGGTGGTATAGTGGATAGAGTACTGGCCCTGGAGTCAGGAGGACCTGAGTTCAAATCTGTCCTCAGCCACTTAATAATTACCTAGCTGTGTAACCTTGGACAAGACACTTTTAACTCCAATGCCTAGCTAAAAATAAATAGAAGAATGAAGAACAAGAATCACCGGCATTTCCTATAGGTCCTAGGAAAAATGAAGAAAATTTTCAAGGCCACTTGTTTATTTTCTGCCAAAATTTTGGTTGTCCTTGGCGGGATCATTATGTGGGAAATACACTTCCTCTCTGCATCTGCTGTTAGTCCAAGCCTCAGTAAGGCACAAATGCTTCCAAGTCACCAATTTTTCAGGGAGCAGTCACATAACCATGGTGTTCGTTTCCAAGGGACCTCTCTCCTCTTTCCTCCCCACAAAAATACTATCAGTGATGAGAGGACAGGCTACCTCTGACAGGGCTATTATTCCTCTTGCTAATACCTCATCCCTATCCTTAAAACTACACCCAAGAAGTAGAACAGTCCTTTAGCTTCTTCATATAGCCTCAGATAAATTTTATCTAGGTGCTATAATTCCTACTTGCAGTTCTGTTCTTTGAGGATTGCAGTTGGAAGAAAAAAAATGAAATGCTTGTTTAATTCCAGTAGTATTTGTGCTTCCATTATCATGGGGTGAGGGTTATGGGATCCAGGAGTCATAGAAAGAAAGAGCTAGAAAGAATCTAAGAGACCCTCTGGCCCAGCATTCATATGAGGAAATTAAGGCTCAGGAAAATTAAGTGACATGTCTAAGTTTGCCCGTCAGCAGAAGTACTGAACCCCCTAGTCTCTGACTCTAGACTTAGTAAGCTTTCTATATTTCCACTATAACACATTACCTGTGCAGTTCCCTTCTATATATAGGCAGTCTTAGACTTAGGAACACCTAAATCATAAAGCAAGGAAACAAATAAACATGTGAGGCACATTTAATAAGGACTTTACCACCTACTGGCTTGCAGAGATAACACTGGGAATACATTTCTTGCCTGGTGTTATTCCCATTGTTCATTGCCAGACAATACTTTTTGCTTTGATATTCTGGCATCAAATCATACCAATTAGAGAAGGGCATCTGAAGGAGGGAGAAGTATACTGAAAGGAAGAAAGGAGAAATCGGAATGAGCTCTATGCTGCAATTTCTTCCACCTTTTAAATGTAAATTCACAACTCCTTCTGCCTGAAATCTAGTACTCAGGTCAATGCTCTTAAAACTATTTTCTTAAATTTAAGAATATTCAGAAAATTAGCTTCAAATAGATTAGCTTAGAAACCTACATACAAATGAAGTTTTGGAATAGAACCTGTCAGACATTGCTCATAGAATTTTGTTGTCAAGTATACTTTTGAAATAGGGTTGCCAATTATGGTTAACTAAGAGTTAATTTCCTTTGCTCCAGGTGGTCTCTCTTGTACCACTTTCCTTGCCATCCCCTCTAGGACCTACCAGTGGATGAAAGAGTAGTGATTTACAAATGTAAATGATCATTATTTATGAAAGCCTCAGGAGACTTCCAAAAATAGTAGACATAACAAATTTCTAACAACTTTAACCTAATTCCATTAGAGTTGGAACACTTTATTTCAGTTAGCTTAGGCCAGTTCCTAGATAGATCATTTTTCCTAAGGGATATGAGAAATGTTGGTTCTTCAGTCTGCCAATTAGTAAACATGTACTTTAGTGCACTGAATTTTTATTTTACTTGGAATTCATTCACTAATAAATAGCTTAGTTTAAACTTCATTCACTAATAAATACCCCAGTTTGAAAAAAAATTAAGCACTTGATGACTGCATTATGAAACTGCTTTGAAGCATATACATTAAGCAAAGCTTACCTCTAAATTCTAAGGAGAACAGACTAACAATTCAGGGATATAAAAATAGGGCAAAGGTAAGAATTCTACTTTTAAAATGTTTATCCTCAGTCCCAGTGAAGAATTTTAGCCCAGTACATTCTATAATACTTATCTAATTGGTTTATTGGAGGATCACATAAGATAATTTATGTTTAAGACTTTACAAAACACAAAGTGCTACAGAAAGATCAGCTATTGTTAATATTTTTAATTTTATTAAATTTGACATGGCATTTTAAAGAGACTCATCTTGAAATTACAATAGCCCATGCAAACATGCATATCCCACATGACATGCAGTCAAGCTTATGAATTATTTCTGAAAATTCAATAGATGTCAGGATAAAATAGAACATCATAACACTATCCACAAAGAATGACATATGAGGTGACATAATACCATAGAAGGAAAAAAAGAATAGTTTTTAATTCCATAACACATGTCCATGTTGAGTCAATTACTACATTAGTAGAAAATAAAATATAACTTTTCAGAAACATTAGTAAACCTTATAAAACAGGAAAACTCGAGTTAAAATTCACATCCTGATTTTCTGAATTCTTTGATTCTATCCCTCATTGTTCCCTGCCACCTCATCTTTCTTTTTTGGGGACTCTAAAAAGAAATAATATAAGTTATGTGCCCTTTTGGCCACTTCAGAGAAACTCTACCCTACCAAAGGGGAGGGATGGAAACAGGAAAGACAATGGCACATGCTGTCAGCCAATAAACAATATTGTCTACATCCACTGGCACTAAGCATTTAATAAAAATTGGATTGTGGCTACTTCCTGAGGCTTAGTCCTTGTAGAGTTGCGTCACAGAATAAAATATCAGAACACAGTGGGGTTGTTTACCCTGTCTATCACTTGTCAGTCTATCCAGTTCTTTACAAAAACCCTTGTATTTAGAACCTTTTGCCAGCTGCTGTAATTAGAATTTTTAAACACTGAAGGAAGCACATTTTTGAAAAGTACTAAATTAAAATCATTAATACACACAAAAATAAAGGTTATATGGTTACTTTTATTCAACTAGCAAATTGTACATTCCTATATTCATTCTGGTATTTGTTTTACAGTAAAATATTTTGTGATAATTTAAATCAGACCTTACCTATGTTTTGCTGTGTTTCAAATTTTTTTGTTCAAACCAAATGCAAGTTCCATTAGATATTTCTATACTACTATTTACCAGGCCTGATAATACCCTTCTAATGAAACTTCTTTGAAATGTAGGAAGAAAACAATACAAAGTCAAATTTGGGTGACACACTTGTAAAATTTATTGTGTACGAAGTACTTTGTTAGCCTACCACTATACTATATCAAAAGAGAGCAGCCAGTATAAAATGTGCTCAAACTTGTTTCTGCCTTTGACCCAAAACTTCTCCAAAGAGGATTTAAGTAGTATATAGCTTGGTATCTAAATAAATGTTTAAATATGTCTTCTGAAGAGAATTTTTTTGGGGGGGAAGTGATATACCGCTCATGTGATCAGTCAATCCACTATGTGGCAGGAATTGTGCTAGATTTTGTGACATTTTCACTTACAGTTCATTCTTTTTTGATGCTTTATGACTTTCTCAAAAAAGACAGAATCAAAGATCAAACCAAGTGTTTTCCCCTATTGAGTTTCCCTTATCACTTTAATATGTAATGCAGAGTTTTAACTACATTTACAAGAAGGAAATGCAATTCTTTTCAGACAAGTAGTCCTGAAATACTTCATGACAGTACAAAATTAAATAATTTTTAAACAGCTATCTAGTCAGTCTATGCCACAGGAAGTTCAAGGAAATAGGGTGATTGTGGAAGAACGGTGGTTGAAAACTAGAAATAAAATAGGTAAGGTAATTGTGAACTTTTTTTGTCACAGCTTTCTTTCCAAGTTTCTCCCTCTAGGTCTAGTATTTGTTATATAAATATGCAAGTGAAAGAATCTTGACTGTATTACCAGGTGTGCGGGTATTAGCAAGTGTGTCAGGATACAACCCAAATCATTTAGGTAAAGAAGCCTATAAAATACAAAGTACAATGTCAGTAGGGGAAGCACATTTCTAAGTGGATTTCATAATCCAATTTAACAAAGCATTAATGAGTGTACAGTGCACTGGAGTGACCAAGTTCAAATAAGGAAGTCATCATGCCAGGCTTCCCTGGAATTGCAAGAGTTTGGAGGGGGAATGGGAGGAAGCCAGATACAAACATTACTACATTAGGCAATAAGGTGTACATATACAAATTTCTCTGACTGGTCCAAGGTAGGGAATTTGGGTGGCTCTGACTAATTAACAGGATTTTGCCAGCAGTGCCTAAACTTGGAATGTCCTATTAATGTTGAAAGGCTTTGATTGTGGTCTAGCAATAGACTGTCATTATCAAGCTGGCCAAAGGGTGACATAATTCTCCATGCTTAGCAACTCTCAAAAACAATCTCACAAATAATTGAGGCTTTAATCTGCAATGAATTATTATTTTTATTATTAGTGGATATTGTTATTGGGGGTACTGATACCTATAAAATGATGGGTTCTTGAAATATAGCAGAAAGACTTTTGATATATGGATTGTCAATGCACCCTTCTTTCCTGCTTTCTTCTATTCTAAAGGTCATATCTTTCCTTCAGTATCCATGATCATTGGAAAGCCAACTTGTTTTACTTTGTAGACTCCAGATCCTTCTTTCCACTTTAGGCTCAAAGTGAAATCTTTGGAACTATCTCTACTTTTATTTTAGTTGGGTCATCTGAAAGTCATGAACTTTCTTCTGTGAACAATTAATTTTTGTTTTCAGAATTGCTAAGGAACAATAATTATATTCTGTATGTAATTAATGCTCTTGATTCTTCAAGAAACTCTAATTTTAGCAGTGAGGATACTATATTTACTTCCTTCAACTGAAAAAATCATCAACTTGTGGTCAATTTGGAGAGGAGTATATTCAAGGATAGCTAGAATTATCTTTGGACAGGAAAAACTAGGTGGTGCAGTGGATAAATTTCTGGACCTGAAGGCAAAAAAAAAAATTCATCTTCATGAATTCAATCTGGCCTTAGATAGTAGCTGTGTGACCTTGAGCAAGCCACTTAACCCTTTTGCCTCAGTTTCTGCATCTGCAACATGAGTTGGAGAAAGAAATGACAAACAATTCCAGTACCTTTGTCAAGAAAATCCCAAATGGTGTCACAAAGAATTGAAGATGACTGAAACAAATGTGCAACAGCAACAGAGTTCTTGGACAATAGACCTATAATCTTAAGTATTTGAATCTACCACAAAATATCTGCAAAAGTTTTATATTCTAGTTAGAATGGCTCTGCTCCTTAAACCTTGGCAATTGTAGCAATAATTACACTGCCTATTTTAAAGGAATTTTCACCAATTTTGCTCGCCTGTTTTGTTTGGTTTTATTTCTTTGTTTTAATAGGGACAGATGAATTTGACACAAACCACAAGACTCACATTTGAATCATTTACGTACTATAATGAAATGATAAAATAAACTTTCAACTGAAAATGATGCACAAAGAAGATCATTATATAAGAAATATGAACATTAAGTTGGAGGAGGGGGAGGCAAGAGAATATAGTTAGGAAGACAGATTGGGTGTTTTCAATAATCTATGAGGGTGATGAGGAGGTTTTTTTAATAGGATAGCAATAGTGAGAATTGAAGAGAAAAAAAATAATTCAAGATATGATACAAAAGTGAGACTGACAGATTTTGTAACTGTGTATGAGAGTTGAGAGAATGAGAGAAAAAAAACAAAAACCCCTCAAATACCAGGCTTAGATTTTGGACATGGGAGACTAGTAAAGGATTCACAGATTCATTGACCTTTAGTTGGAATAGATCTCATGTATCATACAGACTAATCTTCAACCAAAGCAATAATCTTTTCTACAATAATCTTCTTATGTTCATCAGACCTTTCATTAAATACTTCTAGTGACAAGAATTCATTTCATTATAAGGGAACCCATTAAGTTTTTATACTCATATAAACTGAAGACTGGAAAAAAATTGAATTTAGAAAGGCCAAGGTCATCCAAGGCATCTCAGGCCATCACTGGTCATCTTGATTTTTGTCTTGCTATTGGACTTCAATACCTGGAGGACACAGTGAGACTCAGTTCTGCCTTACTTAAATCCAATTCATGTGCACCCTGTGGCTATATGCAATTATTAGAGATAATTCATAAACTCCATCAATTAAGAAAGGTTACCTTAGGAAATGTAAAATACAAAAGGTGAAAAAAAATAGGAACTGAAAGATGCAAGAAGAAAAGCTGGAACTCAATTTTACCTTCTATAAAAAGGGGAATCATTAGGCTAAATGATCACTAAGGTTCTTTTCACTCTCAATATTATAGCACTATAAATTAAATCTTCCTTTAAAAGGGTCTACATGTAAAAAATATATTTATAGCATATACTTCCATAGTAGCCAAAAATTAGACACTAAGCCTTTAGAACTTTTAGTCAATGCAATGATAAATCATTGGTTCAGAGGTTTGAAGTCAAATACCTATCCACATGGTGCCAAAGTGAAGATGAATCTATAATTCAAAAAGAAACAAACATTTTGGGGCACAGCTCATATGGGAATTTGATTGGCTCAACTATACAGGCTTATGATTAGGGTTTTGCTTTTTGGATTTTTGTCTATTCTTTACTTCAGTGAAGGGAGTTTTAATAGAAGGGACAGAATATAAATACATATTAATGAACTTTTTAAATAAAAGTTCCTTTAAAAATAAAAGTTCTGAATAACTAATATTATTATTATTATTATTTTAGGAAAGAAGGATAAAAGTTAACATCAGTGTCTATAAACCTCTAGTCATTGAACAGTCAATAAAAGATAAGGAAAATACAATTCTAACAATGAATCCAATTAGTTTTTCAAATTTCTAAAAGATTTGAAACTTATTTTTCTTTATGTTTAAGAATTTAACTAAGTAAACAATAAAACTTTGATTAATCAGAAATTCAATCAGGAAGCAAGGGTATACTTGTTGGAAATCTTTCTAAAATGAATTAATCTAATTCCCTGACCAAAAAAAAAATAAAATAGAAACAATTTTGTTTGTTTCTGATAACATGGAATTCTGAAGTGTGCCTGAGGGTCATCTTTTTAAATATAAGATATGATATTCCTTTACAATGGCTCCAAGAAACATTCTTCAAGCCCCTCCTCAAATATAACTACCTTTTTCTAGATTTTATTATATTCTCTTTGGGCTATATCAATGAGGTTTTAACTCATCTCCATCACAGTTATGTCTTTTTTATAAAATCTATACTATACATCAGACACCATGCTTTCAGATCAGTCTGTTTATTACTGCTCTGATCCTGCTTAAAATTTTAAATGCTTCCTCACGCCTACTAAAAAAAAATCTAAGAGCAATCCAGAACCTGACATCAAACTATTTTTAAAATTAAAATAAATATTTAATAAATCCATACTTTTCTAGTCTTAGGTCTCATAATTCTTCCAAACAAATTCTGTGTTCTAGCTAAACAGAATTATTTAGTCATCGTTCTGTCTTCTTATTGGCAACTAGATAGCACAGTGGACAGAGCATTGGGCATGGAATTGGGAAAACTCATCTTCATTTGTTCAATTCTTGCTTCAGTCATTTATTAGCTGTGTGACCTTGGTCGAGTTATCTAACCCTATTTGCTGCAGTTTCCCTATCTATAAAACAAGATAGAGAAGGATTTGGCAAACCCCTCTAGTATCTTTGCCATGAAAACCCCAACTGGAGTCGCAAAAAGTCATATGTGACTGAAATGACAGTCCAGCAGCAATACCTTCCCACAATTGTGCCTTTGGAATGGACACAGTCTCCAACTCTATTATTAAAAATCTTAGTCATTTTTTAAGGTTTAAATTAACAATTAACACAACTTTCATGACCATATGATACTTAATTTGTTCTAATTATTTGGTACTTATCATACCCTATCTTGTTTTTCATTTCTTTTTTGTTAATGCCATTTTCCCTTCTAAAATGTCAACTCCATGAGGGAGATAGATATTGCAGTGGATAGAGCACAGGAACTGGAGTCAGGAAGGCTTGCATTTCAATGCAGCCACAGATACTTGGGTGACATAGAGCAAGTCACTTAACCTCTATTTGCCTCAGTTCCCTCAATTGTGAAAGAGAATAATAACAGCACCTACCTTACAGAGTTGTTGAGAGAATCAAATAAGATTTTTATAAAGCTGTTAGCACAATGCCTACCACATACATGGTAGGCACTATTACATGCTTATTTTCTTCATCCTTAATGCTATATTTATTCACTTTTGTATTTCTCTGAATACCCATTCCTTACCAATTCACATGATGAAAGTTCAATCAATATTTGAATATTGATTAAATGAATAAATGAATTAATAAGACTATATAGAAATTATAAAAGATTAGGCTAAATGAGTTGATCTTTTTATCTGCCAAGTTTGTTTAATTAATTCCCTGATACTAGTTTATTTAATTAGTGACTCATAAAAGTGTAATATTGTGATTAAAAAAGAAAACACTTTGATTTGACAGTTTCTGTTAATCCAGATATTATTTTACTCAGTCTTCCCAAAATACCATTTAGGAAACTGAATCCTAAGAAGTATAAGTGACAAGGTCTCATACGACCCCAGTAATAAAAGCAAGTCCAGGGCACTCAGGGTTTAGTGTGCTTTTCAATGTTCTTTTCCTGAAACCCAATCCACATTCTTAACCAAATATCAAACAAGTGTAAAACTTTCAACTCTAGAGACACAAAGGTTAAGAAGAGTTCTCTTGTAAGTGGGGTAAGGTTCTCTAGTATCAATGGCTTTAACCCATTTCCTAAGATTTCAAGTATTATGTGTTTTTAAAAATCCCCTTCCCACTTCCATTAGGCAAGCCAGATCATCTAAGAGTATATTCCATCTAAGAGTATATTGCTCTTCTTTCCACATCTTCAAAAAGCGGCATAACATCTGAGACCCCAGGAGGTTTTGGGCAACTTATTCTCTATTAAATTGACAGCTGAAGAAGACTGGTAAAAATGATCAAAGTTAAGCACTGACCACATATTAAGACATAATTATTTCTAGTAATCAGAAAAGTCCTGAAATCATTTGTTGAATCAAGAAACAACATAAAAGTGCCAATTAGAGTAAGAAAATAAGTTTATTTGAGAACACTTTTCATCAGAGATGACATTGAAACATTTAATGGGATTGATTTGCACATGGGTTGAAAATACAGGACTCAAATATAGGGCATTGAAAGACAAAGGAAAATGCTCTTTACAAGAGGAATACAAAAATAAATGTCAATTCCAAAAAACCATTTTCTACATTTAAATTAAAAACTGCTAAAATACTTTTAAGTTTGTAAACTGTAAGGTATATGTGGAATCATTAGATCTTTGATCTATATCATCACTTATTTCACTGAATTTTTACATAAAATTATGGCTATCATGAAACCTAATAAAAAACTTTTATCACAAAAATTCATAATAGATGTTACTAAAATTCAACCAAATATATGTTGCTAAAATTGTTGATGATAAATTTAGATGGTACATATTAAATAGCTAAACCTAGAGTTAAATTAGAACAAATAATTTATTAAGTAATTACTGCATCCTAAGCATTATACTAAGTTCTGAGAATACAAAGAAAAGCACATAGAGGTCCCTATCCTCAAGAATTTCCCATTCTAATGGAGGAAACAATACAAAAAATATACATACAAAATATGTATGGAGCAGAGAAAAGGTACCAGCAGTAGTTGTGAGAAGATGCAATAAGAAAGATCTCCTACAGAAGAAGGTGATTAAGTTAAGTCTTGAAAAAAAAGACATGGAAGACAAGTGGGAAAAGTGAGAAAGAAAAGCATTCCAAACACGGGGACAGCCATTGTAAAGACCAAAAGATGGAGTTAAATGTGTGAGACATAGAAAGTAGGCTGGTAGCACTGGATTGTAAATATATAGTAATACTGGCCATGGTGGTTCTCTCCTTTAATCCCTGATAGGAGGCTAAAACTGATTGATTGTTTAGTTTAGAATTCTGAATGGCAGTAGACTGAGTCTATTGAATGAGACTACACTTGGAAGTTGGCACCAGAATGGTGAGAGCCCAGGAAAGGAATCCTCAAGCTGAACCAAGTCAGAAATGAAGCTACTCTGTTGATTAGTAGTGGAATCTGGCCAGTGAGTGACTGCTATATTTCTAACTTGGTGAGATGTGAAGACTGAATCTCAAAAATAAATTCATTAGGTAATATTATAAAAAAGCAAAATACATGGAGGGAAGCAAAGTTTAAAAATAATTGAAAAGTGGGGAAAACATGTAAATAGCTTTAATTGTTAAATAGAGATAATGTGTGTATATTTATACACAGATATATATATATAT
The DNA here is from genome assembly GCF_037893015.1 of Macrotis lagotis. NCBI lineage: Eukaryota > Metazoa > Chordata > Mammalia > Peramelemorphia > Peramelidae > Macrotis > Macrotis lagotis. The sequence goes on from NC_133660.1 coordinate 199,642,838, forward strand.
ATGTATGTATGTATGTATGTATTATAAATGTAATAGGGAATCATTGAACAAGATCAGACCTGTATTTCAGAGAATCACTTAATAAACTGCAAAAAACTAGGTGTATATTGTGTATATAAAACCAGAAATTAATATACATGTTTCAGGAGTATACAAATTCTGAATGTTCAGGGGCTTGTGATCCTAGGGGTGACAATCCTCTGAATGAGTGTTCAAACATCATCTCTATGGATATGATTCCCAGGTCTTTCATCTCTCTCCTGCATTCTAGTCTATCATTATTAATCACCTACTGAATATTTCAAACTAGAAATTCTATATATTCCTCAACATATTCAAACCTGGGGGGCAGCTAGGTGGAGCAGTGGATAGAGCACCGACCCTGGAGTCAGGAGTACCTGAGTTCAAATCTGTCCTCAGACACTTAATAATTACCTAGCTGTGTGGTCTTGGGCAAGCCACTTAACCCCATTGCCTTGCAAAAAAAAATATTCAAACCTGCACACATTATTTTTCCTCTAAAAACCCATCTCCCTTCCAGAATTCCCTGTTATGGGTACTACTACCATTCTAATACTTCAGGTTCACATCTATGGTGCCATTCTTGACTCCTCATTCTCCTTCATCTTACTTATTTAATCGGTTTTTAAATTGTGTAATTTTACTTATATTCCAGTCTCTGTATTCAAAGAGTTACAATCTTCAATCAAGTCCTTATCATCATTTACCTTGACTGACCAAGAACTTTCTATCTGACCTCCCAACCTGAAATCTCTACTCACTTCAATCTGTCCTCTCTACATAGCTCCCAAAGTGGCACATTCCTCCTCAATAAATTGTGGTGGTTCCCTATTGCCTTTTTGACAAAACAGAAAACTGCCTCATTTGATATTTCATGTTGTTTCTATCTTGTCCTTTATGTAATCTTTGCATATTATTCCAATCCATTCCCTCCATGGCCCAACCAAACTGGTCCATTTAACAACCAAACTCCATCTCCCATCTCTGGATCTTCATATGGCTAGTCCCATTTTTGAAATAATTTCCTTCTCTCATCTGTCTCCTATAATCTGGATTTCTTCAAGATGTAGAACAAATATCACCTTCTTCAGAAGTTACCTGACCTGTGAAGACTTCTCCTTCTAAGACTACATTATATTTTTATGATCCATACATTTTACATGTTTTCTCTCTCATTAGAAAAGGTTTCATTGAGGGTAGGAGCAGTTTTTTTTTGTATCCCCAAGACTTGGAAGGTCTGACACAAATTAAGCTGGTAATAAATTCCTAATGATTGCCTGAATAAGTATCAGCAGTACATTCACTGAGCCTGGTCATGTCTTTCAATTCCTACTCCTCTTTGGTTTGGGTGAACTGGCTTCCAGGCAATGGTCACAGTCAGAAATATATGCATTGTATTCCAGTATTGAAGGATACAACTCACATGACACAATCCCAAATGGAACACAATCACGCAAGACACTTCTGGGGAAGGTAGAAAACATTGTATATAAAAGGCTGACTTAAACATTGACTGCTAATATAATTTCTTAGGGAAATATAACTCCAAAGAAGTTTCTTCCTTTTTTTGTTTTTATCAGAAATGATGATTACAATGACTATGTTGTTGGTTGACTGACGATGATGACTCATTATTATAAAAAAAATTATAAATTGGCACCAGTAACTTCTCAAATATATATGTATATATATACATATATATATATATATATGTATGTATGTTATTTCTCCATACAATCTTTAAAAGGATGACTTATGCAATCTATGGGGACATCTTGCTAAGTATCAAGTACAAATGAGAGAAATAGCTAAAGTAAGAAACTGCTACTCCCTGAGAAGTTAAACTTGTCTCATATTTGAAAGACATTTTTAGGTTCATTAACTGACTATCCTATTGGATTATGGATCCTTGGGCTTTGTTTTCAGGTTATAACTAGTAAATTTTATTGCCCTAGTCACTGTTCCTCTCTAGGAAATCTTAATTCCAATAATAGATTAGTACTATAGGTTTGGAAAATAAGGCATTCACAGTTATAACAGTATACTCTGCTTGTAAGCATTGCCATCAATTTGCAAGATAGAGTTAGACTTTTGAAATAGAGTTTTCTCTATGTGAAGTTAAATAGTTTGAGACTGGATTGGGCCTCATTAGTGATATATTCCAACCAACTGAGCTAAACATTTCATATGATTCACAGAATACCAGAAATATTTCTGAAAGTAGGACTCAATATTTTCTATTCATTTGCTTTACCACCAACATTCCCTATAACAATGAAAATCTTCATAAAATAAAAATTTCTAAAACTACCCAGAAGTCTAGTGACATGACAAATCAATATTGATAAGGGGGAAAAAAACCCTTCTTAATAACATTTCATGATACTTAGAAACAAAGGCCCTTTCATTTATTTTGCTATCTTTGACATTAATGCACATGTGAAACTTCAAAACACAGCACAATTCATTGATCAATTTATCAATTTAGATACATGCATATCAAGGTTTAAAAGTGTTAGAATAAAAATGTTGTTTAAAAGCCTAAAGATGCAATTATCAATAAATGATCACTTACCCAACAATTGTTTTGTATTGTCGACAACCTAGTAAACATTTAGATTTAAATGTGAAATATATTTTCAGCATAGAATATCATTAATCATCCATAGCAGTCATCCACATCCCACAACTTTACAGGAATTCTTTCCACAACTCCATAACAAATAGTCTTTCAACCACTGCTTGAAAACCTCTAGTGAAGGGTAAATCATCAACTCTTCGGGAATTCTTTGTTTGAATATTTTTCTAAATATAAAGCTGAAATGTGTCTTTTTACAATTTCCACTCACTGATTCTAGTGTTCCCTTCTGGAGGAATACAAATAGCATAAACTGAATCCCGTTTCCATATAACAGCCCCTTAAATACTTAAAGGCAGCTATCAACCCTTCACCCAAACCAATCTCAAACTTCCTATTCCCCATGAATGCTAGTGATTTGGTTAATCTATTTGCTCAAACTGCTTCTTGAGAAAGACTTTGAATTTTTAAAGAAGAAAATTTTTTTATATAAACATGAAAACACTGAGGAAAGGTTTAAAGGTTGTTCTAGAATTTCATTTTCTGTGGAACTTTGAAAACAGGAAAGATGGTTAATGTCAATGTGAGAAAATAAATTTTTGCAACCACTTAACCTGAAAGATATAAACTGAACAGGTTTATTGATTACTGTTCTATTTTAATGCAGACATGACCAAGGGAAAACAAATGATAAGAGAGAAAGACTGATAAATAGAAATTACTTTAAAATATTCTATATAGCAAATGAATCAAATAAAAATATTCTGATCATTATTAATTGGTTCTGCATGCATCATTATATGTATACATATGTACACATATACATACACTTTTAATATGTTTGTGTCACAGTCTACTTGATTTTGGTAAATGTTAAGGCAAGAATTCTCACATTTATCTTCCTCTGGATACACTCCTTGTATTAAAGTACTTCTGAAAGTGTAGGACTGGGATTAAAGAACAAAGAACCAGAAAATGGAGATTTTAAGTCTCTTGTAACATATCTGAGTATAGCATTTACAAAAGCCAGCAAATAAATTGGCTTTTATAAAAAAGTAAATCTCAAAATCTAGATGTCAAAGATAATTTCACTAACACACACAAACACACACACACACATACAAACACACACACATATGATACAAATAAAGCAATAACATCCACTTAAAATTTCAGAGACTATAAGAACCATAAGCAAGGAAAATTAAAGTTTATTCTCTTTTCCTTTCTTTAAAGTATCAATCACACCTAATAAAATATTTCAATAACTCAGGGACTTATAATTAAGTCTATGTGGAATAGACCCTCCATCAATAATGATCACAACTTCATCTTATCTGTTTTCATGAAACAGGGAAAAAAACTCATCATAGGGTGCCTGGCCATCTGGTGATGTGCCTCTCCAAACACGTAGGCCTAACCTCAGACAACAAACATACAGTCTATTGGCAGACCAATTCTTAAAGCATTGCTAACTTTGTAGATCTGCTAGAGCCTGTACTTCCTTGATATAATCTTCAAAGGCCCTGGTTCATCTCTAGACCATGATGAAACATTGAACTAAAAAGACAACACAATGTTTACAAACCCACAACTACTGAACAAGTTATATTTCATTACCATAAGATAAAAGCGAAGAGAATAAGTGAAAATTTATGCTTTTTGAAATTTCAGTATCATACAATTATTTAGATGAGATTTATTCAAAATATGCTGCTAAAATTTGGAAAATTGGAAAGTAATTTTCAAGAAAACTGGTTTAGATCAATTACACCACAATGAGCTATGAATTCAATGGTATATGAAATTTTCTGATGAGGAAACTTTTTCTCATATCTTTGTTTTAATTTATAGACTTAGAGAACTAAGTCTATAAACTAAGAAACTAGCTGAGGGTCACATAGCCAATAGATATCAAAAAGAGAGTTTAAGTCAGATCTTACTTTGTGAAGAAATCTCTTCAGATTTTTTTTTCTTATACACCATCCACAACAAGATTTAAATGAATAAGCAATGAAAGAGAAGAAAGGAAAGGGAGGAAGAGAGGAAGGAAGGAAGGAAGGAAGGAAGGAAGGAAGGAAGGAAGGAAGGAAGGAAGGAAGGAAGGAAGGAAGGAAGGAAGGAAAGAAGGAAGGGAGGGAGGGAGGGAGGGAGGGAGGAAGGGAGGAAGGGAGGAAGGGAGGCATAGAGGGGAAGAGAGAAAGGGAGGATCAAAGAAGATATTATTCAAATTTATAGATAAGGAGAATATGAATAAACAAACAAATGATAGAGATTACAAAAGACAACTGAGACAATGTTGATTTAATTTAAATATTTTGAAAGGGGAAAAACAATTCAATAGAATAAAATATAAAACAAATTGTCAAATAGAAAAAAGATATTATATCAAATTATTTTGCTGTTAAATATAATATTGAGCTTAAACATGTTCTTGAAAGAAATCCAAAAGTCTAAGAATCATTCTCCAAAAGATAAGTGAGTGTTAAGGTGTGGAAAAACAGGCACACTAATGCACCATTAGTGAATTATTTATTTATTAATTATATAATGTTATTAAGATAATAATCTATCTTTACACAATTTATATATTTTCTACCATAAGAAATAAAATATTTCAAAGAGATATGAAAAAGTCTCTATGAACTAATTCTGACCAAAGAAACAGAATCAGAACAAAATATAGAACTACAAAAAATGTAAATTAAAACATCACCAAAAGAAAGTTGAGTTCTGAATAAAGTCACTGAAAAAGTTGGATTCAGAGGACAAATAATTAAACCCACCAACTATCCTCTACCAAAGATCTTTGTGAGGAATAGTGAATATATTGACAAAAGTTAATTTAGTCAGCATGAATTTATGGAACATCTACTACATGTTAGCCCCTGGATATTTATAACAACAATGAAAAGGGGCGGGGGGAATTGTTCTTGTTCTATCTATGTTTAACTTTTTCTTTGTTTACATGGTAAGACCAGAGAGGATGGGAGAAATGACTGTGGTATAATCATGAAATAACAAAGCTTAAATAAAAACATTTGTCATAATCATTTGAATTGGTTAAATGCATCAACAAAAAAGCATGGAGAATGTGCTTTTTAAAAAAATAAAAAGGGCTATTCACTTTTAAACTGACACATAATGACTCTTTTATGGATTGTAGATAAAACATAAAGCATCTTCTAAGTTCAAGGTCACATTCAGATTTCATTCACATTATTAAAATTCAAATTCATTCCCTATTTCATGTCTTCAATCCCCATATGGCATCTAGACCTTATACTAAATCCTACATCAATACAAGTATAAACATCCCAAACAGGCTATGCTCTTCAAAGTTTCATGTGGATGAGATTCTATTAATCTAGTTTAGTTTGGTTCTGTAGGCTGCCTTTTCCTCTAAAATATGAGAACAGTAATAGAACTCTTTGCTTTAAAGACAAGAAACAAAAAAAAAAGGAAAAGTGACTGAATTTTTTTAAACATTCCCATCTAGAGAATTAGAATAAAATTTTTAGTAATTTACAGGGATATGAGTCTCTTTCTCACTTTTTAATCTAGTATCCACCTCACTGTTGGCTAGGACTGGCTGCGACTTGATGATTCAGACAATAAGAAATTTCATATTATAAATTGGAAGGAATAATTCCATCTGGATCTGACTCCTAGCCCCATCCCCCACCAATGGTTGAGAAGCTTAAGTAAGCCCTGAAGCATGATGAATGATATGCCTTGTAATTTTTTAACCTAGCTATTGTAGTTACAAGTGCTATTCTTGTTCATATAACTACTCTATGTCTGAATCTCAGTTGACTCTTTGTTTCAATAGTTTCCTGTATCAACTAAATTCCAAGGGATTACAGGGTGGGTGAGGAATGAGAAGGGGGAAAAAAAGTCTCTTTTGTATGAATTGTAACTTTGCTGTCTTCTAAGTCCATCAGATTTCTGTCTGATAAAAGAAGACTCCAGGGTGGTCACTAGGAGGACCTGATTAACAGCTCCTTCCTTTGTATACTTTATTAAGTGTAGAATTCCTCCATTTTCTACCCTCTAAAGGACCAATAAACAAAACAAAACAAAAAATCTTTTCAAATCTCTTTTTCAATTTTAATTTCTTTCAAGCTACTCAAACCCTCCCCTTAAGAAGTCCCATCATGAATCAATAACACCCACTTACCATGTTCTCACTAAGTACAAGGTGCTAAGTTGTAGGCTATTACAAAGCAACACACACACACACACACACACACACACACACACACACACACACACAGAATGCACATAACACGAATTCTTCAGGTTTCTCACCTTTATTGGTCTTCTCATTTCAGTCACACCAGCATGTTTCACAACATGTATTTCACCATCTTAATGAAATGAGTCACTTCCAAGATGTGGATCACAGTTTTTCTACTTTGTGATCACAACTTCCTTTTCTTTCAACTTTCTCCTTCCCTCTCTCAAAAATAAACTTGCTTTTCATCATCATCAAGACTTCTGGTCTCCTGACCCAGTCCTTCTTCAGTCTGATTCTATCTGCCACTTCAATACTAGATAGTCAACCCCCTAAAAATGCATAGCAATCCCTAGCCCTCCAAAACAAAACACATCAGAGTTGTTGAGTATTGCTGTAGGAGATCACAAAACTGAGATGATTTCATTCACTCTAGACTTACAGTTCATACCACATCGATGTCTGACAATCCTCTAATTTTAATCTACTCTCTTTCTCATAGACTGTCCCGAACTTTTTTTCCTTTCCCCTAAACTTTTTTTTCCCCTTTCCCCTAAAGGAACCCAATACATTCCCATATCAGACACATTCAAAAGACCTCCAGAAGACAGCCCTTCAAAATTTGAAGACCATGGCAATCTGTACTTTCTTTTAGGGGTTCATGCCCACTGGCCCTTCCTCTCTTTTCAAGGCAAAGGCCAATGACAATGTTCCCTTAGGGTGTGCAAAAACACCAAGTCTTCACTGAAGAGATTTAGCCCATGTAAAGGGATATCTTTTGATTCTCCTCAGTTTATCTTCAAAATTTCATAGTGCTTTCATTCACTTTCTTTCCCAAATCACAATCTTACTAAGTCAAAAGGAAGTCATTTCATACCCAGAAACAAGAATTTTCTTTACAACAAACCCATTTCTTTCGGCCTGTCTTTGCTGAAAACCTCCAGTGAGGAGAAACTCAAGGTAGACTATCTACTTTTCAATAGTTCTATTTTTTTTAGGGAGTTCTAAATTTCTCCAATTGCAACTCTGGTCCATAATTCTTACTTATGCTTCTGGGACTGAACAGAAACCTGTTCCTTCTACAATAAGACATCCTTTCAAATGCTCAAAGAGAGACATCACATCTCTTCTCCAGGCTCACCACTTTCAACTGATCCTCATATAGCAAACTCTAGAGGCCTTTGTGGCATTTTGCTTGTATTCAAACCTAAGCTTTCCAATTTTTTAATTTCCTTCTAAAAATATGACACTCAGAAGTGAATATAATATTCCAGGTCTAAATAGAGCAGGGAACAGATTACAAGTGAACCCCTTCATAATCTTGGATATTTTTTTGCCCTCCCATCTCATAATTAGAGGTATCACTTTTCCTTGCTTAAACTAATCTCTGGTCTATACTTGATCCCACTTCCTCCTGACCCCTATGAAATCATGCTCCAGCAGCCATTCTACCCTCTCACAGACCTCCAGACATTTTTTTCTCCTTTGGCTCCTTTCTATCTTCCAAATACAATAAGCTTGAGATAAATTGGATTATCTGTCTCCAAAAAAACTCTAAACTTTTTTGCTATCAACTATTTTCTGTGCTTTCCAATCCACCCCTTACCCATCTACTTTTTTTTCTTGGCATGAACATATTTCTAATTGTCTTTTAAAATGTAACTAAAATTCTGCAACTCCAAGAAAATATTCCCTGATATCCTAAGGTAATGAAAGACAGAATGATGATGACTTCTTCCCATTCAGAACTCACGGAGCACTTTGCTTAAATCTGATTCCGTTTTGCATGATATCCACATAACTATACATGTATGTGTTGTATCTCAACACTAGACTATGTGCTACATGAAGTCAGAGGTTATAATTTATCTTGAATATTTTAAATTATTAGAATTTGGAACAATTTAATAAATACATGAGGCATCTAATAATTATTTTCTGAATTGAATTGAAATTTTGATTTGTATCCTCAAGTAGCTTATTATGTAATAGGAGGTAGTATTGTCTACAAATACATAATCAATTCAATAATCATTTGTTGACCTTCGTGAACAGAGCATCATGCTAGGAACAGGAAATCCAAGGACAAAAATGCAAACAAGTTTCTATTCTCAAAGAAATTACATTCTACAATAAAATTAGAATATGAGTTTCTTGAGAGTAGAGACTACTTTGCCTTGTAGTGTATCCACAGAGATAAGCAGGGTAATACCTGAAACTAATAGATTCCTTAATAAATTTTTATTGACTAAATGAATAAAATGTAAATTTTATAAAGCTAAAGAAAAATAAGAATAAAATATTTTATATTTTCCTCAGTAGCACTTTGCTTAGTACTCTGTATTTAAAATCTGGTTAGAGAAAATGTGATTCCTATTGACTTCCTCAGTGTTAATTATAACATCTTTTCTTACTTACTTCTAGTACTACAGAGAAAATATCAATGAATTTAAAGTAAAATCCAAATTATTCAAAGGTATCCTGAATACATTACTATGTATGTAACTGGGCAAGCCATTAAATACCTCTAGGTTTCTCTTAGTTTCCTTATCTATAAAATGTGATGGTAGGGTGTATTTTTAACTAAGTATCTTCAAAGCTCTAAATCTATGATTTTATGATATTTTTAAAAACTAAAAATTTAGTTACTTGTCAATGTTAGTATTTTATAGAAATAGAACCACACCTACCAATGGAATTAATAAATGGAAAGACAACTGGTCTAAGCATGAGTTCTGCAAGTTCTGAGACCTAACTTGCTATGTGACATTGAAAAATTCTTGGATCTATAGTTTATTACTTTTGTTCTGAAAATAATAGAATAAAGTGTATAATCTCTATAGACCCATCCAACTCCAAAATTTTGTTATTATAGCCCTTAACTTCCTGGGAGAAGTATTTTAAAAATCTACATTCTTTTCAAGTTTCTATTTATCATCCTATAATGAAAACTTCATAAGAAAATGAATTAATTCAGAAAGAACCTTTATCTTTTCTAAGCATTCATTATTTTAAAACAATTCAAAATTTCTCATTGGCTTTTAAAGGGAAATTAACAAGGAATTGCTTAATTTTAATATAGAGACAATAATCAACTCATCCATTTCCTATTATCCAGTTTCCAAATGTGACTAATTATTAAAAGTTTAAAAAAAGGAAAAACCCCAAAGTCTTCCAATCAAAAAGGTTCTAGTATGTGATGTGTGAAAACAATGAATCACGAATCCTAAACCATGGTGGAAAACAAGCAATGTTTTCATTCAAATCAGCTTCTTCAACAAACAGGTAGGGAAAAAAATCATTTATATATCTATATAAGTGTATATACACACATATATATACACACACACAAAAAAAAGTTAATATTTTCTACCATTTTAGCTTACAATTTTTTTTGCTTTCCATACACATTATGTGCATATAATTTTTCAAATTAATTTTGATATTAAATATTTGTTGATACTTTCTCAAACTACTTTTAAATAATAATTTAAGCATTACTTTTAAGCTATTTAAATTATGCAGAAAGTAAATCAAAGTCATCAAAAAATTAAAGAATATTATCCTTTTAGTTCACCAAAATGATTTTTTTTAATTCTCTGGGGAAGTCAGTGTACTCATCCAAATAAGTTCCCCACTAAATTGTATAATTACTAAATTGACTGTGAATTATTATACTTCTTGTTTCCAATTCAAATTTATTAGTGCTTTGAAAAATATTCGTCACAGAAAAAGATGAATTATTTCAAGGAAGAAAGTAATTTATCAAATAATAAGTCATATTACTCAAGCACAAAAGGAAATTTAAAGTGCTTTCTCTCTATCTGAACCCTGAATAGAGGTACAAGTTTCTCCTTACATCAAGATATAACAAGAAGCAAAACATCGAACAAGGAACTCATTGATTATATTTTTAAAAGTAGTAAATTGGCTGATTGTACCTTATGACATAAACCTCCATTCCATGACAGAACAGAACAAAAAAAGCAAAACAAAACTCATAGTCATCACCAAAATTCTATGTTGAGGAATTTCAAATTTAATATTAGTGATGGAGAGTGGCAGAAAAGAATCATTGCTCATCATCACCCATGTACTACTGGAGTTTTTAACAGAATGCTTTTAACAGAAAACTACAGAGGTAGTTCAACCTTTTTATCCAATCAGAAAAAAATAGTAACTTTATCCACTTATAAAATCATTTGTTGAACATTCACTTGTCTCAAAAATGTTTCTGTCCAAACTCAATAGTATACAAGATTTGAAAGGGATGAAGTGAGGACAGTAAATAAAACAAATTATATCTTAAAGGATGGCAAAATATTTTCCAAAAATTACCATATTGGATCTTATGTAATAACCCTACAAGGTAGGAATTCCAATTAACCCTAATTACAGGTGAAGGAAGAGGATCAGGAAAGATCAGTGACTAGCTCACATTCACATAGCTAGCACATTTTAGGGACAGCATTTGAACCAAGGTCTTACTCCAAAGTACTACAAGTGCTGCCTTTAAGTACTATCCTTGAATAATATGCAACCATGAGAAAAAAACAAAAACAAAAACATTTTCTCAGTACCCAAGGAAATATCTGAGTATAATTTAGAGATGAATTCCAATATATTCCAGTGGAGGGAGTCTCCACACAACAAGTGGTCCTTATACCAGAAAAATCATGTCTTGACCCCCTTCAAAATCAAAATTAAAAAAAAATAGAAATAATCTAGTTGAACTTCCTTGTATGTCAGGAGAAGGAAGTGAGATGAATAGAGGTAATGATGTGCATTCACTGTCACACAAACTATCAATTACAAAGGTTGTCTTAGAATTCCTTTCTTTTTAATCCTTGGGTCAGTGCTTTTACAATCAAATCCAGTTACATCCGTTTCAAATGCATTCTGAATTTTCATTTTCATGTTCTCAATTTAATTTTAATTATCTAAATAGTATTTCATGAAAGTCTGTTATATACCAGCACTTATTTTAGAAACTTAAAAGTTTAAAAAAATAAAAAGATTATATGGTCTCTATTCCTGGTGAATTTATAGTTTAGTTGAAAACGCAATTGAAAACAATTGCATACATCAGTTTATAGTTTCTTATTTAAATTAATTGTTATAATATCATTCATTTATTCTTTCTTCATCCTACCGCCTCCCAATAAAAAAGAAAACAAAATCCCTGTCAAACAAGCATGTACAATCAAAACAAATTCACATCCAAAAATGTGTAAAAATAACAGATCATGTATGGTGGATTGGAAATTATGTGGATTGGAGAGTAGTATAATAAAGGTAAAATAAGTCCCAGAAAGTTAGAAAAAAGGAGTTTGAGCCAGAAGACAAGTGGGAAGCAACTGGGAAGCCAATAGAAATCCTGCCTTTTAATGCTGAGGACTTTATGAATTAAAATTTGCATTTAAACCAGATGGCAAACAATCACTCTAGTAACTATAAGGCAAAATGTTTATAACATAGACTTTTTATTTCTGAATAGTTTAATACTTCTGAGACTTCTTCAGTGAGTTAATTCAAAATAAATGCTAAACACTTCCTTTTGCATATTTAAGCTAATATTGATAATCACTGTATGAACTAAATTATCCTTTGTGATACAACTGTGTAATATTTGTTGATATTAGATAACATTATCTTTCCCAATTACTACCAGATGAATAAATGGAGAAAGAAAAGAGATAAAATGAAATGAAAATTTCTACTCACCAATCTCTCTTTTTTTTTAAAGATCTGGTGGGAAAGTGCTATAATTATGAGTTAAAATGAAGACTTTACTTTTTCTATAAATTATGATTATATTTTACATTCCTATTTACTTTTACAGTGACTAATAAAAAAGCTGGCTATCATTCATATGGATTTAAATCTACAAATATAAAATGGAACAAGATTTTGTTAAGGTAAGCAAAAGTAAGTCTAAGAATTTAAGAAAGTCACAACAGAGTGACTTATTCAGCTCTGGGAAAATGCACAGAGATTTTCATCCAACAGGTGCGTTTGTAAATGTTTTAGGATTTTATTTTTCATTTTTTCTACCATATTAAAAAAGGAAATGGCATGCAGATAAAATGTGGATTAAATGGATCCTTCCTTCTAATTCTAATTTATCTTTTAATAAAGTACGTAAAGAACAGAGCAGCTGTTTTTCTTGGTTGCATACTGTATAATGTTAGTCCTTTGTCACAAGAATACGCTTACTTATATTTTTTTAATGAATTGCTTCATAAAAGAGCAAGAGCAGGTGAAGAAATTTAGTGAACCAGTCTCTGCAACAAACAAAATGGCTATTGGCTTCCTCCTAATTTTTATTTTTATAATAATTTCATTACTTTCTTCTTAGTATTGATGGAGTTTATGAAGTTAATATATGTGATTCTCCATCAAGTAAAATGAATGTTCCTCAGAACATTCTCTGCAAGTGATTACATCCTTAAAAACAGATGTTTTTAAAAGATGCAATATTTTATTTCTAAAAATTATACAATTAGTACTTTGCTGCAAAAGTTTCATAAGATAATCAACTAATTACAGATGTAACACATATCTTCTACATAAATATCATTTCCTAATATAGTAATTAAACTACTTATTAACAATCCCCTCTACACAGAAGTGAGGTCTCCAATTAAGAAATCTGTCTCAGTCTAATCTAAAATGTAATATAAATTAACAATTTAGGTAAAAGGTCAACAGGGTTAAACTGTTTGTCTTCCTAAAAAAAGTTTATAAATGCCTTTTGTAGTTATACTTTTAAAAAGAAATTGCAATGAAACTTGAATATTAAAACCTCCCAGGAAACCAACAATAAAAGCCACTAAGAATTTCACAAGTTTTTTTTTTCCTTAGGTGTTAATTAAATGATCATTTAACACTGCAATGTAAACACTGCATTTTCATCTACTGACAGCATAGCCTATTATAAATCCAGGGCAATAAAAGTCTTGGTGTTAATACTCTGAACCAAGTTCCCACAACACTCTAAGATGCCTTGTCGTGTCTAAGGTTAAGCATCTAGACACAAAACAAAGATTGCGCCTGCTCGACTTCCAGTTCAATTTTCCCATCGCCCAGTGACCTAGGTAACACTTGGAGCAATAAAGAATAAATTTAATTTCTCCAGCATTTTGTGAGGATTAGGAACAATTGTTGGCCTGCAATGACTTTTTATCCTTGGATTCTTTTTCCTCCAGAGCATTCCTTCAGTTCCAAAAGAGAATTCTGATGGTTTAAGACGTAGAACAAACAGAACTTTAAATTAGTCTTTTTTCAATCAATTGGAACTGTTGGAGGGGAAGCAATCAACCTTCCTCTGGGCTTTTCTCAGCTATTCAGTTACTTCAGGCTTTAATCTTTCACTAGTGGAAGAAACCTATCTTGATAGGGCAAAGCTATCTCTCCCCATTCTTTTTCCAGACTTATTTATTTCTCTTTTCTTTCAGTTTTTTTTAAACACTTAAATCAAGATGCCATACTTAGGCTTACACATTCACTTGGGGGAAGATTCAAGAGCCACAGATGTTCTCTTAATAACCCAGCACCCCATGTTTTTACACCACAGCCCAGTGACATAAACTCTGAAATGCCTTTTTACTTTTCATTACTTCCTTTTCTAGCATTGTTTCCTTTTAAACTCCTGCCCAAAAGGTTTCTCACATCACAATTTACCCAAGCTTTCAAGGTTAACTCCTCCAAGTGAAGGAACCACCTTGACAATTAACTTGGGTATAAATAGTGAACAAAAAGGAATTAAGCAGAACTCTCATACTGTTTACTCCAGCAGAGTTAAAACAAGAACAATTGGTATTTATATTGGGAACCTATCACGTGTGCTAAAAGTAATTTTCCCTCAGTCTAATTTCTCTACAAAATTAATTGACTAAAAAGAAAATGTCATAAAGCCTTTAAAAGTACCAATAGGTGATACTGGATAGTTTGAAAGAATAATCCTGTTCACTCATTGCCGTATTTAAAGGTGTATATCAAACTACATGTTTTAATTTACAATCAGATTTTCCAATTTGCCCTTTCCTGGAATGATGCTACTTGTTTTCATCTATTTTTGCTCAGGAACATACTTGAGCTAGAATGTTTCTTCCCCTGCTGAACATCTAGCCGTTTTCTAAAGGACAACTCAAATAACTACCTCCTCCAGGAAGTTCTTCCTGGACTCCTCTTAAGCAGGTAATGAATGACCTCATACAACACTTTATCTACTTATTTCCTATGTGCTTTCCAGGTTTTAGTCTGTTTTGTAGTAGCTGAACCTCTCAAATACACCTCTTTTTAATAAGCTCCAGAAATTAAAAAATAATTTACCTAAATTTGCCTATCTCAGCAAGCACTCAGAACACAATACACACAAGAGTTTGTAAATAATCTGCATATTCAAGCATGGTAACCTATTTATGTTAATTCCTCCAGATGGATTAAATGAATTTATCCTATTTTCAGACAGCACCAATAAAAGAGGCAAAATGGTACTTACTACACAAAAAGAATTTGCAAAATAACTAAATAAAATTAGCAATTTAGAAATAGTTTAATGCATTTCACAGCATTAACAATTTCAAGAGAGAGATAAAGAAACAGATTTCCTGAGAAATTCATCCTAGACAGTAAGCACCCAAACATTTTAATGCTCATACTTTAATATGCCACATTGGTGCTTCTAAAGTACCTTTTAGGGAAAAAAATCTCAGAATATGTTCTTTACTCCACACACGCATCAGTAGATACTTAAACAATTTTTTAAAGTGTACTACTGTTCTTCTAATCTTCATAATCTCGATCAGTTTGCAACTTAAACATGAGAAGTTACTTTTCTTTTCCCCCTTTAAATTCCTATGTGTAGAAAAATATTTTACAATATACAGAGAAGAAAGAATGAGGAAAATAAGGTGGGTTAGTTTCCAAGCATTAGTTAATGATAAATTTGGTATTAGCAAATTAAAATGAAGAGCTCTAAAATGAATTAAGACATCTAACTATACAAAGCTACTAAACTCTGTCACACCCCATCAGCCTACACCTATGTTCACTATTATTTGTTGATGATTACTGGGCAGACAAAATTGCATGATGGTAGAAGTTTAAAATCTGACAGAATTAACAAAAGGACACAAGAAGATCAGTGAGGCAGATGACAAGGAAAGAGTATTAAAAAGAAGTTAACTGAGATTCATTGTTTGGAGTTCCAGTTTCATCCCAACTTTTTTATTTTGAACAAGAGATTTTAAAAAACCCACAAAAATCAGGTTGCTTAGCACTCTAATTCTTTGTCCTTTTAATAGTGATGCCCCTTCAAAGATGTTTCATGATTTAAAAATAATTATAATTTGAGTTTTCATTAAAAATTACCTAAAATTTTACTAATAAAAGTTGCATGATACCTTTTACCTTTAAGATACTAGGTTTATTTCAGACTGTCATGTGCCTGAAACTTTATATTTAATATAAAGACAAATTTGCATATTGACATTGTGAAAATGTTTGTTAACTTAAATAAATCTTAAGTTATTGTTTGCTCCCATCTCAATTCATTTTGTGCCAGAATTTTTAAAATAATAGAATTTGGCTAGCATACAGACCATACCTCACTTATTTTTACCCTTTTCTAATAAAGGGAAATGAAGGAGGGAGAGGCATCTTAATGCACATGTGAGAGGGGGGAAGTCATAAACTATGCACTTTATGAGGAAAGGGATTTAAAAAATTGTTATTATAGAAGAATACATATCTAAAATTTATAATTGATCCAAAGGCATTTATATTCATTTGTCAAAGGATATTTATGTTATTGGTTGAATTGGAAAATGATTTTAAAGAGAAAGTGACCTTAAAAATCAACTCCTACAAACCCCTAATTTTTTAATAAGTAAATAAGGAATTAAGATTACAACCAAAGTAACAAAGCCAGCTAATTAGTTACAAAGCCTGGATTAGAACTGAAGCTTCTAACTAACTCCAAATCTAATATTATTTTCTCTATAGGATATTATCTCTCTTACAGGATAAATTCACTTTATTTTCCCAGGTGTTTAATATAACCCAAAAGAATGAGGAATGGAACTGCATCTGTTCTAGAGAACTGTCTACCAATGTTTTTCAGTGTCAGCACTTTTTCCCACAACTTAGAAAAATTTTCTTTTGAGCAATTGTGTACCTAGGGGTTACATTGCTTTATCTGTCAGAGATGGATATGAACCCTGGTCTTCCTGTCCCTAAGATCATCTCTTTACACACATCACACTCTCTCTACACATAATTCAAAAATACTATTTATTTGAATACAATTTCATTACTATTTAACTTTTAAATAATCTTTTAAAATTTTGAAACAGTGATTTGACATTAGTAATTTTGGTATTTATAACCTCCTTTCAACATGTCTTCAAAAAATTTCATTCTCTCTCTCTCTCTCTCTCTCTCTCCACATCTCTGCAAAAGATACCATCAAAATATCAAATGTTCTCTAAATTATGAGTTTTGAATAAGTACAATGTTTCTAAGATTTGATTGAGTAGTGGGTAATAAATAATAGATAAGGTCTTCAAGAATAGAGACCATATTTTATTATTCTTTTTAGTTACAATTCTTAGAATGCTCTGCACATAGAAGGAATTCAATAAATGTTTGTTTTTTCATAGCACATACAACTATTTACAATTCAAGAACCAGTGTTGAAAGTGTTTAAATGGAAAGACATTAATACACATGCTTTTCTTATTGGAATTCACTTTCCCTTAGACTGCTGCTCAGAGATCAAGTCATAGACTGACTGTAGCATTTCTAATAGTAGAAACCTGCCAATTACTGCCCAGTCCCTAACAGCACCCAGGCAACAAGTCACGTCCTAACCATCTATTGGAAGAAAAAAAAAAAACATTCAGCAGCCAAGCCTAGCACAATCTGGAATACAATCTCATTCTTTATTGGATTTCTAACCTCTAAACCAGGAGTTTGAACTCTGATTTGAATAACATTTAAAGCTTGAGCTGATTCAATATAGTCTCACTTTTCATGGCAAAGAGGTTCCTGATAGCTTTAGAGGGAAGTAGGTGGTCAGATAAGAATGTATCAAATCTTTTATCTGACTGCTTAAAAATAAACACTAGTTTGTAGGGTATTAACATTTAAGGAAACATTCAGGGCAGGATGGGTACTGTTAAATGTCTATTTTATTATTCTCCCTCCTGACAGCACAGAATAATGAAGACAAAAATGGAAAACAAACCCCAAATTCTGCATTAATAAACATGAAAAGAAAAAAGTTGGTGTTTCCAATCACTTACATGTTGCACACCTTTCTCAGCCTCACCCCTCTGGTTCTTTGTTTTCAGACATCAACAAAAGCTACCTTGAGTCAGCTAACAAAATACCAGTGCTAACAGTGTAAATCATATGTTCTCTTTCTAACAATTATAAAACAGATATGACAGCCTCTGAAGAACTTTCATCCTTGTGCATGAAAGATCTTCAGTATTCCCAGGATTGGAAATCAGCGGTAGCTATCATGGTAGCTCACTAGATGAGTAATGATGCCGATCTGGCCGGACAACGGTAACCGTAGCAACTGTAACCTGCAATTCCTGCGTAACCGTTGTTGGATTTATTGTGGCAGGGGCCAAACAGGCCAAGAGTAAAATGAAGCAGGGAACTATGGTATCTGACACATCTAGTACCACACACTTTAATCATAGCTGGCAGAAATTAATTCAAGAGGAATTTTTGCAAGGGCTCCCCATGCAGTGTTCTGCTTTTATTCCATACTACAAGGATTTTAAGTAACTAAATTGACATGAGGGAACTGTTTGGGGAGTTAGAGGTTTTTTTAAAAAATATATAATTAGATTAAATAAAAGCATATTTTTAAGTAGGGAAAAAAACACTGTGGTCTTTTGAACCCTGTTGTATCTCTAAAAACAAATCAGCATTTAAAAAACCCTAAGGGGGTGAAACAGGTAATTAATCTGTTTTGGTTTTTTTCTTTCTCTTAACCATTTAATTTAGTTTTTGACTATCAAGAATGATATCTGGAGTCTATTGTTAGCTTAATCAACTGAAAGTGACAGTGATTTAATAAATAAAACCTTCCTTACTAGAGTTTCTTTTCCTATCAAGTTATTTTTAAAAGTTTCTCATGGAAAAAATCATATGGCTTTTCACATCATATAAGTATATCATAGAAGTATCAAAAAAATCTTATTGAGAAAGATTAAAAAGCATGAGTTCTTAGACTGGTCTTAATCCTGCAGGAAATAGACACGAAGAAATTATGATCTTAAGAGAAAAATTATGGGTTGAAATATTTGTTTCAGTTAAGAAGTCACTAGGCATTTTTATGATAGCTACTATTGATAATGATATACAAATTGCAAGTAGTGAATGTCTATGTACCTGAAAACTATGAATTCCACTTGCAAACAGGAAAAGAAAAAGGCATTCACAAAACAATTTGAAGAAAGCTAAATAGCGAGTCACTTGGATATATGTGGCACCTATGTCCTTTTTGTAGTGGTATAAAGAAAAAAAAAGATTTACAAAGAAGTGCTTTGAAATATTTAAGTTTTATGTCAGAAGGAAGACTGGGTAAATATAATAATGCTCAAAAAATAAACTAAAAACCGCAAAACAAATATGTGTAACCCAAAAGGCTAACCACAACACCACCAAATGAAATTCCTCTCTAACAAGCCAGGGTTTGTAGTTGAAAACAACTTAAAAGTGTGAATTGCTTGTGAGTAAATCAAATTTCAAGTAAACTAATTATGTGGATGAGCACCTGTGTCCATTCCTTAAGTTAACTATGTAACTTGCACATGATCGGTGCTTAATAAGAATCTACCAAATGTATGAACTCACAGATACTAGTCATATCTAACAATCAGTAACCAAGAAGAAAAAAGGCACATCCAACTCTGTTAAGGTGTTACATGATGTAAATGTATTCTTAGTTACAAAGATCTTCAGGTTATTTTGAAAATGATTTTCTTTACTCAGAATACAATAGAAACAAGTATGGGTGCTTTCAAGACCTTGGAGAGGAAGGTAGGGGAGACTGAGGAGTATCTAGTTGAACTGAGAAAATTATGTACTGTCTCTTTTAAACTCCTCAACCTATCACTTTCCTTTACTTACACTTCCCATCTGTCAACAAGTGCTTGTAATTTTATTACACTGTCCTGTAGTTTATGCAGAGTTGGTATTATTTTACAGAGTTCTGTTAATGGACTGGATAAATGGTAATGCTATTTAAACTAGTCTCCTGCTCCAACAAACACAGCTGCAACTGTACTACTATTTCTGAGCAAACATCTTGACCTGAACATGTAGTGCTCTCTCAACCCGTCCAAAGAGAAATTGGAGCAGACAGCAAAGGGAAAGCATAGTTGGCCGCTGGCGGCATCCAACCATGTCTAATCATAATTCATATACAGTGTACCCTCTTTTTCTTTTATATTGCATTTAGGCTATGCAATGAGCATATGGGCTTCTTCACCTGGCATCTCATTTACAGTCGGGAGTCAGTCAAATGGTGATCATTCTTCACAGAAGCTAAAAGAAAGTTTACAAAATGTGTGCTCCATCCAATTAGCTTTTTTAAAAAACTAGCTAAATTACAATAGAAGTGTAGACTTAGTCTCTAAAAACATGAAATTTTAATTAAAGAAGAAATATTACTAAATTGGAAAAGTACAAACACTAAAGTAATTAAAGCCCTGTACCAAATGATGGTATAAAACCCTGTACAAAAAAGATTATTTGGAATTTTTGAATTGGAAACATTTTTTTAAAATAGGTGAGATTACAAGCCTAGAGATTTCAAGTACAATTCTGTTTTTTTATATATTCATCTATAAAAACCAGAGATAATTTCACAGATCAACAATTATCCTTGGTCAGAATAAATTAATACCATAGAAATAGCACTTTATCAGAGCCTCTTTAATATTTACTATCGTTTTCCACTACACTGAATAAATGTTCATTTTAAAAATAAAATATATCAAGAACATATTCATAAGATTCCAGGGGACTTATTTCATAGATTTAAATTTGAATTTCCAGAGAAGAATCTTTACCTACCATCTTCTTTACACAGGTATTACTGAGACTTACTCAGTCCTAAAATAATGTAAAATATGAATTGTTACTGCTGTTTTTACTTTCTCAACTTCAAATGATTATACCAAGAAGGAAACCCATGTGATAAATTCTTGCTAACAATGCTAAAATTCTTAATGTTCATTACCCAGAAGATACTAAGCTTAAGACATCAATTTTCTTTTTACCATATAGAAAAGAGAAGTTTCCACTTTTCTCTCTTTTAATGTATTGTACTACTAACAATTCAATTTAGATCTTTCAGACAGATATAAATTCCAAGGCAAAAATGGGAAAAAATATCTAAAATAATGTTTAATGAAATAATTTCATAAAATAGCAGTAATCAAAACTTTCCATCAATTTTAATTTAATAGTAATAATAAAAACAACTGACTTTATTTGGCATTTTAAGTTTTACAAAAGACTTTATAGGCACTATCTTATCACTTACTTCACAAACTTTGATTTCTCCAATATTTAATGCAATTATATGAATATAATATGAACTATTCATGTAGTTGCCAAATGAATGAAGGGCTAAATGGGTCAATAAGAGCTATCTCTTACAGATGCCACCCAAAAATATACCTGCTTCATTGTTTTTTCCTCTATCTGGAAATCCTCATCTATTCCCTCCTCTTGATCATCTTAATTCTAAACTTCTTTTTTGGTCCAACTCAAGTCCTACCTTCTCAGAAAAGAACTCCTGGAGACTTCAACCTTTCCCTTTCCTGTCTCACACAGATATCAATACCAGTTTTTAGATCAAAGCCATAGAATATTTGAGACAATGTGCTAACATTGAAACCAAGTGCAAATGAACTGTTTTAAGATATATTTCCAAAATCTCTAAAGTCTCTAAAATTCTCAGCAATCAGTACACTTTGATCAAAGTCACTTTTGCCTCTCTCTTCTTCCATAAATTTTATAAATATAGTTGGGTATAAAAGAAATATAGTCATAACAAAATACATCTTCCTGATCTCTATCCTTTTTCACAATGGTCCCAAGGAAAAGACCAAGCACAAATAAAAACTGATTCTCAACTTTTTGTTTTCTTTTATTTGTTGAAAATAAGTCAGTTTCATTAAATAAATGAGTCAAATTAGCCCATAGAAACATTTAAACCTTTAGAGTCCAAAAAAGGCCAGAACTTTTAAATAAACTTGTTTCACCATTTTGCCTGAACAGTGGCAAAAACAGTTAAAATGTGAAATGAAGACAAAGCATCCCAGTTGACTTCTTCCCAAATTATAGGAGCACAATGAATTAAGGCATATACCGAACATAGTAAGGAAGTAAGATTGGCTGAGGAAATAAATGATTCAGCCCTTCTACTTCTGGGATTGTTGAAGTAACCCCTCTGCATATCCACAAAACAATTGTATGTTTGCCTGATTGCTATTTATTCAAATGTTCCCTTGAGATCATCCCAAATATTCAAACATCCCATGCATTCCAAAAAGGTATTTTCACATTTGGAAAGCATAATATTTCATTATTCTTAATCCTAATGCCTTGAATGTTCTTTTACTGTACTTATATGAACAGAAAATCTCATGTTTAAAATTTCAAGATATTTTCTTTTTATTTGATTACTATTATTTCATCCTCTTCAAAGGTCCTCCCATATTTCATTATGTCATAGAGATAATTCTATGGAACCAAAATTTCATTCAGTAGAATGAATGGTTTGTCAAGTTTGCTAAGCTACAAAGGCATTTACCATAGAACTGAAAGAAACTCTGACTGTTGTCTGAGGACCATTCTAGATGAACATGGAGGAACTCACCACCAAATTAATTGGAGGGTATTTTTTTAGCCACAAGAACTTTCAGTGACTCCCTAGTAACTCATGGAAAAGTACAAAGTTGGTTGGCATAGAGAAAGCCCACTCTGAAAAAGACAGCAAATCCACTAATAGCTGAGATAATTATTTGATAAAATAAATGAGTTGCCTAGGGAGAGCTAAAAATATTGTTGTTCAAGTTATGGTTATTCCCAAATAAACCCTTTCTTTGAAGTTTGTACTACTGACAATTTTTTAAATACTGTAAGAATTCAAATTTTACTTTCCAGTCATTCACACAGTTTGGTTTATTAACACAGTTTAGCTTAACAAAAATTTCGATTAAGAGCCATTTTCACATATGCTATATTAATATTTCATGCCAACAAGGATCACTATTTGGCACAAAATAATATCACAAAATTAGGTTATAGACCCCAACTATGAAAAAATAATTTCACTAACTTCCTTTTAAGCTACTATGCTCCTACAAAAATAAAATACATGAGACTAAAACAACTATCCTTTCAATCAGAGCTCAACTAAAAGCCTTCAATAGACAGGGTTGTCAAGGAAACTTCTACTGTAGACACATGACTATATTTTTAATGGTATTATAAGTGATATACGAATAAATCAATGTAGGCAAATTTTTTAAAAAATGAAAACAACAAAGATTCATATAACTCCCAAAGAAAGAAAAAAAAAGCAAAACTTAAAATGCAGAAAATGAACAATGGACAGATTCCAAGAAAACAAAGTTAACGACCTCAAAGTACATTTAATAAAAATGCAAGATACTACCCAAAGCAACAATAACTAACTTTGTGTACTTACAGCCTGTATAACTTCGAAGTCCCAAGAAACAGCAACTCAGGAAACAGCTGAAGGTTATTTTTGTTTAAACGCCTTTTGAGAAAAACAAAAAAACAAAAATAAAATTAAAGCTTATATTATAAATAAAATTTAACAAAGAAATAGTGGCTTTGTATTATCATAGCTCATACTGTATTTTAAGAAAGATGTGAATGACATTCAGGAGTATTCAAATATTACAAATTAAAAGTCTGATGCACCTTTTCTTGTGTGACTTTTAAAAATATGTTTCCATTATGAAAAACTACACTCAATTTATATGAGGCAACTATTAGTGAGAATTAATTTTTAAATCTTATAATATCTTTCTGTGGAAATAAACAGAGAAACAAAGTCTACTATAAATCAGATTCCAGTCAAGATCCTCTTAATGTAAGAGTATGCTGAGAAATATTTAACAGCTGGCTCTCTAACAAAAGAAATGTAAGCCTGACACAATTTTAAGTTTAATCTGCTCTACTGACATTTCCTCCATCACTTTCTTTCTTAAGTCTAGACAATTAACAAGACAGGAATTCAAAAGTTCTTATTTGTAGCATTTGTCAATTTTCAATGTATAAATGTTCATTCACATTGAAAACTTAACAATCTTCCAGCACACCACTTATTAACCACATTCTATTTACTGCTGTAGCCATAAATGAAATAAATTAAAAAAAAAAGTTCACCTCTCACCCAAAGTGCCTATCTTTCAATTAGGGAGTGCAGAGATGATAAGAACATTGTCTATGATCACTGTTCTTCCATTCATATTCATATGGAAAAAAATTCAAAAACAAATAAATGAGGGGACAACAGTATTGAAGTCCATCAACTACAGCATAGTAATATCATGATCATTCAGGTCCTAAAATAATTCTAAATGGACCAATTTCTAAATGAACAATTCTCAAATTTTGGATGAGGAGAGTAGGAGAGAGGCTTCATATCACAGTATACTTTTTCCATGTGGAATCCTGGCACACTATACAATTAAGTTGGTACCCTAAGGGAGAGTTGGAAGAAGTGAGCCTGGGAAGTTTCTCTTCAAATGAGCAGCTGGTTTTGTAGAGTTCTTGGCAAGTTTAAGGTCTGACGTGTTTTGAGGTTAGTACGTTATGTATAATATATGATTTTGTTTTATTTTGTGAATATTATATTTATCATACTCCACATGCTGGGAAAGTAAATTTATATTAATTATTCTTTAGAAATGTCTTTTAAATTTTATGGTACACTTTTTAAGGGCCATTCTCTTAAGTAATATAAATGAAGTTTGATTTCTGATTTTGATCCTTAGTAGATTTTACTACCAATTGAATAATATAATGAAAGTTCAAAATATCAAAAGGATTTGATCTCAAATACATTTAAATTCAGTGCCACTTAAGCCTTAATGCTTTGTTTGTCCACAGTTTATCCACACATATTTTCAAAATAATAGACAAACCTTGACCAAAATTTAGTCATTTTCCAATTTAGTGAACTTCAAAGTCTGCGATATAAATTTCATTAAGATCACTAACTTCATTGCCATGCATATGCTTTCTTAGACAAAGATAAATAATTTTTTTAAAAAATAAAATGAAGAGGAAAATGATTAGGATGCTGAAGTATCTACAAATCATCATGTGAAGGAACTGAAGATGTTCATCTTAAGCAAAAGAAGACTTGGTAGAGTATGATCATGGTCTTCAATTACTTGGAAATTTGCCATCTAAAAAGTACTAGACATGCCCTGAATAGTTCCAGATTACAGTAATAGACCTAATAGAAAGAAAAAAGAAAGAAACCTAAAAATAACCTCAGAAGACAAAGATATATTCATCACTGGATATATTCAAGAAAAAAAGCTAGATGATCATTTAACCACAATATTATAAGGTTATAGTATAAGGTAGGAGTTAGGAGGGTCCTTCCAACTTTTAAATTCTATAAAGAAATAGAAAATAGGTATGATTTTCATTCTGTTTAAAGTCAATCAAAAAATTATAAAATAGGTTTGTACATAGGAAGGAAGCTCAATACATTTTTAAAAGTGTTTATTGATGATTGAAAAGTATAAAATAAATTACAATGTAAGTGTTGTATTCCAGTGAAGAGAATTTGAGTTTTAATCCCTCAATTTCCTCATCAGATAATTTAGACTTTGTAGTCTCTGAGGTCCTTTCCAGATCTAAAGTTATCCTACAACTAATAGAAATCATAGAAAAATTGCTAATTCTGGACCCTTCTCTCATTTGCACACATTATGTTGAGGACTTGTAAGCAACTGAAAATTTTGAAGATAAAGATGATCCATACTAGAAACATTCCTAGTGTCACAGGAAGGACAGATTTCTTGTAGGGTCTTCCCCTCTACATATCTAGTCTTTAAGAATCCAAGGCTATTTCTACATTACACCAAGGCACTGAAGAAAGATAGCAAAATTTCTCTCAAATGAAGTATTAGATATATTCACAATTGCTCTCAAAGTATGCAAATCAACACAATTATTAGGAAGGCACTTTTAAGGGAATTCACTAGGAGTTTTTTGGGTTTCTTTGTTATTTAGCAAAATTTTGTCTTCTGGAGATTATAATTCATAGAAAGATATTCCTGTTTCAAAGATTTTCTTCATTATTCTCTCTCTTCTTATTTGTCCCTCTTTCATTATCCAGCAGTTTCTCTTCTCCACCTGAAGTCCACACTATCCCATGTGCTCCTTTCCTTCTGTTTTCATCCAAAAGGCCATAGCTCTACATTTTGCTAACTCTTCTAAACCTGTTCTTACTTGAAGATCATGATATTCCAATATTATCTCAACTTGTCACTAGGATGCAATCAATCTGACAAATATAATTTACTGAGGCATAACTAATAGGCACCCTTTAAGCTTTTCAGGAGTATTTGCTTCTTATAGAGAGACCTTTTTTTTTAGCCTGGATTCTTCTCTAATGTAAAATTTCAGTGTTTAGAGTGACTCAGTGAGAAATATCAGGTAACATATATATATATGTATATATATATACACATATATATATACATATATATATATAATGAATATAGTTGTAAGCATTAATATAGTATGTAAAAGGGGGAATCTTCATAGTGCCTTTGTACGTAAGTTTTCCATCTTCAAGTCACATTTCAATTGCCTAAAATGAAATCCCATTAAATAACAAAGGTAGAATAGATTTCAGAGATAATCAAGTCTTTCTACAGATGAGGAAACTGAATCTGAAACAGTTTAAGTGCTAGCCCTGCATCACCAACTAATAAATATCTGAGACAGAATTAGAATCAATTCCAAAATGAAAGGAAATGTAAAATGTTTACATTAAAACATGTTCCCGTACAACTCAAACAGGATAAAATTATAATTGCATTATACTTTTTGAAGTTTTGATTAAAATAAAAATATTTCATGTCTTGCCTCAAGTCAAGCATTATATTCTGCATTAAGATTCATTAGAAAGAAAAATAAAACTCAGAACTGATGTGAGACCATGGGAGCCATGGAGGATATATTTTCATTAAATTCAATGACAAACATTGTCCTTTTTTTTTCAACCACCCTATTTTTTTGGCTCCCTTCTCTTGACTCTCCCCATTAACTTTAATATGTTTATAGATATAAGCACATAATATTAAAGATAAAATTGAAGAATTTGTTACTAAATATTTAGTAATATGCAGTATAAGGTTATTGAGATACATAGTCTTAAAGCAAGGGAGAACTAAAAAGTGAAGAAAACATCATAAGGAATAAAATATGTGTAAAAAGTATAGATTCTGTATTGGAAAAAGATTCTGATGATCTTATTTTGGTATATTTTAATTGTTCTGTGATTTCATCAATTTATTTCAGTCATTAATGCAGATTACAATCTGGGCCACACTCTCCTACAAATCACCCATAAAGAATTTTCCAAGAAATGTTAGACCTTCCTCCATTAAAAAAAAAAAATTATAGGTACCAAAATGCGCCCCTAGTTTATCAATCTACCATCTCTCTTTTTTTAAAAAATGTTTTTTCAAGGCAATGGGGTTAAGTGGCTTGCCCAAGGCCACACAGCTACGTGATTATTAATTGTCTGAGGCCAAATTTGAACTGAGGTACTCCTGACTCCAGGGCCAGTGCTCTATCTACTGTGCCACTTAGTCACCCCTACCATCTCTTTTTTTTACTGTCACATAGCCAGCTCTCCAATTTTCTCAAAGAATATTTCCCTTACATCATTTCTTGAAAACAATAGAAAAATGCCATTGCATATTTGTGGCTGCCATATTTCTGTCCATTGTCTTGGAATTTAAAGATTCTTCAGAGTCATCTGGAAGGCAATGGACCTAGAATCAGGAAGACTTGACTGCAAATTTGACCCCAGACAGTCACTAGGTATGCGATCCCAGTCAGTCTCATCTCACGTTTTCCTCATTTGTAAAATGGGAATAATGATAATAGTACCTACCTCCCAGGATTGCTGTAAGAATTAAGATGAAGTCATATTTTTAAAACACTTTGTAAAACTCTAAGAATTATATAAATGTTAACAATTATTGCTATTCAGTCACCATGGAATTTCATGATTCTCAAATATATTTTTGTTTGTTCCTTTGTTTTGTTGGGAAACAGTTTGAGATTATTGAAAACATCGTGCAATTTCCCAAATGTAATCCAATCCAGTTTGTTGCTGTTTTTCGATTCTAGGCACAACTGTTCTTTATTAATACGGATATATTCCATACTGAGTATACCAATTTAGATGGAAAAATCCTGTCAAAGTTGGCACAAGACATATTTTATCACTTTCTCTCATACCTGTAAATTCAATCTCTTTTGAGTAATTATGTATTTCACTGAGGAGGCCCTAAAATGTTCTGGAGTTTGAAGCAATCAGTACAATATCATTCATGAAAAAAAGCATCAAATGGACCTCCTTGTCCATTTTGTAATCTCTTTGCCTTTTGGGTGTTGGGGAGGGCATCCTTTAGGGAAGTGGCAAACTTCCTATTTTAATCTTCATTTGATAATAATTGATAATTAGGCATAATCATCTCTCTGGTTTTACCTATGAAGTCTTATACTATCACATATCTGGAAATATACATTGTTAACTATATATAAAAAATGAATACTTTAATATGATCAATAAAAGCTAAAGTATAATAGGGTCATGTATTTTTGGCAATTTTTAGTCAATCATGTTTAAATATATGGACGTCAGGGGTGGTTACGTGGTACAGTGGATAGAGCACTTGTGCTAGAGTCAGGAGTACCTGAGTTCAAATCCAACCTCAGACAATAATTACCTAACTGTGTGGCCTTGGGCAAGTCACTTAACCCCATTGTCTAGCAAAAACCTAAAAAAACTATAAATAAATAAATTATATATATATATATATATATATATATATATATATATATATGTGTGTGTGTGTGTGTGTGTTTGTGTGTGTGTGTGTGTGTGTGTGTGTGTGTGTGTGTGTGTATGGACATCAGTAGAGAATCCTTTGTGAAAGCCTATATTCATTAAGTATAATTTAAATTTGTGTGCAAGACATGCTCTTAAGGGATCTCCTAATTACCTTTTTTGCATAACAACTGTCTGCAATTTTTCCCCATCCTTTTGGTATTTTCTGTTCCCTGATGTTTGCAAAATATTCTCAATGCTTTCAAGATAGAGAATATCTTAGTAGCCAATTTATAGGATGACAAAAAAGACTACATTATCTATAATAGTAAATACACCTCTGCTAAAACCTAGGCATGACTATCAAAAGAATCTCTCTATTTTAAATGAATTAATGTAGTTTAAAATTGAACTGACTCCCACAAAACAATGAAAAAGCATTGAATGAGCAAAGGGCATCAGCAAAGGGAATGTATGCTAACAAATAGAAACCTACAGGCCTTTCATTCAATCAAACCAGGTGGGGCAATTATCCATTGTTCAGCACACTCACACCCAATTTTACATAAACAAGATGTACAAAGATGGAGACTTTCATCCTGACACCCCTCTTTGGGAAATAGCAGGGAAATAGGTCCTCATGCATAGCACTGATGCATTTCCCTTCTGTCTCCTAAACACTCTACTGCCAATATCATATACACAATAGAACTGATTCAAAGCTCTTGTCATGGCTATTCATGGTATCTGCAAGTATATGCAATGTTCATTTTCCAGATCCTTCTCCCATGTGAATGCAAGAGAGAAATGTTTTGCCGTAGTCCAATAGGAGAAATTAGAAAGCACTCCACTAATGTCTTGATCTTCACTGTGCCATCTTTGAGTTATGTTACTCACTGTAAGAGATCTTACTGGCCAGTCTCTGAGATGCTGTCTAACTGTCTTTTATCTATTCCTTGCCAACTACTCCTGGGACCTAGAATACATATTCAAATGACTTCCAATACACATTTCCTTTCTGATCTTAGCCTTGTTAAATAAAATTAAATAATAAATTAATAAAATTAAAATAACTACTACATCCAACAATTCATATTTCTTATTTGCACCGTATGATTAATTAATATGAAAAGAAAGCTTCAAGTTTCCACCTGTTTTCTTTTTCCTTGCAGTTTCAGTTATTGCTTAATTAATATTGCTTACTTGCTTTTAATTCTAACAATATTTAAGAAATATCTAGGAGAATTTCTTAGCAAGTCAGACTTGAAGAAAGTTTACTTTTCACCAAGAGAAGAAGAAACAGCATGGAGAAGCTTTAAAAAAGAGTTTTGTTTTTATTTATTTTCTTTCTTGGTCCAAGCCTATGACTTCACTAGGGTGGGGAAATGCTGATCAAGAAATTACTTCCATTTATATAGAACAGTAACTGCCAATTATAAGATTAAGTGGGTAGTTGAGTCCTAGGGAGCTGCTTCAGATACTAAAAGGTTAAATCATCTGTTCATAGTCAGCATGTCTCTGATAGGATTTGAACCCAATTCTTTCTGACTCCAACTTGTTTTCTTTCAATCTCTATCATGGACAAGACATTTCTCTGTATATTTTATTTTTTGTTCTGTCTTCTTCCTTTGTTATTTTTAGTCAAATAAATGACAAAAATTCCATTTTTCTAAATTATTTTCATTTTCTAATTATCATACATAACTGCAAAATAAAAAAATGAAAATCTTTTTTTCAGTTACTCAACAGAAAATTCTGAATAACTTTCTAGAGCTACATCTCTTATGAAACAATATGAGGAGATACATGGTGAAGTGTATGAAATTTTAGATCATATTTCATATAACAAAGAATTAATTTTTCCAAGACCTGGAAGGTAATCTCATTGACCCAATGACATCCTATACCAAATTTCCTCTATGAACTCTTTTGGGGGTAAAGTTTGAAAACTCTGCCTACCTACAATCATCATCACATCATCAATTATGTGTGTGTGTGTGAATTTTATTCATAGATTGTTTTGTGTACATATCTTTTTATTCAACAATGACTCTAGCTCTTTCAGTTTAGTCTAGCAATATTGGCAGATAAAGTTGTTCAGGGATTAAAAAAAGAAATAATATGTGTGTGTACATATATATATATATATATATATATATATATATATATATATATGTATACTAAAAATAAAAGTAGGTTAGAAAAGTTCCCCGACAGTTTTTTAAAGTTGAGAAATGAAATCAAGAAATTAGAATTACCACAACAGCATTTTTAATCTAAAGAATACTCCAAATTAGCAAAGAATACAATTAAACCTACAACATTAAACAATCTCTGCCTTTACACATATATTGTAACAGTGCAAACTAAACTACTCGTTTCAAAGTATAAAAGAGAGCATCCAGCAAACACTGGATCCTCACAAAGGATGAGCACAAAACAGATGTGGGAAAAATAAACAGCCTTGCTGCTTTAGAATTTATAAAAAGGTCTGCAAAAAGCAAACAGGACTTCTCACCACAATTTAACTTCTAGGCCTATAAAAAGGGTCCCATGAGAAACTCACGTGTTGAATAAAATATACTACTTAAAGTAACATGGAGCATGTATAAGCTTTGGAAGTTCACAAGTCATCCAGAGGAATGGAAGTTTTTTTAGGCTACTGCAATATTGTTCATACTTCTACAGTGAAAATTATTCCCATATTTCATAAATGTCAAGGTGATGATACATAGTTGATGATTTAGAGTACTTTTGCCTCATATCTTCAACACTCATATCACTCTTTAGGAGCTAATTGATTTGTTAAAGAAGTCCCCTTTTTAAAAAAAAATTGACTAATCATTTAAAAACCCAGGTGTACAGGTGTCCAAGTACCATTCTTTTTAGACAGAAGTATTTTTATTTTGTTTGCAAGGAGATTAGTACTTTGAACTTGTCCTTGCTCCAAGAAAATGAATGTGTTCTGTGAAGTGATATAAGATTAACTATGAGAAGAGGGATTCTCTGTATCCTTGGTGAACAAGGAATAACTGGTGTTTTCCTTCGGACCTGTTCCACAACATACTCTTCCCCTGAGTTCACTATGAGCTACCTACAACAAATATTCAGGAAAGTAGTTATTCGTGTTCTGTACTTTGAGCCATCAGGCATGGGGGTGTGCATATATTTAGACTTTTTTAAAATGCTATTTTCCTTAAAACTGGAACTTTTCAGTACCTATTCTGGTTATCATGTCTACTAAAATTCAGATTCAATATGCTGTATATTTTTATTTAGATTTTTAACTTAACAGTGAGTATATATGTCATCTTAAGAAATATTTTAAAATGCATCACCAGTTTCTTAGGTAATGCAATTATTTTTAGTAGATTATTGTAAAAATTGTCAGAATTTTATTTCTAAGGAAAAAAATAAGCATTTAAAAGAAAAAAAAATCTAGTTTTTAAAAACTTTTAAATAGCAAGAACAAAGTTTAAAAATCTGGAGACTTTTTGGTAGGTATATTTGTATTGAAATTTAATAAATTATCTATTACAATATACAAGTACACACATCAAGTTTTTGTCCTCATTGCTGCACACGGTTAAAGAGTATAGACTTAGAAATATAAGTTCATCAAAGTTTAATGTTAATAATTTTTTCTAGTGTGGTGTCAGTTTTCATTGACCCAGTAATATACATTTCATATTTGTCACACAAATGAATGAAAAAAATCATAATATCAAAAGAAATGACAATCCTGAAAAATCTCAAAACTTTCCCATCCTCTTTATTATAATTGGAGCATTTTCAGTTCTACTTAATGGAAAAAGGAAATTCTAATTTTCATTACTATGTAATCTCAGGGGGTTAGGATCTCCTTACATGGAGTTCTAACCCATTAACCTGTAAATGAAGAACACTGCATTTACTACTTCAGTGAAACAGTGTGACTGGTGAGAATATTTTTTTGTTGTTTTAGATTTTGTTTTAGTTTTTGCAAGGCAAAACTTTCCCAAGGCCACACGGCTAGGTAATTATTAAATGTCTGAGCCCAGATTTGAACTCAGACTCCAAGGTAGTGCTCTATCTACTGCACCACCTAGCCGCCCCCTGAGAATATTTTTGATCAATACAGAATATAAGCTTCTAAATAAAAATCTCTTTGATGTATATTTTTTATTGAAAATGAATTCAGATAAAAAAGTCATTTTCAATTCTTATATGTTTTAACATATTCAGAAATACTCAATAAAAAGCATGTCCTTGCTTAATGTTTTGGGCAATATTTTTTCCTAATTTATTCTTAGTAATTAACAGTGTGAGTTTTCACCCAATCACTTACATGTATTTGATTGTTTTTAAATATTTTATCCAAACAACATGAGATCTATTAAAATAATCCACATGTGCTGTATCCTTAACACTTCATTCTAAGGTCAAATATCAAGTTATTATATTTATTGGTTACATACCATCTCCTGAAAATTTTGTTATTTTAATAGACCTGTAAGTATAGAATGTTGTACCTGGAGTCTTCTGAATTCAAATACAGTTTTGGACAGCTATCTATGTGACCCTGGGCAAGTTAATGAAATTGTCTGCCTCAATTTCTTCATCTATAAAATAGAGATTATTATAACACCTACTTCTCAGGTATGTTTTAAGGATAAAAAGAGATAACATCAGTAAAACTCTTTATAAACCTTAATGCACTATATAAGTACTATTTTCTGTTGTTAATATTTTAGATTATTAAAACACTCAGTGATGTGGATATGTTGTGCACCAGGATTATTCTTTTTTCATAACCATCTATATCAATAATGAACCTGTGCCACCTGATTCTAGATTCTTCATTTTATTAGACACTGAAATTAAACCTATTCACCCAAAATCTTAATGAAATTCTTCAGTTTGTGTTCTGTCTTCTCAATGAGAAAACACACTAGAGATTTACATTAATAGATTATTTTGGTTGCAGATATTGTCTCTTTCATAAACAATGGGAAATGCACAAAGACTAGACAGCTCTGCCCACCCCACCCCACCCCCCGAAAAAAGAAAAGCAAAACCAAAAGTTTAAAATATGAGCAGCTTCTCTTCTGTTATTTTTTTCTATTTTTTCTCCCTGGATATAGTTCATAATTAAAGCAACCAAGAAATATGAATAAAGACCCCCCCAAACCCTTAGAATATATTTAAGAAGAATACATTTGTAATTATTTTTGTTTCCCATCTATTTGTTAAAATGAAGACAATTTGAGAATGAATACTTGATACAAACACCTTTACTGTTTTTATTCAAATCTGCTCTTCAAACATTGACAATCAAACAAGTCACTGCACTATTTAAACATATGAAGGATAATTACAATGTAAAATTGGTCATGATTATAGTAACCAAGGTTTAATCTGTTGAAAATCAATGTTACAAATTAGAAAATTCACCTTAAGATTTTTAGGAAAGATACAAGATCATGTAATGGTGGTAGTAAACTCATGTACTACTTTTCAATACTTCATTTTGAATCTTTCAAACATTCTCTGAAAAAAACAATTTTTAAAAGCTCCTGGTTCCAAATTAAACATTAAATCAAAGAAGAAAGATCATGCTCACAGGGTTAGTGGACTCTTTATCATGCATAGAAAATTCCTGCATTACACCAAAAATGGTTGATTTTAAAGGAGCTTACATAGATTGGAGAAATGTGTGCATTCACACAACTCCTAACTATTTCGCATTCAAAAGAGAAATATTTGAAAAGTGTATCCACAAGTTTCCTAAGAAATGGTTTTGAATTCCAGAGTCCCAAGGAGATGAATTGGCTGTCAGATAACAATGTGCCTCCATCAGATGGACTTGGCAGTTGTAAACAAAAGGAATTTTCTCAGCTTTTCCTCACAAATATGAAATATTTGCTCTTAGCCAACAGCTGGGGTGATTTAAAGAGGTCCTGCATATATATTAGTTTTCATTCAAAATTACAAATCCTCCTCCCACCCTGAAACATCTGACTGAGTCTTAGTATAATGGAAAATTGTTCCAGGATGAGGTGAAATTCCCAAGAGGGGAAAAAAGTTTAAAAAAATAGGTCCTACTTATAACCCTAATCAAATTTCAGGTCATAAGCAAAGCAACTAATTATTTTTTTTAATAGAGTAAAAAAAATCATTCAAAGCATGCAACTTCACCTTATAAAAGAACTAGAAAAGGATTCAATTTACTCATGCTATTGTATTAATTTGTTTTTATTTTAAAATACAAAATAATAAAACTAAGGTGTATCATTTTAAATCAGGAAGGTTTTACCAGCATTTTTAAATCATTCATAATCTGGAGTCTTAATTTAAATTAATTCAATGTCATAAGAGACAACTTAAAATGATTGAGTCCAAAATACTACCCATTGCAAAGGAAGAGAATTACTCATTTTTAGTGAATTTCCTAAAGTTAAATCCCTATATGAAATATTTTAAAAGAAAAAAAAATTTACTTGAAAAGGGAAAAAAATGACTTTGGGTGACTAGTGATGATTGATCTAGAACAACATATTCAATCAGGGGCACAGGAACATTGTGAAGCCTTATAACTAGTCAGTTACCAGAGTTTATTGTGAAATAAAATAACGGATTTTTTCTAATTAAATTAGTTTCAAATTGTACAAATATACAGAATAGAAATAATATAAAATTTCACACACAAAAAATGTATAATGTACTAAAAGAGGTATTTTTTCGGTTTTACTAAGTTTAATAGGGAAATAAATATGTTCTATAAGTTAACCAACACTTTTTAAATGATCAAATTCTCCTTCTTCACTTTTGGATAATGATAACAACATAACTTTTACCCATGGGTCCACAGTGAACTTGAATGTGTAACTACTATCTTATGTAAATAATATGCCTCACTCCTCCCACCCCAACCAATTCTGATCTTACATGAAGTCATTCATTTTGATTCAGTAAGAAGTCTCTGATCATGTTTCCAACTATATGAAATTACTTCCTTATTATAATGGATGTATTGAAATTTTTAAAATTTTGAAGTTCAAGTTCCCATTTTGGGAAATGATGACATCATTTCAAAATGAAAAAAAGAATAAATACATCCTTTCATCCTATAAAAGTAATGTATAGAATACTAAAGCTAAAGAAGTCAGGTAGGTATATAAGTATCCATAATTATCCAGATATGCTCTAAAAATTGTATATTTACCTAAATACTATTATTATATGAGCACTAGGAGGAAAATTGTCATATCAAAGTGTGAACTCTGTTTTTAGTCTACTATTAAAATTACCTAAAATTTAGTACACAAGTACAAAAAAGACTTCATTTACATTTCTACTCATTAATTCACTTTTTGTCTTTTCTACCAACTAAGAATATCAGTAATAAGAGTGCAATAATATTGTGAACATTGACTATGATATTTTATTAAAGTGCTAATTTTCATTAAAAAAAAACTTTAAAAGAAGTAGGAATTTAAAACCTGTAATTCACTAAATGAAACATTTAATCTTGAAACCTAGGATAAGTAAATAAAAAAAATTGTGGACAAGGAGAGGAAGATATAAATACATCTGAATATTCAAAATAGGACCAATGACTTTTAAGTCAATATCCTTCTTAAGAAAATTAATCTATATTTTCAATATTTCCTTTTATTTAGTAATACTTATTCAAAATCTCTACCTATTATTTAGTTATCTTTAAAAAGAGTATATTCTTCTCCCTATAGAATAAACAGTCTAGGAATCAGATTCAATGCTTGGGGTCCAAATTAAGTAAAGAAGAAAAAATACCAAGTTATGTTGTAATTAATGTAAAATTGAAAGTACTTACAGTCTCTCCAGTTCCTTAAGATCCTGAAATGCTCCTCTTTCAATAGTACTAATCTTATTCTCCATAAGCTGACTGAAATAAAAAAATGTAAACTTGTATTTAAATTCCACCAGCAATTATCAAACACTTTATTTTAAGCAACTAGTAGCTTACAATTGTTTCACTTTTATTTACTTAGTTTTAATATCTCCTGTCTGCCTTAATAATGACACTTTGGAGGGACTAAAGCAAGAGAAACACATAACAATATGCAAATTTAATAGCAAACACTAATGTCAGTTCAAAACCTTTCCAGTTCAATTATTCAGATTTCTTTTATGAATATTTCCTGTTCTAAAGAACAACAAATCATTATAGAGTTTTGTGATCATTGTATGGCAGACATAAATATATATACATATACATATACATATACATATACATAAACACAAAGATATGTTCTACGTTTGTATATGGATATGTCTATATGTTTGTGTACCTACACATACATACATATATGTATATATGTACATATTTTGTTCCCTTAGTCAAAAAATCAATATAAAGATATCACAATTCTTAGTTCACAGCTTCACCTCAGCACTTGGATGAATATGGCAAAAGTCATTCTCTTAAAACATGAATATTGAAAATAATTACATACTTAAAAGTATATAATCAAAATAATGTAAATAGTTATAATTCTGAGGGTAAAGAATAATTTTATGTTACATAAATCTTAAATTGCTGTTCACTCACAATCAAAAAGCCCAGTGGATAAAAAAGCATTCAGCACTTTAAATTTTGCCTCAAAACTTTTCACTAAATTTTATAAATATCACCTCTAGAGCAGCTAAAATGTAAGCAATTCTTAGGAAGGAAAGAATATTTCCTTAAGAGATATAATATTTGAATTGAAGAAGTTACAGAGTGACTGTTTCAAGTACAGGGAAAAAAAATGTTTACCAGCAATTCTTCTATTGACAAAACCTATACACTTGATATTGAAGCTTTTCACCTTCCTAAACTGCAGCTTGAAATTATTTTCTTTCT
The DNA here is from genome assembly GCF_037893015.1 of Macrotis lagotis. Classification (NCBI taxonomy): domain Eukaryota; kingdom Metazoa; phylum Chordata; class Mammalia; order Peramelemorphia; family Peramelidae; genus Macrotis; species Macrotis lagotis. Next base: position 199,680,702 of record NC_133660.1, read on the forward strand.
AATTCATTAAGAATATGTGTGTGTGTGTGTGTGTATGTACATATAGTGATACTGTGTACCTTAATTCATAATGGGAAATAATGGTACTATAATCTGTAGCAATTTACCAAGTTTTTAACAATATCTTGAAATTATTGTATTATTTATGTGATATTAGAAAACGAAATAATAGAAAAGAAATGTTTGGGTCATTGAGAAGACTTTTAAAGGCTGCCACAAAATATACAACCCCAAAGCAAATCTTCATAAGGCATCAAACTCACACTTACAGAACTCTGAGATGTCTAAGGCCAGCAAAATCAGTCTTTGTGATTCTTGTGATGTTATTTCCATTCAAATCCCTAAGAGAAAGAAAAGCAGTGAGATCAAAATTCTATTTTCTTTCACTTCATTTTAACATTAAAAATAATGCAAAAATAGCAAGAATTTTCAAGTTCATCAAAGTCAAATCTCATCCTGTTTAGTTCAAGAACTAATTGGGGGGAAGAAATAACTTGGAAAGGAGTTGGAAAGTATTTCCTAACTTTTTAATGAGAGAAATATGTAAAGTTAATTCATTCTGACATGACTGTGACTCACATTAAGTAAAACAGGAGTGATATCACTCAAGTAGTACTCTTTATCATAAAGTTCTTCTGGTACTCTTAAAGATGTTATAAGTAATTTGTTAGAAATATAATTAACTTTTTTACTGTTAAGAATTTTTCTTCAAGAAATCAAAATAACAATTTGTTCAAAGAGAACCCGTAGAGCTTTGAAAAATACTTTCTAAAAAGCACACAATTCCTTGTGGCAAAAACTTCCCTAGGCAAGTCCAAGAAGTGCCATCAAAAGGAATGAACTTCAAAGATTTGCATTTACAAGCATTTACCTTCCAACAATCCTATGTTTGTATGAAAACTAAACTCTTCATTTGCAGCCCAAGGAACCCCACTGTGATTGTAAAGTGAAAACTCCTTGCAGAGGCAATAATGGAAATAGAATTCAGGCCCTAACATTTTTGTTCAGATTTCAGCACCATGTTTCCTTCTGGAGTTACTACCTCCTTTTCTGGAATCTTAGGTCAAAATCTAAACTTTCCCTGGTTCCAATCATTCCAAGTAAAACCAGGCTTTGCTGGGGTCTGAATGTGCTCCTTGATAGAAGAAAACACTATTGCAGTGAGTCCTGTCTTTGACTTTGTTATATCTGTACAAAGTGTAATGTTTTTAATACTAGTATTTAAAAGTCTAGCTGGGTAAACTTCCTTCTGAACCATTTTACAACTTCCTTCCCTTCCCCCCCAAAAAAAATCAGAGACCTGCAATTCATTGGTATTTCTTTTCTAAGTGCAGTTCCTCTTTGTTGAGTAAGACATGTTTGTACTTAAATCTTTAAACTGTTCTGAACAGCATGAAATGGCAAGTGCTAAAGAAAGAATTTTGAATCTGGTCTGTTTTCTTCTCTTTTGCCATTCCCCAGAAAGTTAGCTGTAGGTTATTTGCTTTAACCTACCAGTCCTTCGGGCACTATTCCAGTGGATCTATTTAATACTTGAGCACGAAATCCACAAGGATAAATTGAGTGAATCGAATATTTACAAGAAAAATGCCCGAAAGGAACACAATTTGCCCATAACTGAGGATTGGGGAAGTCATGTGGAGGAGGAATAGGGTATGGCCAGTAATGGTGGGAGCCATTTACAAAGGAAAAGAGAGGAAGGGGGAAATAGGGTAAGGGAAGGGCAAAATTTGGCAGCTTCCAAACTGTGGATCACAAAATAATTTGAGCATCATAAGAAAAACAGTTCCTATATGAAAAAAAAAATTGCCTTGTACATTGCAGACAGGTTGGCAAACACTTGAAAATTCTACTCATTTCAGCATGTCATAAAAGAGATTTGGGGAAAAGATAAACAGTTGTAAACGCCAATTTCCCATCTGCTGCACAAACACAGGTCACTGAAGGGAAGTGTTGGGCAATTATGGATAATTCAGGTAATTCCCTCCACCACTACCCCCAAAGCACATAGTTTTGCCTGGACAAAAGTAAAATAACTGTGACAAAAAGAGGATGGTAGGCTATGGATGGGGGGGGGGAGAATCAACGGGAGTGGGGGGGAGGGAAAGAAGGGGGAGCGTCGCCTAATTGCTTATTACAGATAATTGCCTCAATTCTTCACTTCACTGAACCAGGGCAGACCTATACAATGATCTTGTGGACCATTCAAAACGGTTTCTGCCTTTATTTCTTTATTATAGACTTCTAGGGGTTGGAAGGAGGGAGAAGATGGGGAGGGCACGGGTGGAGAAAAGCAGAAGTGCCACATAAAAGAGAGACAGCAGTGGCAGGGGAGTGGGGGGCGAAGGAGGGGGGGGGAGGACGAGAGGGAAGCAGGTCGAGAAGAAGCGGGCAGGGCTGGTTGAGCAGCCCGGAGAGAGGGAGGCCACTGGTTTGCCAGTCCCAGGGGTGCCCCTCACAAGTTCCAAGGCTCAGGGTTTTCCAGTTTGCAAACTTGGCGTAGGAAGGAGGACAGTTCAGCCTAAACTCTTGGGCAGTTTTTCAGCTCGACCCTGCGTAGTGAAGAGTGCGTCTTGTCCCAATACCCTCTCCCGGACGTTCCCAGAAGGAGGAGGGGAGGGGAGGGGAGGGGGAGGGGGAATCACTTTCTCCCCGATGCTGCGACTTTCAGCCTTTCACTGATCGGGGCTCTTACTCCTCCTTCTGTCCTTTGATAAGCAGCAGAGCGAGCAGGACCAGCAAGCTCATTACTCCCTTATTATCCCTCCCTCCTCTTTCTCGGGGGGAAACACAAAGCAGTGGGACTCATGTTTTAACTTCTTTCATGTCGCCTAACATTACGCTGCGCAAGCCCGGGATGAGAATAGCAGCGAGGCGGACCTGAAAGCAGACCGCGAGTGTCAACACCACCAGGGGCACTGGATTTGGTGTAAAAATGGCACGTTTCCCTCGCGGAGCCCACTTCCCTCTCCGGCACTCCCCCCTTCCCCTCGCCCCCGCCTGCGGGTTAAGCCGGGACTGAAAGGAGGAGGGAGAAGGTAGCGGAGGGAGAAGAGCCAAGCGAAGCCAGCCTGCTCCACCGCCCAGAAAGCTCAAGACTGCTTCCGTAGCACTTGCCCCCTCCCCATTCCTTTGCCAAAGCTGTCCTCGGGGCCCGCGCGCCCTCTTCCCCCCCCCATCCTTGGGGAGGGAATGCCGGGGTGGAGGGGGCAAGAAAGAGGCAATGCCAGCTAGCGGAGGGGCACGTTTTCTTACGTGCAATTTGCTCCGGAGGATTCCTAAGAACTGACCTGGGACAAATCATTTCTCAGCAGCGCACTCCCCCCCCCCCCCCATCCCCGGGCCTCAGTTTTAGCATCTGGAAAAGCAGCAGAGGGTCTTCTCCAGCTCTGCCTCCACTAGCCTAAGACCCGTCCGGTTCCAAACTCTTGGGGAGGGAGGGAGGGGGTGGAAGAGGATGGAGGCTGGTTGGTCGGGAGAGGGCAAGGAAGGGGCGGAGGAGGGGTGCGCGGGAGGAGTAGCAGGGGGTGCGTTACTCACAGCCTCTCGGTGTTGCGAGGGATATTCCTGGGCACGCTGCGCAGCGCCAGCCCGTGACAGTCCACGGTGCTCCCGGAGCAGGAGCATTGCGCCGGGCAGGACTGCGGCGCCACCTTGCTCAGCACTACCAGCACTAATCCCAGCGACAGGGACAGCTTCTTAAAGCCGAAGCCACACATCTTCCTCCACCAGTCTCGCCTTTCTCCAGCAAGCCCTCGAAGACACCGCTCCCCACCTCCACCCCAGGGAACAATCCAAAACAAAGCCCCAAAACGGAGGTATAAATTCAAAGCGGCAAGCCAGACGACAGTTTCCAAAAGGGGGGGGAAATGTAATGGTAATAAAAATAATAATAAAAGCACCGCCACACGCGCGCGCGCCTCCCTCCCCCCCCTGCTATCTCCACCCCCTCCTCCTGGCAGGCGCGACTTGGGGAAGTTTCGATCTGCCCAGATCACAAAACAGGACCGTGCCCGACTTCACTGATCACCGGGGCTGCGGAGAGTTCAGCAGTAAGTCCGAAGGTCGCACGCATCCAAGGAGCAACTTGGCGGTAAAAGCAACCCAAGTCTCCTCGTTCTTCTCCTGATGGCAGAGATGATGCAGGAGGATGCTCTGTGCGTGCGTGTGTGCGTTGTGTGTGTGTGTGTGTGTGTGTGTGTGTGTGTGTGTGTGTGTGTCTGAGTGTCTGCTTGGGGATCTGGGTCTTATCTGCACACACATACACACACACACACACACATACACGCGGTCACCCCGTACAAATCTGAAAGCACTCTCCGGTTATCGATGTCTGGCGGCGTGCTTTTGAAAGACTGGCAAGGTACGGAGAAGTGGGCAGGGAAAGGAGAGGGCGAAGGAGAGAGGTCAACTTAAACAGGCTAGGGGAGAGGCCAAAAAAAAATGCCCCCGCCAACCAAAACCACCTCGTGTGCTCCGAGCTAGCAGCCCCACGATCTGCGATCGCCTAGAACTACACGCTTCCTGCGAAACTGCATTGCGACCGGGGGCCGCCACAGAGCGCCACACAAGCAGCCCGGAGGATGGCGAGGCTGGGCGCCTGGGCTAAGCGCGGCGCAGTTCACGCACTCCTCCTCTCCCAACCCGCAAGGGCAGCCGCGCCGTTCCGTGCCTTCAGTCTCCCTAGCCGAGGAGGGAGGTTTGCAAAACGCACAGGCACTTCTGGCAAGAGCTGAGCTCTGCAAACCAGCGCTCCCAGACCTCGTCAAGATTCCGAGCTGGTGGCAAGGAAAATTGTCAAATGGCAACGATCGACCAGGAAGAACGAGGCATTTCCCAAGGAGAGCTTTCCGGCTGTTTCTTCTCTCGACCACCGCTCTTTGGGAGGGAGGGAGGATGGGAAGGCCAAGTTGAACAAGAAATCTTTTTCAAGACTGAATGGGTGCAGGCTTTGGGAATGACTTCCAACTAGGTAGGCGGAGGCGGTCTTCAAAGGTGGAGCTGATGAGCTGGAGCATCGGGTCAGAGCAATCCTGGGGGGCTTCAGGGGTAGGAGTACCCGTAGCTGTGGGGTGCACGGCAATCGAGGCTAAAATGAACTGAGAAGGCTGAATGTCAAAGCTGAGACAGAGAGAGAGAGAGAGAGACAGACAGACAGAGAGAAGAGAGAGAATTGTGTGTCGTGTGTGAGTCTGTGTGTGTGCGTGTGTGTGCGTGTGTGTGAGTGTGTGTGTGTGTGTGTGTGTGTGTGTGTGTGTGTGTGTGTGTGTGTGTCCCTCTCGCTTCCCGGATCCTGTAGCTCTAAGCAACAGACACCTGATGGAAAAGGTAGAAACTGAACCCAACTGAGCCAGATGAGGGGTCCCTGGTCCTCCGGGAGGGCCCCTTTGCAGTCACTTGGCGGAAAGAAGGTGATTCTTCGAAAGTCCGGGAACTTTCCCCCCCGTTTGATCTTGCTCCCCCACAGACCGGTAGGAAAGATGCCCCACAAGAGGAGCAATTCCCGGCGGTGCACCTGACTCTGAGGTTGCGATCAAAGAGCGGCCCAACTGGTTCCAGTTCCTTCAGCTTTCCAGGCTGCTTTTCCCTGCTCCGGAAAGGGAGTTTGGGAAGGGGGAGGTAGTCCACGGATGGGGTGGGGAGTAGGGGAGGGGGCTCCCCCTTCGGGTTCCCTAGACCCCAGCCACCGTCTGAACAATAGGACGCAGCAACCAGAGCCAAGGATTCCCCAAAGAGGCAAAGGTGGGTTTGTTGGAGCGGTAGTTGTTCGCTGTTGCAGCCTGGCGCTGCCCAGTGCGTGTCTCGCAAGAGGACAACAAAACCCCCCCGGCAAAGGCTCCCCAGTCAAGCCTGCGGGCCCGCTCCACAAAATCCCGCTTTCCCTCTCAGCATACTGGCTTGGCCCGGGAAGAGCAGCAGCTTTTTCTTGCGCCCGGGAACAACCTCCTCCTCATCACCATGGCCATCCTCCTCCTCCTGCTCCTCCTCCTCCTCCTTTTGACCACGTTTGTCTGCCGCTGAGCCGCCGCCGCCTCCGCCGCCGCCGCTGCTGCCTCTGCCGCTGCTGCCGCCGCCACAACAGCCGCCTCCGACGTCCGGGCACTTCTCAAATCGATAACACGGAGTGAGAAGTTAACCACGCTCTGTCCTTATATACCAGCCGCGGAGCCCCCCCCCCTCCGGCCACGCCCAAAGCCACAGGCGCCGAGCTCACTGGCTGGGCAGCTCCCGAACCCCCAAGTACCTCGCTGGCAGAGAGGTGAGAGCCCCAGGGAGAAAGGGCTTGGGAGTGGGAGGGAGGGCAGCCGAGCAAGGTCGGGGATGGGCACACACACCAGTCCAGGCGCCCCCGCAGACGCCCGTACATCAAGTTGGGGTAGGAAAAGGAGGTCTGCCACCTCCCGCTTGCCCCCTCCGGCTCACCCAGTGGCAGAGAGGTGAGCCGATGGCTTGCCGTGACTGAGATCGCCCTGGCTTTAGCGAGGAAAAGGGAGCAAGCTTTATCGAACTACTGCGAAGAAAAGCTCGGGGCAGGCAATAATGCAGTTTTTCCCACATGTTCCTGAAGGGGATTGCTCCGTGTTGGCAAACATGCACACGGATCTACAGAAGCAGATCCGTGGGAGCACACACACACACACACACACACACACACACACACACACACACACACTCACACACACACACGAATACACAAGCACGTGGACTTTTTGGAGAGCTTTAAAGTTTAAGGTTGCCACAAGTTCAAAAGCGATGCCTCCCCCCACCCGCCCCCTTATTCTGCTCTTCTTCATGCTCCAGTCCCCCATTAACCCCTTCTCTATTCTCCCACATTTACCAGCAAGGCTCTTGAAGGTAGCAGGTTACCAATTTCGCTTTCTTGGAAAGAAGTCAGTTCATTTCATAGAATCATATCCAATCCAGTCTACTCAATGAGCGTTTAATGAGCACCCACTAGGTGCAAGACACTCTGTAGCTGGATGACTATGAGACAAAAAAGAAAACTTGTCCCTTTTGGAAGAAGGATGGTACAAATCAGGCGATTTTATGATTGGCTAGGGAGTTCTTTGATTTCTTTACAGTCAAAAAAAGCCAAATATTTTAGCTATTCATTATTTTCACAGGATATAGTTTTTTTTTGGTTCATTTGCAAGAATTTCTTTGCCTCGTCCTTTCTCTGAAATATGTCCAAGTCTGCGGTCTGACGCAAGGACAACAGTAGTCACCTTCATCCTATTTTTCATTCTACGATCATATTCTATTCTTCCTAGTTATTCTGTATAGTTATTATTGCATATTTGTACATGTGTCTATTCCATTTTCCTTGCTCTGCCTTCAAGCCAGCCAAGGAAGATGCAGGTCTTAAGTAGAAAACCTAAAAGTTTTCCCCTTTGTCTAGAACAAGCTTTATGCAAGGCAGAATTTCAATAAAGAGTTGACAGATAAATGTTTGATGAAGGTATGGGTAAATCTTAGCAAATGCCCTATTATGCTCTGTATTTATTTAGTGGTAATCATTCTGTCAGGTATTCAGTTTTCCCTTCTGTAAAATCAAAGAATTGGACTAGATCATCTCTTAAATCCCTTCCAGCTCTAATCACATTTCTTTCCCCACTAGCCACCACTAGTAGAAAGTAAGCTCCTTCAGGGCAGGGACAGGTTTCCTTTTTATATCAGTCATCCAGCTTCAACTAGAAGGTGCTTATTGAGTAGATTAGATTGGATATGATTCTATGAAATGACCTGACTACTTTCCAAGAAAGGGAAATCTTATCCTGATGGCTTTAAATGATTTTAGAGACTTACTTGAGACCTCTAAAAGTGGTTAATTTGTTGGTTCCTTTTTGTAGAGATATGCTCAATCAGAGTCTTCCAAAAATGTCTCATAAGGTTTCCCCTATTCAGACTTACCAAAATTTCCTTCCTCATAATTGAGGGTTAGCTCATTTCTGCTACTCTGGTGTTTTTTGACCCTTTTGTGACTGTCCATGATAACTGGCCTAACTCCTTCTATTCCCATTCTAATAATGCTCTGGATTCATAAGTCAATAGCCTAATGCTTTTGAAGAGTTCAAAACAGTTTTAACATTTATCTCATTTGTCCCTTCAGGTTTCAAAGTGTGGTTGTAGAACATCCTTTAGGATTAGAGAGAATCAATTCCCATTTCACATATAAGGTCACAGGATTTAGTGTTAGGCAAGAATTATGGAGATCACCTAACCAATTCTTCTCATTTTAAAGAAAAAGAAAATGAAGCCCAGAGTCATGAAGTAACCTGTCCAACCTCATATGGTGATTCCAGTAATAGCTCTTCTATTAGTAAATTCAGTGCTCTTTCTACTCTCACACTGAGAAAACCAAAAAAAAATGATTTTTCTCAAGGTTACATAGGAAATACAAGCAATTCCTAAGAAGTTCTTCTTCCTCCTGTGACCCACAGAAAGGTCTTTCTAATAAAATACATTCAGTTATTGTTTAAAATATTATCTTAACAGTTTATTTCACAACTGTGAACCTTGTCAACCAAAGAGAAGTAGTCAGTCACTGTAAAACTACCATTGATGTCAATATGTCAATTAATGAATTCTGGCTTTCTAAATTACCCCCCCCCCACATGTCCTCTTTTTGAACATATCTAGGAATAAGATTAATCAGCAAAATTTTAATTAACTGCTTACTATATATCAGGTACACACACACACACACACACACACACACACACATACACAACACACACGACTTATTTGACCAAGCCTATCTAAAAGGAACCTCAAATACCAGAATGGAGGAATAAGAGGTGATCTAACAGACAACTCAAAAGTAACAAACAAAACAGGCCCTTCCATTTTTTGGATTGCTTTAATTATTAGAAAGTTCTTATATGAAATCATAATTTTCTGACCTCAAACAATCCTCTCCCTAGTACTCTCTGTTCTCTCCTCTGAATTAGCATACAGTGAAGTCTACCTACCTTGTCCTCAAAATAATGCTTTGAGTATTTGGAGATAAGCACATGTTTTTTTCCCTCCCCTTCTTTTCTCAGTCAATCATGTCCTGACTTCCCAGGATACTGTTTGCCTGCCTTTGGAGTATTGGCGTATTCATTAATGATACAATATTTCAGTTTCAAATACTTTACTTGTCAACACACATTTGTATTTCTTGCCTACCTACATATCATGGGTCATGTTAGTTTTTGTGCCAAGAAAGGTCTGAAACACTCATCCATGTATTATATTTTTCTGATACTAGTTTGTGGCCTTTTGCCTACAAAAGCCTTAGTTTGTTTGTTTTTAATGATGTGAAATTTCCATATGAAGAGGTGTATACTTGGATATAGAAGATACCAGAAGTCTGAATGGAGTTCATTAAGAAAACAGCAAAGCTGTAACTAATTATTGTTTGAGAGACATGGAATGTTAATTGTTTGGGTCATCAACTTTGAAATTAACTAAATGGAAATTTGTGTGTAAGTGATCTAGATGCTTTGGTTTTTTAAAGCATTATTTCGTTATTTTTGTAGCATTCTTGAAAGACGTATAAAGTAGTGAAGTTTCTGCTTACATTAATTTCTAATTCCCAATTCAGCGTGTTTAACTTCACCACAAAATTGAGATCTCAGCATTTCTATTTGATCCTCTAATACCCAACATGGCTAACACAGTCTGTGGTGCCCATTGTCACCACATGAGGTCTCCATAAATCCTGACCTGGATTAGTAGACATGGAATAGACTGTAGTCTACATTAAAGACTTCTCTGTTATTCTGGGAATGGATCCAGTTGCTTCAGTAATTTTAAAAATTATACAGGACTCCCAACAACTCACACCTCAGGATGAAAAGATTCAAAAAAGTTATTTTTCTTCATTTTCATTTTTGTAATGGGACTAAGGGGATTGACAGTGTGGTTCATGATTAACTGCAGAAAGAGTTGCTCTTTAAAATTACACTTTTTTTCTTTTTTTCAGGACTAATCAGCTTAATGACACTTTGCAATTAAAATCAAAACACCCTTTGCTTGACTCTTCAGAGATTAAAACAAAACAAAATAAAAGTCTTGAGTTGTCAATCAACTCATTTGCCTTCCCAGTACCCATTCACATAAAGACTACGTAGGGTCTCCTAATACTGGAATTAACTTCAGAACTTTCAGTGTGTTTGGGATCATAACAGTCCTTGGTGTCCTCCAGAAGAGATAAATCTCACTTGGGTTGTGGGGATATTAGCTCTTCAATGTCACTGCTCTTTTCCCTATACTTTTGCATTCCCCTCCTCCCCCAACCCATTGCCACCACACAGACTTTAAGCAGCTTTGGGGAAAAAAGTGATCATGTTGGAGAGATCCCAGACCATTCTAGTCTGATAAATATGGAAAGAGCAGCAGATCCCCCAAAAATAGTTTATTTGGATAAAGATTCTCTAGAATCTTACTAGATTACACTGATAAAGAAACTTCAGAAATAAGCATGTTTTTGAAGGTGATAGTGATGAGAAATAGACACAGAATAGGCAAATGAATTCTATAGTTTTGCTTCCACATAAAACTGATTGCAATCCTTAAAGTTCAATATAAATTTTTCTATTATCCTTGAACTCTCCTGTTACCTTTCGTTTCAATGGGGTTTTGATCATTTCATCTGCCAGACACCCTCTAGGGGGCACCAGAATATTTTACCAGGCCATTCCATGATGGTGTAACATACACTTATGATAGACTCTAGGGCTGGAAGGGCATTTTATAGGTAGGAAACTGGGACTAAATGACTCAGACATGGGATTTAGAGCTAAAAGAGACATTATAGGTCATTTATTCCAACTGCTTCATTTTACAGATGAAGAAACAGCCTCAGAGAGATGAAATAGTGTGCTCAAAAATTCACAGTAGCCAAACTGGGATTTGAACTCAGGTGTTCTGATTCCAAATTCAGTTCTCTTTCCACTACATCATGATAAATGAATGAGTATCAGAAATAAAAAGGACATTGTTGAGCTTAATTAGTTTTCCATGAATTCCATTTGATGACTAGCATGTGGCATGTTGTTGCTATGATTTGTCTTCCTTTTTAAGACTGGGAGACTTCATTAGTTTTCATATTATAAATCGCTATCAAGCCAATTATTCTAAGTATCTTCTATTGTTTTAGGGTGTGAGGAGGAAATAGTAATTCTACTGTAGGTAGAAAATTCTGAGTGGACACGCTGTGAATATCTCTAATGTTTTGGATGCTAGAGAAATTCATCTGGCTGACCACAGGACTAATCTAGCAAATAGTGAAGGACGACTTCCAAGTTATCATGCGAGACTCTATACCTAAAGATGGGGAATCTCAGACAATCCTCTTCTCTGAACTATGAACTTCTCTGAACTCACGTCTAGAACAAAAGGCAAAAAAATCTGGTCAGGAATGTAATCTACAAAAAAGGTTTGTTTTTTGACCAGTGCATTAGACAAAGTCAAACACAGATTCAAGTTTTATCCATGGATATTTTGTTTGTCTTGTTTCCTGACATCTCAGAGTATTACTACTGAGTTGGTAACATGTATGATTTAGATCCTATTGACCTTGTACTGGGAGCTGAATCAGCTATATTCACTATCAATTTTAGCACTGAAGAGTTAAGAGAGAGATCACTGGTTGAAGGTCATTACAAAATCACAAAATTTTGGAAGCTAGAGACCTTCACCTGTTAGAACCTATTGTTGCTGTATTTTCACCTACTCTCACAGTAATCCTGGGTCAGTGTCTTTAAAACAAAAATCCCCTCTCCTTGTAGTATCTTTCTGCATTCTTATCTTCATCTAGATCAATTTTATCATTCCCCAGGCTCTTCTTTTTCTTTTGTTCTCTGGAGCCCCCCATTCAACAGTTAACAAACTTTCCTTCATTCTTAATCTCTTCTTTCTACAATCTATCTTTCAATGATTAAGGAAAAGTTTCTTTTTTTTTTCTTTTTGTTCATATCCTCAATTGATTACCTAAACTGCAAACATCATCTTTATCTCTCTCCACCTCCCCCAGTCTACTGCAATCCCCAGTCTATGTGTTGTTAAATCCACCAGTTTAAACAGGTAAGATTTTACCTTCTCTCAGTAGGAATCAGGTTTCTGTCTCTTTGCCATGAACATGCCTTGCCAACGCTCACATACACTCTTTCTAGCTACCTTTTTAATGTATTGTCTTCCTAATTGGAATATAAGGTCCTTGAAATCAAATACCATTTTGAGGGTAGTTTTTATATTCTCAACATTTCCCACAATGTTCTCTCTCATAAATGTCCTTTCTCTGTCTCTGTCTCTCTCTTTCTACTCCTCCTCCCCCCTGAAAATAATACCTCCTTGATTACCCTTTCCAGTGCTGGTTGTTCCTTCTTTCATGTCTCTTAATACAGTAGGCCAGGAGGAAGAATTAGTTTACTCCTTGTTCTCCATAGGTACTTCCATCTTTCCTCTATCATCATCATTCCTTTGAGTGATCATACCACCAATCTATACCATCTGCTTCAGTGACCTGTTGCTGTTATCTACAGACTTCCACATTATACTTTTTCTCCTTTTGCAGACCAGAATCTAACTCCCATGATGTCAATCCTTGCTCCAATACTTGGGGAATCTAGTGAAAAAGGTGGATATCCAGAGTAGCTAGGTGATGCAGTAGATAGAGCACTGACTCTGAAGTCAGGAGAATCCAAGTTCAAACCTGGCCTGAGACACTTGATACATACTAGCTGTGTGACCTTGGGCAAGTCCCTTAACCCCATTGCCCCTCCAGAAAAAAAGAAAAAAATACCCAATTCAAACACTTGGACCTCCAAGTTTGTCATAATACTAAACTACCATGTCCCTCCCCTTATCTCAGTACTGGATGACAGAGATGGACTGGGAGTTCATTACCAAATATGACTATATCATTTTCTTGATTTTGTGATTTTGAACTTAAATGTTCCCCTTTCTTATTGCAATTTCCTCTGTTCCCCACTAACCCTATTCTTCATTCTCACTGCAACCTCAAATATCTCCATTCTTCACTATAGTCCCAGGCCATTGTTCTTTTTCTGGCCTTACTTTTTTCTCAGTCTTAACCTATTTTCAACTATACATTGTCTTCTACCTTTAACAAAGAAACTAAGTTCTGACCTTGGCACATCCCTTTTCAAACATACTTCAATAGGTCCCTACTGTATTGTATTGGTATATCACAAACTCCCTAGCCATCAGATGATTTTTTTTAAAAGCATGCACCTTTATTAAGTGCTGGCTATGTGTCCAGAATTTTGCTAAAGCAAAGACCATTTCTGCCTTTAAAGAGGGCATTCTCAGAGGGCAAACAACAAATATAGTTAAGTGGTAGAATATAGTTAAGTGGTGGACTGAAAGTATCACTTTAGTCTAGAAAGTTATAGAGATAATGAGTAAGTCATAAAGTCAACGAATTGGCAAATGTTAAAGCTTATTTGGTCATGGTTCATTATTCCAAATGGGGAGGTATTAGGAAGGAAGGAGGGAAGTGACAAGCAGTGAGGATATTATGGAGAAGATCATATAAACTTCCACAATCTGGAACCTACCAATATTTCCAAATTTATTTCATACTATGTCCCCAGACAAAGTCAATTGCTTAGTCATTTCTCCAATCCATTATTGAATTTCCCTACTCTATGAATTCCCTGCAAGCTTTTCCCCATGTTTGGAATCAACTCAATGCCCACCCATTGATGATCATTTAGGATTAAACTCAAGGTCTGCCACTTTAGCAAAGCTTCCCTCATTTTCCCCAATTATTAGTAGTACTCAATCTCTCCTCAATTTTCTTGCATACATTGTATCTTCCTAGTAAAAGATAAGTTTCTTAAAAACAGCTACTGTTTCTTTATTTTCTCTGTATCTTCAGTGCCTGACATTTTGCTTTGCATTTAGCAAGTAATTAATAGATATTTGTTGCATCGAAAAGAAGCTCACCTATTTGTCTATAGCTGTGAGATTTCAGATTATTCTCTTACAGGGGAAAATCATTCAAAGTAAATGTATAGTTTCCAATCTTAATATCATGTGCTGCATAAACCCAAAACACTTTGGTTGGCGCAGGGTGCACTTATTCTGAAGAAGATTTAATGGAAGGTAAACCAGTGGATTGACCAAGGACAGTTTATGATCTCAAAATATAAACAAGCTAGAAAACAAAGCCTCTTCTTTAGAAGATTCTTCATAAATAATTTAAAATCCTGATTAAAATTCTTGGGCGAAGGGAGATGAAATTGAAGTTATATTTGAAAATATAATCAATAATACTTATAAATCAAAAGCATGAGAACATCTTTTGTAAGCCAATATCTCTAACGATTTTTTAATATGTTCAAGTCAAATACTTCTAAGGATGTAAACCTATTTTCAGAAAAGGAAAAAAAAAGATTCATAGGGCCTATTCACTATGTGCCTCTGAAGGGGTCACATTCCATCTCTGGACCTCAGTTTTCTCATTTGTAAAATGAAAAAACTACTTGAACTAGATAACCTTTTAAATTCCCTTCAATCTCTAAACACTATAACCCCATGAAAATAACATTGTTTTAATTGACAAAAATATTGCTTCAGAAGAAAGAAATATCTCATTCCTGGTATTCCTTTAGAGGAGAGTGTTCCAAACTTCTTTTTGACAGTGAGGTAAAGCAGGACAGGTCTTATTCATGTTTTATAAAAAAAAAAATGAAACTGAGGGACACATAGAAATTTTTCCAAAGTACTCAGTTAATAGTAGATCTAAACACAAAATTTGGGGCTCCTTATTTCTACCTCATGTTACGTGATATCTACTCTTTGTGGTTTATCTGTCCAGTGATCAAATTAGGCCAAATATAAATCAATGTCAAAGAAAATTAAAGGAAAAAAGACTGGTAAGAGAATAAAACAAATGTGAACTGTGAACATCCATTTATCTGAGATATGAAAATCATACTGAAGAGAAAATGTGGTAAAGTGCACACAGATGGCATACACATTATATGTATATGTATATGTACATGTATATGTACATGTATATGTATATGTATATGTATATGTACATGTATATGTATATGTATATGTATATGTATATGTATATGTATATGTATATGTATATGTATATGTATATGTATATGCAAAACCCCAAATCTGAACCAAAAACTTGTACATGTACTTCCTAGGAAAAGAACTGAGAGAAGGTAAATGGTTCCAATAGATAGAGTTTTGGACTTAGAGTCAAGATGATCTAAATTCAAATCCAACCTCAAATTTTTACTAGCTTTGTAACCCTGGACAATTCATTTAATTTCTGCCTGCCTCAGTATCCCTATCTGTAAAATAGGAATGATATTATCAATTATTTCCCAGAGTTGTTGAGAGGATAAATCAGATATTTATAAAATGTTTTACAATCTTTAATGCTTCATATAAATGTTTATCAATATTATTAATTTCCATTTTTCTTCAATCACATTTAAACATCCCAATAAAAATCCAAATTGTAACCCAACCTTCAATGACATATAAGGACCAGGAAAAGAAATTCAGGATATGGAGAGATTGAAAGTTGTCTGCTCAGTTCTGTAAGTGAAGGATGACTTTCATCTATGCTGTTGACTGCATCTCAAATGATTCATAAATTCATGGTTTTGGTCACCAAATATGAACCCATGTGAGAGTGTCAATGAATCAGTTCAAAATCATCACCACAATTGGAAAATAAACCTAAAAATGTGGCCTCTTGAGTATAGGTTTACTATAATATTATACAAAGAACAGCACCTTATAGTTTATTTTAAAGCAGAATTTCTCAAACATAGGAGGAAGGCAGTATATCACATTACCCCACAGGGAAAAACATGAGAATTGAACAAGTAAGAGTTAGGAAACCCAAAGTAATTTTTTGGTGGTAGAAATCAACTTCTTCCCCAATTTGAATCCTTGTCTAGCACTGAACTTTTATTATTGAATTATCCAAGAGTTTTATGAATACACTTTTCTGGGACAAAGGGCAATAACATTAACTATTTCAAGTGTAAAAATTATAGGTGCAATGCAAGATTACCACCTATATAATAGGGATAGGGGCTTATCTTATTAGAAAAATGAGCATAATAATGTCTGACATTTAATTTCTGTCTGCCTCAGTCTCCCTATCTGTAAAATAGGGATGACATTATCAATTATTTTCCCAGGGTTGTTGAGAGGATAAATCAGATATTTATAAAATGTTTTACAATCTTTACTTGGTGATCGGTATAAAAAATGAGCTTTGTGAACTCCAAATCATTACATTGATGTTATTTTGTTCAGAGATTTCAGTCCTGACCACTTCTTCATGAACTTATTTGGTGTTTTCTTAGTAAAGATATTGGAGTGGTTTACCATTTCCTTCCCCATTTTATAGTTGAGGAATTTAAGGCAAAGAGGATTAAGAAACTTGTCCACGGTCACCCAACTAGTAAGTATGTGAAACTAGATTTGAATTCAGATCTTTCTAATTGCAGGCCTGGTTACCTATCCAGGGTGCCATATTATATAAATAATAAAAATAGAATTATTTTTAATATTAGCTCATTGTACCCCAATACATGGTGTTTTTTTGTTGTTGCTATTCCTTTCACCTTTTCCTTGAGATGATGTTTACTTTTTTAGGCAAAACAAAGGAAAGATATTTTCCTTTCAAACAACCTAGACATTCTGCCATAGACCCATTACATTTTGGGAGGTAGGATGATATGAAGCATGAGGGAGATGAAAGATGAAAAGTTTATGGGGTATGTCAATTTAGGGTGAACTGGTTATAAAGAGGAATCTCTGAATAAACTAATGAATCCAACATCTGAATAAATATACATCACTTAGAACCTGGAGTCACAGAAATATTTGTTTCTGCTAACTTTAATTCCCTATCGTTTTTTTGTAGATTAACCCATAAAACTGTATGTTTTTTTCTCAGACTATGTAGAACTGAAATTGAGAAATGCTGCCTCATAATTATCCTTTAAATAAAATGGAATGAAAAACTACATAAAATAAAAATTGAATTCTAATGGCATCTTTAAAAAGAGGGAAAGTAAGATAAAATTATAAAATAGTTGGTAATGTCACTTTAAAAGTTTAATAATTCTGAATTGCTATATTTTGGCACATAATTATGAACTTTATCTGTGAATTAGTTCAGCAATGCAGAGAATTCATTTTAATATTTCTGTACATATTTCCAATTATATGTGTAATGTATTCTTTGGTTTCTTTTGTTGGGTCCTATTTTCTTCTGCTTAACCAATTTCATATGCACATACACTATCAAAATAAGGTTGGAATCTGATGTTAGGTATTAACTCCTTTAATCTCTGACCAATAGGTTAGTGTTCCCACTGGGCATAGCGGCGACAGAAAGTCTAACAGTTTGACTGTGAAAGGAGGGTGTGAGAGTAGAGGGACCTAAGGAATAAGAGGGGAGGGCTTTAGGAGGGAGATTCCCAAGGAGTCCTGAGGGGTCCATAATGGTAAACCAAAGGAGGGATTTGTCAGATTGCACTGAAGGAGGGAGAGGAAAGTCAGTCATGGGAGGAGGAGCTTCAAGGGGTGGGGAAAAGACTTGAGGCTGCACTAGAAGAAAAGACTGAAGGCAGTATGAGTGGGGTTTGGGGACATGTATAGAGTGGGAGTGGGCATCTGGGTGGGGGAAAGATTAAAAGAGTATTTGATAAAAGATCTGAGCCAATGAGGAGTTTAGGGGAGAAGTATCTGATTGAAGACTGTCCCTAAGAGAAACTACAAAGAAGAGAAATGCTTGTGGAGGAGTATTTTTTAAATGCTTAAAATGGGTAAGGCAGTGCCCTAAATACTGAGATTTTACAAACTTTAAAGAAAAATATCCAAAACACCCCCTCAATGCCCTCACAAAGCATATGTTCCACTGAGTGAGAGTGGTAGATAAACTTTATAAACATCAAAGAATAGATAGAAAGGGCAGCAGTGCTTAACTTGGATCTCATTGGAATAGATTTCAGGAGTCAGTGGGCATGGGAGCTTTATTTTCACTTGGAAAAATAGCATTTTCTTTAATTATGAATATAGGCAACAAATCACAATAGTATTAGCTTATATCACACTGCCAAAGAGGTTCAGCCCTTGGTCATTCACTGGCTGGATCACTCACACACACAGACACACACAGACACACACAGATACACACAGATACACACACACACACACACACACACACACACACACACACCATGTAAACACTGAAGTAAGGAAAGTTTTCCTATAAGAGACAGCACCCAGGGTAAGCTCTGCAAGGAGCCAGAAATTCTAAAGGCAAGTTAGGAGGGAGTAAATCTCAGTCATGGGATAGTCATTATGAAAAGAAAGAGATAGAAAATGGAAGTAGACATTTGATTTCAACGAATAGCAAGTAAACCAGTTTTGCTAAAATTCAGTTTACAAAAGTGAATAATGTGAAATAAACCTTGAAAAGTAGGCAGGCTACAGATTATAAAGAGCTTTAAATGCCAAAGGGTAGTATAGGAAAAGTGTCTTGAGTCAAGGAGTGACATGGACAGAGTTGTGAGTTAGGAATAGCATTTTGGAAGTTGTATGATGGATGACTTGTATGCTGGGAATCCAGATTAAGAAGCTATTGCAGTAGTTGAGGTAAAAGTGATGAATTTTTGAATGAAGTATTAGCAAGATGAGCTAAGAGAAGAGGATGAGTGAGAGAAATTTGGAGAAAATATAAATGACACAACTTGGCAAATGTTGGATAGGGAGGATAAAGGGGAAGAAAGGATCAAAGACCTTGAGTTTACAAAACTGAGGACCTGGAAGCATAGTAAAACCCTAGTAAAATAGGGAATCTTGGAAGTCGGTTTAGTGTGGAACATAACAAATGCCATTTTGTACATACACTTTTGGAACATCCAAAGTACACTCAATTGGTGATATGCAGCAAAGTTAGTGACGAGGCTTAGTACACAAAATAGTCACTGCTTTAGACACTAAGAGAAATCTAATTACAGGTGATACTTAGATCCATGGAGATCTACAAGAGAGAGGATTTATAGAGAGAAGAGAATTCCAGTAAATAGTTTTAAGAAAACCTAGCAATCAAGAAGTTCAGCATGAATTCAGGAGAGAAGAGAGTCTGAGAAAGAGCAGGTAGAAGTCAGGTAGAAGACCCACAAAAGAAAAACACTAAGAAAGCTAGGGTAATCAGTCAGTAAATATCCAGAAGAGACCTACTTTGTGGGCTCTGTTTTAAGAATTGGGGAAACATACAAAGGTAAAGACTTTTTCTGCTCTCAAGGAATTCACAATCTAATGGGGGGAGACAACATTCAAATATGTACAATCAAGATAGAGGCAGATAATCAAGAGATGAAAAGCACTAGTATTAAAAGAAATATTTCTTGTAAAATGTGAGATATCTATTAGAAATTTAAATGGTGGCAATGAGAAGAGAATTTTATACATGGGAGAACAGCCAGCAAAAATGAACAGTTGGTAAATGAACTCTCTTTTTTGTGGAATATCAGAGAGCCCAGTGCCATTCTGGAGCATATGATGGTTGGAGTCATAAGAAAAGGTCAAGCTGTGAAAGTTTTTGAACACCAAATAAAGGATTTTATATTTCATCCTGGAGGTGATAGGGAATGTTGAAGTGTCTTGAGTAGAGTTAAGACTTGCACTTTAAAAAGACCACAGGGATACAAGAAGTGTTTAACATGTTGAAAACTGTAGAGAGGTCAGAAGGACAAGAATAATGACAAGACTGGAATTTAATATGCAAGCTTTTCCTTGCTAACTTTGGAGAGAATGGAATTGAGTGCTGAAGTCAAAAATATAATTTCAAAAAGCTGAATGGAAGAAAAGAAAATGGAAACAAGGAGTGTAGATAAGTTTTTTTCCTACTTACCTGTTTTAGAGAAGAAAGATGTAAATTATAGCATCTGATCTTAGCTCTACCTGCTAACTAGTGACTAGACATTGCTTACTTGTCTAAGATGTTATATGTAGGGGGACAAGGCTTATATCATCCTCCTCCATTTTTCTACCACAACCCCAGGCCCCCAAAGACTCCATCTCTGATGCTCTCAGAGACCTCTCCATCTGATAGGAAAAAGAGTGGGGCTTAGTTTCAAACAAGGGGAAGAAAAAGAATGAGACCCCACTTTTTAAAATGAAGGTTTTGGAAGCAGAAGAATAGCCCTGTTAAAAAAAATAAGTCTGAGTGGAGTTGTGAGAAAAATGTCAGTCCCAATGACCATTTGATCAATTAGGAAAGCCAAAAGAGAGGACAATAGTTTTAGCTAAGGGATGGGAGCTTATGGCATCTAGAGGGAAAGTTAATAGGAAAGTCTCTCCCATCTTCCTCCATTCTTCAATTTAATAAGATAAGTGATCCTCTCAATTGCTCCTGATATTCTGAATCCTGATGGCAACCCAGATTTCCCCTTACACATCTCCCCTATGTACAGCAAATAGATGATTAATGATTTCAATGACACTTCTCCCTCCTTCTCTAGACACACACTTCCTATCTCCAAGTCTCCTTCCCAGCTTCTGCTTTAATAGAAGACCATCCAAGATGTTGAAGTCCCAGTACAAAGAAAGTATGATTTGCTCAAGTTCTGATGAGGAGACAATGATAAACAAACTTCATTTCTTGGAGAAGCCTGTTCAGTTAATAGTCCTGATCCTCTAATTGGGCTTACTTTTACCCATAGCTGCTCTCTTCCTCCTTGAGATGATGATTTGGACATTCTAGAGACATAGTTTCATTGTACTAGACCTGTTCCCATAGTTCAGTTTGGTCAGAGCAATTAATTATTTCTATATCTCATTAGGTATTCTTACTTAAGTCCTTTTCTTTTTCACTTCCTCTACCATTCTGACCTGATCTTCAGAACAATTCCCATTATATGGTTAACAGGCAATGTGAAGAAACATCAAAAGAACAAACAATTGAATATATGCTTAAAAACATAATAAATATGTTTTTAGAGAGGTACACACAGACATATTTGTATATATTACATATATATATACTTACATATTGGTATATGTATGTAATGGTGTGTGTGTGTGTGTGTGTGTGTGTGTGTGTGTATTCTATATGTGTAAATACCCACTGGCCAAAAGATAGGAAAATCGTACTTTATACAATCTAAAATAACTGTCATTTATATAATTTTTTTAGGTTTTTTTTTTTTGCAAGGCAAATGGGGTTAAGTGGCTTGCCCAAGGCCACACAGCTAGGTAATTATTAAGTGTCTGAGACCAGATTTGAATTCAGGCACTCCTGATTCCAGGGCCAGAGCTCTATACATTGCGCCACCTACGCGCCCCCATTTATATAATATTTCACAGTCTGCAAAGTTATTTACCCATCTGAATGTCACAACTATCCCCAGTGCTAAGAGCTATTATTGGTCACATCATATAGATGAAAAAACAGGGTCTCTGCATAAGTGATGTAAATGGATGACACAGCTTTTAAGTGTCAGAGGATTTGATGAATTTGAATCTAGGTGTTTATTTCTTACTCTAAGAACAATTATTCATCCATTATACTAGAGAGTACCATAGGCCTTGAAAGTTTCCAAAAAAATTCTTTAACAAATTTGACCTCATATTTAGGCCAGTATATTATGACTCTTAAGTTGATTTAAGTTTGGATAATTATCAACTATGTATTCTTTATTAAACTGTACACAGGCAATTTATGTCCTTGTGCATTTATAAGATTTATATTCAATAAGTGTATTTTCATATAGTTGGAATACTATTTTGACCATGATAGGCAATCATGCATACATATGTAGAGTAATTTGAGCTTTGTTCTCAGCTTACACAACTTTTAACAAACATTATATTTGATGACACACCTGTGCCTTTCTTTTTCCTCCTGTCATATAAGTGTCAACATAGCTTTATATTTTGAAACTGGAGATTAGAGCTATTAACCCTCACTCTACACAGGTAACTGGATGAAAAGAATTTCTCCACATGTGGTTTTATGCTTTTATAGTTTGAAAACTTCTTCTTAATCACTCATGAAATGAATTCATAAATTGAAATCTGCTTAATTTGCAATCAAAAGCAGTAGGACAATGCTATCTCTATATGTTTTCAGAATTTAGTTCCAGCTGTTTTGGGAAAGCAACCAAAAGACTGAGAAGGGTTGCCAAATACCCTGAGGAGAGGCTGAGGAGAATAAGCTATTTTTGCTATAATTACTTGAAAATCATTGTCACCAGAAGTAAATGTAATTATGGCATTCCCTAGTACAAAATGCAATTCAAAAGTTTAACCTGTTTTCCACAGGACATTTTTTGTTCAATCTGAATTTAATCACAAAATTTATTAAATCAGTTGTGCACTAACTCCTGAGATAATGTTTAATAATCAATATGAATTTTTGGGCTACTGAGTCCATAAATGTCTTTTTCTATTACTCAGCAAATTCCTACATGAAGATTCCATATTCAGTAGAAAAATCTGCTTATCTGCTTAGGCTGGGTAATGATGTCTAATGTCAAAATCATCACATATTAAAATGGTTCAGTCCACACCATCCTTCAGACATTCACTCATCCAACAAACATGCTTTAAGCAACTCTGTTGAAAAATATGCATGTGTATTTATATTTACATAAAATAAAATTTTAATTTCTTCATTTGGACTAATAGGGTGGAGTAGAGCATGACATATTTTTGGTCTAAGGGTTCCTCCCTACACTTTAAATATCATATAGGGACATTATTTTGCATTTATAGAGTGATTTTATTGGTATAGCGCATTCTTTCCACCTATGCAGATAAGAAATTTATATATTGCTTGAGACTTGTAGAATTTCAAGTGATTTGACCATAATATATTTTAGAGGATGTAAGACTTGAACTCTAGTCTTCCTGGATTCTGGAAGTGCTAGATTCAAATCTTGCCTCAGGCACACACTATTAGCACAGCAAGAACATTACTTTAACCTCTCAATGCCTGAAGCAATACTCTAAGATTATAAATTCCAGATGAGCTTATATTACCATTCCAGGAGTTATTTCACCAATGAAATCACAGAAGTGAAAAAATGAGAGATTATATGATATTTCATGTAGTTTTGCAGAGGCAAGAAGAATCTTGCAATCTTTGCTGTAATCTAGTCTTTCAGAATCAATGTGCTGATTTTATTATTTGTAAAATAATTTTCTAACTAGAACTGATCTTCGAGAAAATATACTAATTTTTAACCTAGACATCAGCAGAGGCAAAACATCTCTTTCAAAGTTCAGAGTTGTTTAGAGACCTTGCTGAATACAATACATCTTTTGTGGCTATCATATTCTTTATATAGATGACTAGGAAATCAAAATTATCTTTAATGTAGTAGAACAATGGTCATATTAACTCTTTCTTACAACCAAAAGAGGATGACCCTGAGAGAATACATTGGTAACTGAAGTTTGCCAAGGGGAATTTGGACAGAGCTAGAAGACCTGTTCTCTTAGATAGATGCTTTGATAGAAGTATCAGTTCATGTCATTGTTATTTCACTTCTCATAGAGCTCTGACCCTGAAGTTAGAAGACAGAAGATCTGTCCTCAGACATTTACCAGTTGTCAGAACCAAGGCAAGTCACTTAACCTTAATTGTCTCAAAATCAGGGTCATCTCTAGTCCACTTAATTCATATCTTGCCTCTGGACCCAAATGAGTCTGGAGGAGAAAGTGAGGCTGGTGATTTAGCAAGCACACCCTCACTTAAATTCAATTCCTGGCATCACTCACTCTGATGTCATAATTTTCTTTGAGAAAGAAAAAATATCAACATCAACAGAATCACAAAATCTCTAGGTTGGGAAAGTTCACAAAGGCTAAATAGTATTAATATTTAAACAAGAATTCCTTCCACAAGACATTTTTACTTAAAAATTAGTTGAGAAACCTCAATGACTCCTGAAACAATCCAGTTCACCTTCAGATAACTGTAGTTGTTAAGATTTTTTTAAGAGAGAGACAAAAATCTTTCTTAGCCTTATTTCAGAAATATTTTGATAACTATATTTTTGTTTAGTTGGTTTCATTTGCAATCCCATGTATTTGGGATTTCTTAGAGTATTTCTTAGTGTATTTCTTAGAGTAAGAAATAAACACCAAGATTCAAATTCATCAAATCCTCTGACACTTAAAAGCTATGTCATCCATTTACATCACTTATGCAGAGACCCTGTTTTTTCATCTATATAATGTGACCAATAATAGCTCTTAGCCCTGGGGATAGTTATGACATTCAAATGGGTAAAGAACTTTGCAGACTGTGAAATATTATATAAATGGGGGCATCTTAGGTGGCACAATGGATAGAGCTCTGGCCCTGGAATCAGAAGTGCCTGAATTCAAATCCGACCTCAGACATTTAATAATTACATAGCTGTGTAGCCTTCGGCACACAAATATCATCATCAACAGAATCACAAAATCTCTAGGCTGGGAAAGTTCACAAAGGCTAAATAGTATTAATAATATTTAAAAAAGAATTCCTTCCACAACACATTTTTACTTAAAAACTAGTTGAGAAACCTCAGTGACTCCTGAAGCAATCCAATTCACCTTCAGATAGCTCTAGTTGTTAAGATTTTTTTGAGAGACAAAAATCTTTCTTAGCCTTATTTCAGAAATATTTTGATAACTATATTGTTGTATAGTTGGTTTCATTTGCAATCCCATGTATTTGGTCTATGCATTTAAAAACATTATTCTGAGAAGAGTTCCACAGACTTCATCACATTGGCCAAAGGATCCATGATAAAAAAAAAAAAAATAAGTAAAAATCCTTGATCAAATTTCTTCCTTCTGTTAAGAGACCTCCTATTTTCCTAGGAATTCACAAAAAAATATCAGATCTCTTTCATACTAAGGTTTATCTAGAATTAGCTCTCATTCTGGGCTAATAGAATTAATTAAAAAAATCAATTGTAGAACTTTACAGTTAAAGTGATTAAATTTCATTATATTAGAATTAGTCCATCTTTCTTAGTATTTATTATTTCTTTTTAGCTATATTTTCATTTTAAATTTTGAGTTCCTGATTATCTTCTTCTCTCCTACCCCTAATTTCCCTGAATACAAAATATATTTCAATGTTACCCATATTGTAAATTTATGTATGTGTATACATATATGTGTGCATATAAATGTGTATATATAATATATATATATATTACATATATATATATATATATATATATATATATATATATATATATATATATCTTTGGGTTCACCAGTTCTCTCTCTGAAAGTATATTGTATTGTTTCATATGTTCATTGGAAGTGTTTTGGATCATTTGTACTGATCAGAGCAGTCAGGTCTTTCACAGTTTATCATCATTACAACATTGCTGTTACTGTGGGATGTAGAAAAGATGGATTTTTTGGTGAAAAATTGACCAGTTCTTCTAACATCACTTTGCATTACTTTATATAGTCCTTGTTTTGTGTCTTTTGAAGCCATTCTCTCTCCCACCCCACCCCTACCCCAGTCCTTGTCATTTCTTCTGGCACAATATAGTATTCCACCATGATCATATGCCACAACTTGCCTCAATTGTTTATTGTCCCCTCAAATTCTAATTCTTTACCAGTACAAAAAACTGCTATAAATAATTTCATACATGTGGGTCCCTTTTCTTTTTCTTTGATTTTATTGGGATAGCCCTAGTAGTGGTATTATTGGGTCAAAGGGTATGCACAGTTTTATAGAACTTTCAGCTCAGTTTCAGATTGGTGTCCAGAATGGTTGTATCAGTTCCCTAGTCTACCAACAATTCATTAATGTATCTATTTTTCTCTCATTCCTTCCAGCATTTTCTATTTCTGATAACTCTAGAGTTATTTTAATTTGCTTTTTTGTAATCAATAGTGATTTAGAGATTTTTTTTTACTATGACTATAGTTAATTTTGATTTCTTCTTTTGAAAGATACTTGTTTATATACTTCAACTATCATTTGGGGAATGCTCTTTTAAAAAATTACTCAGTTCCATATACATTTTTTTTTAGTTTTTTGCAAGGCAATGGGGTTAAGTGGCTTGCCCAAGGCCACTCAGCTAGGTAATTGTTAAGTGTCTGAGGCCAGATTTGAACTCAGGTACTCCTGACTCCAAGGCCGGTACTCTATCCACTGCGCCACCTAGCCGCCCCTAGTTCCATATACATTTGAGAAAAAAGAGGCTTTCATCAGAGAAACTTGTAATTTTTAAAATATTACTTCATTGTCTATGGCAATATTTAACAAAATGTAGTTTCCCTGATTATCTTTCAATTTAGTCTGATTTTGCTTTTGCATATTTTGCTTCAGTCCTCCTTCTTCTCTTCCTCCTCCTCTTCCTTCCTCCTGTGCCCAGTGATGGTGCTCCAATCACATTCCAAGACTATGCCCAACTCAGTATACAGCCTCTCCTGTCAACCTCCCAAGTTGTCTTACTCTGAAAAAAAGTCTTCCTGTCACCTTTTGTGGACTCTGTAACTTTAAAATGTAATGTGTGGTCTTATTTTAAAACATTTTAAAGGGGAATGTTGGGAGAGTTCAGTTGGGTCCTGGCCTATATTCCACCATCTTGTCTCTACCATTCTATTCTATTTCTTTGTCTCTGTTCATTCTAAGTGATTTGTTTATTCCTATGCTTTATCTTCTCTACTCTCATTTTATGTAAATTTTTTTAATCACATTCTTCTTCCAATATACTGAGAAAGCAAGAAAGACAGAAAAACAAGGAAGACCTAAGGATCTCATTTCCAACAAGTATTAGGAGTAAAAGGAGTGTTTCTGCCCTAAATATATATATTTTCTTGATGAGGAGAAAAATGCTTGGAGTCAGGAGTACCTGAGTTCAAATCCAGTCTCAGAAAAATAATAATTACCTAGCTGTGTGGCCTTGGGCAAGCCACTTAACTATATACATACATACATACATATATATATGTATATATATATATATATATATGTATATGTATATGTATATGTATATACAAATATATATATATATATATAGTTTGTCTTTACAATATTTTTATTATATAAATTATTTTTCTGGTTCTGTTCACTGTTCACTATGAATTAGTTCATGCAAATATTTACAGGGTTTTCTAAAACTATGCCTTTCATCATTTCTCATGCAAAATATTATTGCCTCGCATTCATATATATAATAGCATTCAGTCATTCTCCAATTGATGGACATTCCCTCAATTTCCAATTCTTTGCCATGACAAAAAAAGCTGTTATAAATATTTTTGTAGATATGGTCC
Organism: Macrotis lagotis; assembly: GCF_037893015.1. NCBI lineage: Eukaryota > Metazoa > Chordata > Mammalia > Peramelemorphia > Peramelidae > Macrotis > Macrotis lagotis. The sequence goes on from NC_133660.1 coordinate 199,708,020, forward strand.
TTTACCTCTTTCTTTTATGTCTTTGGAATACAAATCAAATAGTTCATTAGATTCATCTCACATGACAAATAATGTATATTAAGCAAAAAATAAAAATAGAGAAAAGAGAAAAAATCAATAAAACCATTTTATGTTTATGTGTGTGTGTGTGTGTGTGTGTGTGTGTGTGTGTGTGTGTGTGTGTATTGACAAGGCCTAAAATTATTTGCATTGTTCTATAATCAATAGCCCTACTCCTCTGAAAGGGTTGGGGAAAGGATATCTTCTCAAGAATCTTTTTTGGTGTCATGTTTGTTTTTTATAATTTCTAACATGAACTTAAAGTTTTTTAAAAATTGTGATTGTCCTTTTCACTTGCATTACTTTAGACATCAGTGCATTCTTGTTTTTCTATATCTATGATCCTTTTCAGGAAACATTTTAACTGTTGGTTTCATCACTTATAATACTTTGCATTCACTTTAGACAAGCATTTTCACATATACTCTCTAAATTTTTATTCATAAACACTTTTTGAGGTTGATAAGATAGGTTTTTTCAGTTGTGATTTAAATTAATGAATAATGAATATTTTATTCTCTGATTCAAATAAAAATTCCTGCATATCTTTTGTTTTGTGTATGGGACAATACTTTCCCTGAAATCCTACATTGCCTAGAAGATTTTCTTCTTAACCTTTTACAAATCTGAGCATATAAATGCTTTTAGGACATTTAGGACATGTTAACTATATCTATATCAATATCTATATCTGTATATACATCTATAGCTTATATATATAAAATTATTTCTAGTTTTTGCTGGATAATTCATAGATCCAGAGATAAAATCTATCAAATCCAGCACTCGTTTTTTGGTTTGTTTTTAGTTTTTTTCCAAGGTAAATGGGATTAAGAGGTTTGCCCAAGGCCACACAGCTAGGTAATTATTAAGTGTCTGAGGTCAAAGTTGAACTCAGGTCCTCCTGAATCCAGGGCCGGTGCTCTATCCACTGCGCCACCTAGCTGCCCCCCCAGCACTCATTTTTTACAAAAGGAAATTAGTATTCAGATTAAAACTTGTCTAGAGTCCCACATGCTAGGGATGTGAACCTGGGTCTTCCTTTCCAGCACTCCATGTCCTATAAGCATGTTGGTTCTCAACATAAATACCTAGTTCCATATCCATTATAAATGGCCAAGTGATACAATGAATAGAGTGGTGTAATGATAAGATGACCAGGAAGAGCTGAAAATTTCTGTGTAACCCTGAGCAAGTTATTAATCTACATCTGCCTCAATTTCCTCATATGTAACATGGGTTAAAATGAATAAATTCCTCACAAGATTGTTGTGAGAATGTGAGATAATACATTATTTTAGCATATTCTATTATGAAGTGTTTTGCAAGTCTTAAAATTTTTATGTACATGAAAGCTTTTATATTATTATTATCATCATCATCATTATCATCATTATTATTCTTTATAAAGCTTTTTGAATACAGGTTATCATTGTCAACATTCTGCAGGATACTTATAAACCATCCTGCATCTCAACTGCAAAAATGACTATTCTCCCTCCCCCCATTTTAGTCTAGGTCATTATCAATCTTTAATGCTTACGATAAAATGTATATTTTAATGTTCCAATGTGGCAGGCTGATTATCCAACTTATGCAATATTTCTGAGAAATATTCATTTTCATCCACTGTTGCCTCCTTGTGAATGGCAAATCTTCAAATTATTGTGAATTATACAAAAAGAGACTTTATAATAACCTAATATTCAATTACAATGACATCAGCTGAGAATAGGAGCATTTGGTAAACTTCATTCTCAAAAGACACTCATTCTTTTCTTAGGACTTTATATAGTTTATCCTCTATGATAAACTGAAAAACATCCCTACAGATGTTTCTACTAAAATCTTTCAAGTGTGATGAAGGAATAAGAGACATTTTGTCTGAGGAGAAGCTTTAAGGATTTACTTGTTCTACCAAATCAAGCATTTTTCTCCTCATCAAGAAACTATAAATACATGTGGGATCTCTGTGGTAATATGGAGATATCATTCCCTCTTTGTACACAAGGAAATTAAGATATAGAATAGACCAAAATATTTCTCAAGATTAATCTGATAGTTACTTAGTAGTTTAAAAATGGAATGGGGACAGCTAGGTGGCGCAGTGGATAGAGCACCAGCCCTGAAGTCAGGAGGACCTGAGTTCAAATCCAGTCTCAGACACATAATAATTACCTAGCTGTGTGGCCTTAGGCAAGCCACTTAACCCCATTGCCTCGAAAAAAAAGAAAGCCAATGGAATGTAGGAAAAACAAAAACATCCTTCCATACTATGCTCATCAGACAACATTGGGAGTTTTGAATTTAATTCTAGATGTCACACTTTAATGAATTTTTATCAAAAAGCAGAGGATATTTTGTGTATAATAGAAGTAAGAGCACTGACACTGACACAAGAAGATTTGGTTTCAATTTTCATAATGTTTATTGTGTAAAATTTGGCTAATTATTTAATCTTCATGGACCTCAGTTTTCTTATCTGTAAAATGAGGAGTTTGGAATAGATAAATTTTCTCTTCAAGCCTATGATACTCTGATGTTTTTACAGAGAATGACAAGGATGATAGACTCAAAGACATGCCATATAAATGTTGACCAAATGAATTGGGGATGCTTAAGTTGCACAAGAGAAAACAACAGTACAGGATAGATGATTTCAAATTTGTGGAAAACTGTCATGTAGATTAGGACAAAGCTTATTCTTTGTAGTTCTGTGTGGAACATTGTGTGAATATAAGATGACAGTTAAATTTAAAGGTTTATATATATATATATATAATATATTATGTTTATTATATACATAATATATATAATATATTTGTAACTCAGTGAAATTGATTAATAATAAAATAATAATATTGATAAATATTAATAATATATAATAATATATTATATTATAATGATATTATATAAAATATATTCTTATATTATAACAATATAATAAATGATATAATAATATATAATAATAAATAAATATTAATAAAATAATAATAAAATAAATAATAAAAAAATAATAATAAAAACTCAGCTTCTGATCCCTTTTGTTTACTTTTGCTTCTGACATCAGACAATACCTGAAAAATGGACAGTTCCTTCCAGCTGACTTCCTCCTAGACTCCAGAACTCCCAAGTCCAGTGGTACCTAAAAGGCACCTAAAACCACTCAGTCTCTTCTTAAATTCTACTTTTTGTGCCTAAAGCTTTTCTATGTGATGCTTCTATCCAGCTATAGATTCTATACCTTGAATATGCCCAAGAACCCTTCAGGCTGGCAGTTAATTTATTTTAAAAATTACTATAAGCTCAATAGTAAACATCAGAAAAAGAATGAAAATATTTATTTATGATGAATAAAACTAAGTAAATTACTGCAACTTTAAAGAGCACAAAACTCAGTTCAAATACAGTGACAACATTTGTACTAATTTGATAAAGTTAACATATAGCAAACTAAAGTAGAGGTTTCTAAGTAATAAGGAACAATCACATTTGTACTATTTTGTTTATTTGCTTTCAGTTATTATACTTCAATTATTGTATTGTGGGAGAATAAACTACTTAGTTTAAGTCAAAAACCAAATTTTTCAATAAATTATAGGGGCAGAAACTTTAATACAACTAATTAACCTTGTTTTGCAATTATTTATATTTGAAGAAATTAATTTCAATGCATGAAAAAGAAGATGGACTAGTCATCATGTAAGAGTAAAAGGGTAACTGTGGGAAAGCCTTATTGCTTCTTCTGTATTCTTATGATGTCATAAAAAACCTGAGGAAGGATCCTAGCAAATCACCTGTAGTAAATTTATGAAAGACCATGGCTAAGAGATGTTTAAGATGAATGTGAAAGGGTGAATTGCTATCTGCTATGATGGGAACAATTCCCACACTGATGATCTCATAGATCTATTGTATTACTGGAGTCATTTCAAGAATTAAATGCCCTTATTTAAGAAGTGTGATGGAATGGGTAGCAAATGGATCTCAGATTCAGGAAGTCCTTCCTCTGAAAGATGCTGTCCCTGTGACTCTAGATCAGTCACTTAATCTCTTAACTATGCCAGATAATGCCCTAAGACTGCAAGAGGCACAGTAGGTATTACTCTGCAGTGTTGTAGGGAGCTTCTTTTTCAGGAAATTCCTTATGCTCATAAAACCATTTGTCCCATCCCCCCCAAAAATCCACAACTATTTTTCAGATATTCACATTAAGTTTATCAGGTTTCTCTGTTCTTTCATTCCCATTTACTTTTCCTTAAATATAATCATCATTACATATTAGAGAGAAATTAGAGACAAATGAAGTTGGATCTGTCATGTCACAAAAACAACAAAAGGAATTAATAAACACTCTCAGTCGTAGATTGACACTCTTAAGATTAATAAAATAAAATAAAAAAAGTAAGACCTATGACTCATTAGTTGGGATTTGTAGGGTGGGAAAGGATAACAATTGAACAAAGTAAGAAAATGTGTATGGGTTGTAATCTGTGACCTCACAACATGGATCTACGTTGACTCATCTGGATCACTCAGAGTACCGACATTGAAGGGATTCTAAAATTCCACTCAGTACCTTTTATATAATAGATATTTAGACAGGTTAATGGTGTAGTGGGTAAAGGTACTGAACTTGGAATCAGGAAGACTTAAATTCAAATTCTGACCTTATGTGACCTTGAGCAAGTCATTGAAATTCTACCTACTTCATCTATAAAATGGGGATAATAATAACACCTAACTCATAGTACTGTTATAAGGATCAAATGAAATAACATTTATAAAATGCCCTCCAAATCTTAAAACATCATATGAAAGCTAGCAACTATGATTCAAAATAAATGTTCGATGAGTGAGTCAGTTGTAAGTCAGCAGCACTTACTGAAGTCATTGTACATAAAGGTTACAGTATTCAAAGGTCAATACAAAAGTGCATAATGGGGCCAAGAAAACTAAATTATGTTACTAATGAAAAGTTACATACCAGAAATCATCTAAAAGGATCTGTAGAAGCAGACAGGGAGGGGGCCTCTTTGAAAGACTTCTGTCCAAGTATCAATGCTTAGTCCTTTCATATCAGTGTTCAGTTTTCTTGTGCAAAAAATATTAAAGCTGCCTGGCTTTCAAATAGTCACCTCAGGGATAAGAATCCAAATTATTTTTTTTAGCAATGCATCTAGCTAAATATTTGCAGAAGCACCTTAGAGAGGAACCTTAAATTATTTCTATTACAATATAATTAAGTTCCTGGATGTTTAAGCCCTCTTAAATACTTAGGTGTTTCTCAGTCTTTAAATGTTTTCAAATTCTAACCACAGCAACATTTATTTAAAAAAGTCTGAGTTTGGCATTACAATTTACAGAGGAAATCTATAGGTTTTTATAGATCTAACAATGCTGGTGAGCATACAAATTCACCAAATGACAATAAATGTACCATGTTATACCGAATGTTGGAATTTGCATTTACAGAAAGTGCTGTTTAGTCTGTCAATATTATCAAGGACTTCTATTGTGAATTTTTCTAGGGAAAAGCAGTCATGGAAGTCTCTAAGCAGGAATATTAATCTTCCCATCAACATTCAAATTACATTGCTTTTTAAAGGAACAATGCAATAATATTACATTCAACTCATGACTAGTGGATAGAGTGATGACCTTTGAAACTATGATCCCTTATTTCAACTCCTACATTAGACACATACTGGCTAGGTGATCCTGGGCAAGACAATTAACTTCTCAGTGTTCTAGACAACTCCTTAAGACTGTAAGTTGCAGAAAAGACACTGATCCACTTTGAGGAGTTTTCTTTCCAAGGAGCTTCTTTTACCATGAAATCACAGATTCAGTTCATAATTCAACCCATCATTCTAAAGAAAATGAGGGAAATGCATGAGCAATCTTAAACAATAAAAATTCCCTCCAACGTTTCCTTTTGAGGTTAGGGACATAAGCAGTTATATGAAGAAATTATAGTATTTTGTTGACTCATATCATCCAACAGCACTAGAATATTGATGCTAAAAAAGAGAAACCTTCTTTTCAGGAAGAAGTTTAGAGTCATTGATAGCTCTCTGCAATTTCCCAAGGGCAAACCAACCTGCTGTCCTCTTCCTGTCTGTCTTCTTTCTGAGCCTAGCTTATTATTCATTTATAGTGTCTGTCCAATTGTTAGCATCTCTGCCCTTAAGAAATGATTCCGAATCCCAACATGAATATGTTAACATCGTTCTCAAAGCACCCATATTCAAGGGAACCTAGTTCAATAGTATCTGTGCCAAATGATCCAGAATCCCTCTAGAATTTACAATAACTCAATATTACCTCCATTTTATGGAAAAAACTAAAATAAAAGGTTAAAGGTCAATAAGAGAGTAGGTGACAGAGCTAAGATTCAGAATTTTAGTCTTTTGTTTATAATTTCATGGTACTTTCCTCATCACACAGAAATTGCTAAGGAATCTTTCTGAGCAAGGAAATGGAAGGTGAAAAGAATGTTACAGGAAGTTGAAAGGCAAAGGAATACAGTGGAAAAATCACTACCCTCTGAAGTTGGAGGACTACATTTATGCTTCCTATTCTTCCAACCTGTGCAGTCTTGGGGAATTGACTTAACTTCCCTAAGCCATAGTTTATTCAGACCTGTACACCTATGCTTACAAGTCTTGTTCAGATCTGTAACACGGGGGACAAGATGACCTCTGATGACCCTTCTAACTCTAGATATGTGATCCTATCATTAATCTGGCAACAGTATGCAGGAAAAATTGGAGAAAAAAGAGCCTGAGATCTAGAGCTGTTAGAAATGGTGTAATCTTAAAACAACACTGAAACAGATTGGCTGTAGTGAGGTTTTGTAGAAGCTGGACCTAATTAAGAGTGAAGAAATAACTTCCAAACAACTTTATGCTTTTACTCTGTTTTTTGGATTCTACAGCAGAGCATAGCAAATTATTTTTCCTTGCCCTCTTTCTACCTTCCTCCCTGCCTCCATCCCACCTACTCCTTCAATAGTCATTTCTTATTTAGATCTTCCATGTATATATCTTTCATCCTCAACTAAACCATACATTTTCTGATGGGAAAAACTGTACCTTATACTTAGTTCATATAATGAGTAGGCATATAACTGGGGATTAAATATCTACACCCATTTTGACTATTGAAGCTCTGTGCCTTTAGTAGACCCCACCCACAATGTTGAAAAAATGTAAGAGATTCCAGGGAAAGGAATGAATGAAGAAGTATCCATTAAGGGATTACTATTTGTAAACCACTCTCATGGTTTATTATTTGTAAACCACTGGGAATACAAAGAAAAACAAGACAGCCCCTTCTTTCAAAGACCAAGTGATTCTTTAGGGGAAAATTATATCTCAAAGTCTGTCCAAGTTGATGTTTATTGTTTCCACTATACTATCTACCCATCTTATCCTCTTATTTTCTCTTTTTCTTTTTCCTTCAATTGTCCCAACATCAATGATCCCTGTCTTCTCATTATATGGCTAAAATATTTAAGTATCAGCATTAGTATTTGGCCTTCCTGAATTAATTTCTTTAAGTCTTGACTAATTTGGTCCTCTTGCTGTCCAAAGGACTTTCAAAAGTATTCTCTAGCACCACAATTCTAAAGCATTGCTTCTGTAGTGTTCAGTTTTCTTTATAGTTCAGCTCTCACAGTTGTACATTGCTATTGCAATACTTTTGACTATACTGATTTTTGTTAGCAAGGTATCTCTACTTTTTAGTATGTTGTCCAGATTTGTCTTAGTTGTCCTAACAAGGAACAAGCATCTTTTAATTTAATGGTGCAGTGATCATCTGCAGTGCTCTTTGAGTCCAAGAATATAAAATCTGACAGTGCTTCCATTTCTTCTTCCTCTATTTGCCATAAAGTGATGGGGCCAGTAGCCAAGATCTTAGGGGTTTTTTTTATATTTAGTGTGAAACCCACTTCTATACTTTTCTGTTTCACCCTTATCAAGTAGCTCCTTGATATCTCTGCACTTTAACCATTTTTGTGTTATGGATACTTGGGGCATTCTGGTGAAACCTATTGCCTCTTTCTCAGCATAAAGTTTTATATAATTGAAGGAAATGCTAAATTTAAATTTGAAGGCATTAAAAATAAAGGTTTTTTTTAACATCTAACATCACAGACCCTCTGAAATCTATTGGAGTTCATGAACCCCAAGTTAAGAGTACCTGACTTAAACCTAATAAGATGAAAGTGACCACCAAGAAAAAGGCAGAACTAAAGGTCAGAATACTAAGAAATATAGAAAGCTAAACACTCTCAGAACTCCACCTCAATGACCTAAAGAGCAAAATTGTTAGGAGGGCCTTCTAGAGTCAGGTCTTTCTTGCAATTTAGAATCATATGTTAGTACCTAGTAGTTAAATGTACATTGCTAGAAACACTGTAACAAATGAACTTTTTAAAGCCTTCAAAGTCTGGTTTTGCTTAATCTTATCATTTCTATTTGTTAAAAAAAACAGATGGGGTGGGGCAGGGAAATATAAAGATAAGAGGAAGAAAGTTGTTATCTATTGTTTACACCAATCTCTTCAGAATTACAACAGTTTTCTCCTTATAAGGGTAGATTCTGAATCAGAGCTAGGAAACACTGATTCCAAAATGATCTTCAAAGGGATTCTTGCTTTCTATGCCAAATGATCCAGGATCAACTTTAAATTACAAAATTTGGTGGTGTTCCTGAGAAGTCAAAAGAAAACTTAAAGATCAACCATAGCCAGCATTTTAAAGCATTTTTGTAAAAATATTCCTATTGAATCATAGTTCTGATACAAATTTAGATAGTGACCTTAAATTTACTTAACAAACCATAAATACTGAGATCATTTTAGTGCAATATTTTTGCCTTCCTATGACCATGTTTTTGAAAAGATAGCTCTTTCCAGTATCATAATTAATTGGTATTTTAAGAAAATGTATAATATTTCATACCCTTTTATTACCACATACAACGTGCTCACATGCTCACAATCCTAGCTTGCAGGATTTTTCCACTTACCACACTTTCTTTCTAAAATGTTAACTCCTTAGAAAAGGTAACTGTGGAAGTAAAATATTACAGGATTAGAATTATAAGGAATTTTTGAGATCATCTAGTTCAACCCAGACATTTTACAGAAGTGAGAACTGAGTCTTAGACAGACTATCTGGCTTACCCATATTTCCAATGTTAATATAGAGGCATAGACTGAATTTGAACTGATGCATTTTGATGAGAAATACAAAGTTCTTTCCACTATGCTCTGAAATGTCATGATTATACACACCAAAATGATACCATTTAATAGGTACAGATTTTCAAATGCACTGGTTTCTACTGGCTTTAGGAGTTTTCTTAGATTATTTCAGAAAGAATCATGACATAAAAATATTTATTTGCTGATTATTCAAGTTTAAACATGAAGCTGTCTTACATTAATCATTAACACACCTCTATTAGGCACCTATTAGTTGCCAGACATAAATGATGAGCATTCAAAGAAAAACTGTCCCTGCCCTCACAGAGTTTATATTCTAAGGTTTAATCAAATTCATAGTCTAATACCTAGCACTGACCTAAAAAAATACCTAGCACAAAGTAACTATTAATTAAAAAAAACTGTGAATTGTCTAATTTTGTTCCTATTGTTTTATTAGCAGATTTACAGAAATTGAATAATGAGACTACACATACACACACACACACACAGACACACACACACAGACACACACAGACACACACACAGACACACACATGGACACACACACACACACACACACACACACACACACACACACACAAGGTATGCATTTTCTTTTTAAAGGGAAGTTATGTGACCCAGGAAATTAAGAGTGCCAGACCTGGAGACAGGACCATCTGAGTGCAAATCTGACCACAGATACATATTAGCTGTTTAACACTAGATAAGCATCTATCCTGTTTGCCTCAGTTATTTCATATGCGAAATGGATAGTAGAAGGAAATAGCAAGTCACTTCAATTATTGATTGGGAAAAAAACAACAGCCTCTAAATGGATTCATGGACAGTCAGACAAGATTGAAATAACTGAATAATAATTAGAAAATAGTAATTAAATTTTAGGGCTACATTTTAAGTTTTAACCTGTCTCTCTCCCTCCTTCTTTATTCTTCACTATCTTAGACCACCATATGACACAGATAAAAATACCAGAATTAGATATTAGGGTTTTCTTCATTGTAGTTTAGGAAAAGAGTTTCGAAAAATGAGTTCTTATTGTAACATTATTGTTTTTTGCTTAAAACAATTAAGTTATTTTGATAGTACCAATGATTTTGAAGAGGGATCTGATAATTTGTAGTGGTCAAAAGTCATTTTGTACCCAAGTTTTGTGGATAATAAAGTGAGTAATCAAACTTAGTCATATTGTGTTGGGTCCAAATTATGTGGATGTGCACTGCATGAAGATGTGTAAAAATGTGGAAAGATTTCTATATTTGAGCAATGAATTTTAAGTGCTAAATAGGTTGAATTGAATTTTAATTCTAAGTGTAAGGGTCGAACTTTTCATTTGTATTTATTGAATGTATTTTTGCTATATTTGGCTCATTTTACAGTCAATTAGATTATAGGATTTTAGGACTTAGAAGAGGAAGTAACTAGAAGTCAAGACAAATCATTTAATTGTGCAGAAAAGGAAACTGAGACCCAGTGTGGCTAATGGAAAGGCAGCTCTAAAACTTAATAATTCCTGTCTTAGGCCAGTGTTCTTTATGCCCCAGCACAGTACATAAATGCATTTATTAGCAATTTGGACATCTAAGAGCAAGTATGAGTTCTCAAATCTCATAAGAATCATCATTATCTTCCTGTACTGATTACTTGGTATGTATAATATGTTAGTCATTGACCCGACTGATGGATAGGGTATACTAACATGGATTCTCTGCCCTTTATTTCCAGGAAGAGTCTACATTCTAAATTCATCCCAAATGTGGAATCCACTCATCTAATTTTGGGTACCATGTTTAAAAATTAGGCTGTCTGAGCTTCTTAAGTAACATTCCTTTCAAAGCAATTATTTGAATTATACTGTAATGTTAACTCCATTTTAAATAGTAACTAAATTGACATTTGAATTTTTGGTCAGAAAAGAATATTGGCATACTTTGCCAAGGAACATTTTCTTCCAACTGTTATGTATTTCCTTAGAAGTGAGTTTGATACACTGGAACAGTTTTCAATATCACTATCATTATAGCAAGTTTCTTCCTATAATTTCAGTGGTAGGTGAAAGGGGACTTTGTATTGGTAAAAATTGAAAAGCTTTAAGACTAACCTGATTGGTGAATTTTTAGTTTTAGAACCAAATTGGAGGGGCAGCTATGTTTGGGGCAGGGTTGCACTTTCAGAAATTGACAAACTTTCCACTTTTATGGATTTCATGTTCCCAAGAAAAACATGCATGGTTCCATGTCTATGTAATGGATTGTGATAAAATTGAAAGTCAGTAAAAGTACTTTTTTTTTTAGGTTTTTGCAAGGCAAACGGGGTTAAGTGGCTTGCGCAAGGTCACACAGCTAGGTAATTATTAAGTGTCTGAGACCGGATTTGAACCCAGGTACTTCTGGCTCCAGGGCCAGTGCTTTAGCCACCTAGCCACCTAGCCACCTAGCCACCTAGCCACCTAGCCACCCCAAAAGTACACTTTCAAAACCACTCTAAAGTAGAAGCAGTTTCTGCCATAAACCTTTCTTTTAATCCATTCTCTGCTGGTCTATGAATTAAAAGCTTTTCTAGGGTCATGGGGTTCAAGTTCCTGCAGCCTAGTCTGGGACCTAAGTACTCAGAATTTAAACTTTCTTTTATAGAGAGTTTAAAATACACAATAATACAAGGAAATAGATAGAATTTATTTCCTGGGCATCTCCAACCTATTTCATTTGGATCTTAAATCTGAGGATAATCATGATAGTTCATATTTATCATAGCTTTGTGACATAATTTTAAAATTCAAAAAAAGCATTTTCCAAGCAACATCTTTAAAAATTAAGATAAGCAAATGCTATTATTTTTGTTTTGCAGATGAATAAAGTGAAATTTAGAGCATTAATGTGTCTGGTCCAAGATCGTTTCATTGATGTTTCAATATCCCAGTGTTAAATAAGAGTCTAATGTAGGTGTATACTTCAGCTTCATCCACTGATTCTTGTAGATAAATTAAGGAGCTGGTTCCTGGGAGAATGTCAATCACCTATAAAGTGCTTCAGAGAGACTGTGAAGCATGTGGAGTTATTCCATAACTAGCTCTGGTCTACTAACCACCTGGTTAGAAGAAGACTTTTTTGATTTGATGGGTAACTAACAATGCGTACTCATCCCTGGTCTGTGTTCACAAGATGAATACATAATCTTGTTCCAGGATTATAGTGATAGTACTTACAGACTCACTTCTGAGAACTTCTCTATGGGTTCTATGTGCAGACTTGAGTAGGAAAATTTTCCAATGTGGTTTCTCCTTAAATTTCCAATCACTACTGAATTGGATATTCTTTCTCATTCTTTGTTGGAGTAACTATGGAAGAGATTTATGACAGTACAACTTGCTCTTACCCCTCCATTTTTTCCAGTTTTCATCACAGAAACCAATTAGAGGGCTATTGCAATACCCCAAACAAGAGGTAATGAAGGCCCTAATAAGGGTGATTATTTTGTTAGTAAAGAAACAGTGAAAGATGTTAAGGAAATTTAGGAATTGTTTTGATTTGGAGAAGAATGAATAAGAATGATTATTTGAAGATAGTTCCTAGTTTGCAATTCTGGGGCAAGATGTCATCTTAAAGAAAAGAGTTAAAGGTAGGTGGATTTATGAGAGAACAAATGAGTTTTGTTTTGAACATATTGAATTTAAGACCTATGAGATAACTAGGTAAAGCTTTTTAGTAGAAAAAAAAAGGAGACTGAAACTCAGGAAAAAGTTATAGATGTTGGTCTCAACTGTATAGCTATTAGCTACCATATCTATAGTATTTTACGGTTGACAAAATTCTTTATGCAAATTATCTCATTTGATCCTCATAATGAACTGGTGAAATAGATGTTATTTTTACCTCTACTTTAACAGATGAAGAAACTGAGACTTAGATAGAAGAAGTGTCTTGTTCAAAATCTCATAGTTAATAAGTGTCAGAAGAAGGATTTGAATTTAGGTCTTCCTCTTTCCAACTCCCACACTTTATCACTATACCACCTAGATGCTTAGAATTAATACCCAGTGTAAATTCACAGACAAAAGCTATGGAAACTGTTTATGAAATCAGAAAACTCCTAGATGTGAAATATTCCTGTAATCTAGGGAAGTAAAGGAGGTAGTTCATGATCAAAATGAACTAACAGCAGTGAATAAAACTTCTAATTATCAGTCTAATTATTCATTACAAGTTTTAATAAGTCATAGGGTCAATTTCTGAACATTTCTGACTTGGCAGATTGCATATTTTTCTACTGGGAAGACATTCAATTTTACAGTGGAAATCTTTGAGAAAACAGAACTTACTTTATGTTTAACTGATTAGAATTACATTGGATGATTAATATGATAAAAATAAAATGGACTTTACTTATCAGCAAATATTTACACTAAACTAATGTAATTGACATAATCTCTGATATTCATCTCACACAATTTTACAAAACATTAATGTGTGTAAATCCAGAAGGAAAAATTCTAGGCTATAGACATTCAACCTTATCTTTAGAATTTATCTTCTAAAGTAAATCAAAACTTTAAATTAATAATTATCATTGAATAACATGAATTCTAAATTCCTAATCTGATCTCTTATGAGGACAGAGAAATGAGCCACGGAATAATAGAATCTCAGATTTAGAAGAGACCTCAGAATCTTTCCATCAATCTGGAAGATTTCTGCTCCAAATTCATCTCGCCTCCCTTTAGAGACTTCTCATAAGGGGGGCGGGGAGAGAACTTAATATTTACTGAGTCTATTTTCTTTCCTTTTTCTTTGAGAGGATGGGGGTGAGGATGGGGAACAGACTGTGGAGATTGTTCAAATAATTAGTATAGTTTTCTCACATTGAACCAGTCTCCTTTTTCACCTGTTATACCCATGTCTCCAATTTCTGTCCCCTGGGGCCTAACTGAATAATTTGAATCCATCTTCTATATGACAGACCTTCAAATATTAAAAAAGCTATCATCATTGTCCTTTACTCTCTACCTATTCCACTCCCATGTCTACCTGCTCTTCTTTCTAAGTTGAATGAATATTCCTGAATCCTTCAGGGAATGTTTGCATGGCATAATCTTTCATTCTTTCAACAATCAGGTCCCCACTTCCTGGATATATTCCAGATTATCAATATCCTTCCAAAATTATGGTGTCCAGAACTAAATTATTTCTCCAGATGTTGTTCAACTAAGTCAACAAAATAGTAGACTATTACTTTGAACTCTATATCTAAGTCCATACTAGCTTTTTCAACCACCATATTGTAAAACTGACTCACTTTGAGCTAGAAACTATTAAAAAGAAATCTGGGTTTTCAAAGGCTATTATAGTGGATATTTTACAAGTTTGTGCAGATTTGAAATAGAATTTGGGTGATGAATTTCACCAGGTTCACTATCTACTATTTGGAAAGATTCATCATCACCTAGAGATAGCTAGGTGGTACAGTAAATTGAATGTTGGGCACAGAGTCAGGAAGAGTAGAGTTCAAATCAGACATCATATACTTACTAGCTGTGTGACCATGGGTAAGTTACTTAATGTCTGTCTAATTCAGTCTTCTCAAATGTAAAGTTGGGATTAATAATGATATCTGCCTCCCAGAGTTCTTGTGGAGATCAAATGAAATAATAATTATAAAGTGATTGTTCAATGCTTATCACATAATGGTACATAATAAAATCATCCCTTTGACTCTTTATCAGGAAATTGGTCACTAGATAATGATTTATTTTATCATACCAAAGAGAACTACTGAGGTATAGAGGGACTACATTTCTCACTGCTAAAAAGTGAACTATTATTAGCAAAGTGAAAGTGGAGAGAGATAGAACTAGTTCTAAAGTCAAGAAAATATAATTTTTGAATCCAGTCTCATTATCCATGAGCAAGTCAGATGAGATCACTGTGCCCAAGTTCCTTCATCTTGAATAGGTCAATAATATCTGTAGTAACTCCTCCCCCCCCCCCCCCCATCCCAAGGTATTATGGTGAGCAACAAAGTTAGAATATGAATTGAGAGTGTTTTCAAATTTTGAAGTGATATTTACATATATATAAATTGTTAATTGAATCACCTTTGAAATCCTGGAGGTTTGACTATTATTTACTTAATAGAATCTCTCATCTTAGGTTGATTTACTAGTTATAACTATATGGTCCTGTTCATCTTCAGCTTGAATTATGGGAAAAGTACATGTTATATCGAAGAAAATTATCACAACAAAATGAATGAATGCTCACTTTAGGAGAGTTGGGGGAGGGGAGAAGGGAGATCTTTCTAGGAACAGGGCAGTTGTTCAAACTTGAATATAATAACTTAAGTGTGTTGTAAAAGTTTCATCTGCCTCAGGATAATTTCCCTACTCAGATGAATTTTTTCAGTTTAAAAAACAATGTATTTTAAAACTCAATTTACTCCCATAATATTTTACTGAGTACTTGCTACTTGCCCTGTAAAAGTAGTATATGATGGTTCTTGTTTTTTATTTTGCTTGAAGAAAGGAAGGCATAAGGAAAGATATGACAATTATTCTTTAATACTTGAAGGCTTTTCAGTTTCCAATTAATTTGCTTGACCTCAGATAACAGAACAAGAACTAATGAGTGCAAGTTATAAGAATGTAGATTTCAGCACAATATAAAGAAGACATTCCTAATTAAAAAAATTTTTAATACTACTAATTAGACTGTGGATGAAAACAAAACTATCACTTTCTGTAGCTATGATAGTATACATATACCATCCTAGGGAATCAACTTAAAAACTGGTTGAAACAATTAACAACTTTAGCAAAGTTGCAGGATATAAAAGTAAACCTGCATACATAATCAGCATTGCTATATATTACTAACAAAATCCAGTAGGAAGAGACAGTAAGAGAAATTCCATTTAAAATAATGCAGCAATAGACAACTCTACTTTTATGTGAATTTGCATTCATCAGATTCAATTCCCTTAAGAATGGGAATGATAATAAAATGCTCTTTGTGTGTGTGTGTTTGTGTGTGTGTGTGTGTGTGTGTGTGTGTGTGTGTGTGTGATGGGGAAGTGGGATGGCAGGATCCAATGCCTGTCTAGGCTTCAGCTCCTGGAGGCAGAGTCAGGCAGCAGCAGTGGTACAGTCCCTCCTCAGGGGTCCTCTGCTCTAGGCACTGAAGCATGGGGGTATCACTCCAGTGGAAAGTGAGGTCTATAAAATACTTGAGAATCTACAAACCCAAGATCTATATGAATATATTTACACTTTTCAGGCAAATAAAGTCAGATCTAAATAGTTGGAGAAATATTAATTCTTCTTGGTCAGCTGAACCAATATAATATGACAATTTTACCATAAATTAATTTACATATACAGTGTCATATCAGACTGCCAACAATTACTTTATTTACTGTTGTTCAGTCATGCTTGATTCTTCGTGACTACATTTGGGATTTTGGGGGTCAGAACATTGGAGTGATTTGCCATTTTCTTCTCTAATCCATTTTGCAAATGAAGAACTGAGGCAAATGGGGTTAAGCGACTTGTCTAGGGGCTCATAGATAGCAAGGGTCTGAGGCTAGCTTTGAACTCAGAAAGTTTAGTTTTCCTGATTCTGGAGCTGGAGCTCTTTATAGCACATCACCCAGTTGCCCCAGGCCTAGTACTATCAGATCTCAGATTGGATCACAAAACTGTAATTATCAAAACAATTTGGTACTGGCTAAGGAAAGTGATGAATTGGTGCAATGGATTAGGGACACAATACACAATAGTAAATAACTACAGTAATCTAATATTTAAGGAACCTAAGGATTCAAGTTTTTGGGAAAAGAAATGATTCTGACAAAATTTGCAGGGAAAACTGGAAGGTAGTTTGGCAGAAATTAGGTAAAGACCAACACCTCGCAGTACATACCAAGAGATGATCAAATGGGTACATGATTTAGATATAAAAGGAAATTTTACCTCTTAGATCTATGATAAGGGAAGAATTTGTGACCCACCAAGAAATACACAAGACCATGGGATGTAAAATTATGTAAAAATGTAATTATTGATTAGATTAAATTTAAAAGATTTTAAACAAACAAAACCAATGCAGCCAAAATTAGAAGGAAAAAGAAATCTGGGAATTTTTTAATAGTAAGTTTTTCTAATAAAAAACTTTATTTGTCACATATGTAGAGATCTGATTCAGTTTAATAAAACTATGAGTCATTCTCCAATTGATAAATGATCAAGCAATATAAACAGGAAGTTTTCAGAAGAAGTTATAGCTATGTATAGTCAAATTAACAAATGCTCTAATCACTCTTGATTAGAGAAATGAAAATTAAAACAACTCTGAGGTACCACTCTATACCCATAAGATTGGCTAGTATGACAGGTAGGGAACATGACAAAGTTGGATGGGACATGGAAAAATTAGGATTATAATGCATTGTTGGTGGAGTTGCTTAGATGGAGATGGAACTTGCTGAAAGAGCTATGAAACTGTTAATACACTTTGATCCAGTAATATTTCTACTAGATCTATATTCCTAAAAGATTTTAAAAAGCTTGGGATGTGAGGAGAACTTGTAGGTAGCACAGTTCCAGGTAATTAAAAAGTATTCAACAAATTTTTAAGAATTGAAAATAGTTGAATTAAAGGATAGATAGCAATGCTATTCAGTAGAGATACCAAAGTAAACATCTGCTAATTAATGAGTCTTGAACTTACTTTCTCCTCTTGAAAGGCAGAGCTTCTAGTAGTTATTCTCCTAGTTCCCCAGAGTCATGACCTTGTAATTTATTTGTTCCAAGTTAACTTCAAAGCCTCTTGACTTTTCCACTCAAATTTCTGTTATATTTCCCCTTTCTTTATCCATAGTTACTAAGGCCTTCCAAATTTCCATTTCCTTAAGTTTAGTTTGTCTTCTCAACACCAGGCATCTTTCATATATTGACTATCAAAGTTTTCATCAAGCCCATTTTCATTGGGTTCCTATACCAATAACTTAGTGATTATCTATTGCTCATTTTATCAAAATTATAGCATGTTATATAGTGAGGAGGCAGCACAGTGTAGTGGGACAAATACTAACTCAGAGGTTAGATTATCTATCTGAGTTCAAATCCAAGCTCCAGCTCAGTTCCTGTCATGTTTCTGATCTTGGACAAATCATCTTTGTCTAGTCCTCAGTGACTTTATCTATGACATGATAGAATTTTCCAGTGTGACCTCAGAAGTTCTTTTAATTTTATCATCACCATCATCATCATCATCAACATGATGATTCGACAGTATATTGAAGTTTGCTAAATATTTTACAACTCATTTAATTGTCACAGTAACTCTGCGAGAAAAGAAACATAGATATCATTATTCCCATTTTACAGATAATATAGGTTATTTGGAGTAGTAGATAAGAAATTGACCTCAAAAATAGAAGACTTCAGTTCTCTTCCACAAACTAGGTATTAACCCTAGGCTAAATACTTGACCTCCTAATATTCTAGGGAAGATCAATCATATAAATTGCAGCAATTAACTGTCCTCTAGACATTCAAAAATGCCACTGAGTGACATATTTATGAGACAATAATAGTTTTCATATAGTAGCAGAGGTGCTAATCTGAAGTTGTGGAGGGAGTTTCCTGATATGAGAGTTCTCTACACTAATGAAATGAAAATCATTATACTCATTTTACAGATAAGGAAACTGAATTTACAGTGATTAAATGTACAAGGCACAGGACTAGTAAGCAGCAGAGATAGTGTTTGAACCCAAATATTCCCTAAATCTCTTCCTAAGTCTAGGAATTGATTTTTTTTTAATTTTTTAAAATTTTAATTTATTTTTTTAATTTTTAATTTTAATTGATTTTTAAATTGATTTTTTCCCTTAAATCCAAGAATTCTTAGCTCAATTTAAAAAAAATATTCAGTTCTACAGATTTTCTGATTGAGGAAAGATACTTTGGTTTCTCTCTATCTGGGATGCCCTGCCATTTCCCCTCTATTCACATCTTCTATCACCTTTAAAATCTGACTTAAAACATGTCTCTAGTAACACATACTTCAAGGTGGATTTTCTCTGTTCTTAAAATTTTCATATTTTATGCACAGATCATCTGTACTCAATTTGTAATTTAGTTTGCACTCCTCATCTAAAAATATGCTTCACTTATTTCATTTGAATGTAATGTCTTTCCCACAGCATTGGAGGTTTCTTCAAATTTGGGATGAACTAGTCTATTTTGTTTGGGATTCTTCCTTGTAGCACTTAAGAGATTAATTGTCCTCCAGGCATTCACAAATATCAATGAGTGACTTTATATTGAAGAAATAATAATAGCAGTCATATAGTAATCTGTAGAGAACAGGTTTGTTTGATTTTCACAACAACCCTTGCACCAACAGCCTTTGAGGATAGTTGTATCTCCAAGTTATAGGTTATACTATATGTGCCCTATGGCTGAAGGAATGTCAAAGTCTGAGTTTCTTTGATTAAGCCATTATTTCCTCTCTTTAACTTTTGCCTTGCCCTGAAATTGTTCAGGAAAATCTGTAAAATAAAGTTTAGGTGTAGGATGCTTTCAGGTTCTCCCAAATGTGTTCCCCTTCTTGTTCAGACACTTGCCAGGTTTTGGTTATGGTAGAGACTTTGTTTCACCAACTTAAATAAGAACTTAGTAAATGCTTGCTGACTGACTCCTGGGACACAAAACAAATAAACAAAAGTACTGTGTGTTAAAGTTCACACAGTCATTCATGAACAAAGGGAGAAATAAACTACTTAAATGACCCATTAAATTGCACCTAAAAGATTAAGATGTTTTTTAGGTTGCTAAATAGTTACTCCTTATTCTCATAAGACCTTTGCTGTCTATCTGAGAAACTCACAAGATCCAGCTTCTCTCATCATATGTTTTGATTGTGCTAACAATGGCAGAGGGGAGATTTTGCAAAAGTGACAGATCAGGAATATTTGAAATATTGTAGTAAATCAGAGAGGCATCATGAATTTGGAAAAGATTTTTCATAAAAGAAAAGAGAACAAAGTCTGAAAACTATAGGATGGTTAGCTTGACTTCAATTACAGGAAAATTCATCCAAAAACAATTAAAGAGATGAATATGGGACATTGAAAGAGGGAATCAGTGATTACAAAGAGTCATTTTGGTTTCTTTTAAGAACTCATCATGCCAGACTATCTTCATTCTCTTTTTTGAATGAATTGCTAAACTAGTGGATGAGAAGAATACTGATAGATATTGTTAATCTAGATTTTAGCAAAAAATTTGGAAAAAAGTTCATATGGTATTATTGTGAGAAAGATGAAAATATATGAATTAGATGATGAGACAATCAGAAAGGGATTAGAACTGGTAGGATGAGCAGTCTCAAAGAGTAGTTAAATGCCATTGAGATGGATCTTCTTGAGTGTAGCACTCTGCGTTATCTGTAGTTGGCCCAATGCTGTGTAAATTTTTTTTTCAAATGCTTGAAAGATATTCATCAGCTTTGAAGAAGACATAAACATGAGAAAGATAGTTAACTCATTCAATATCTCAAAAGGATTTTTACAGTTTAGAATGGGAGTCAGAATTCTATAGTTTGGGACCAACTTTTTTCTATGTCCTTTTTTGTATTCTGTAATCTTAGAATAATTTTTATCTAGTATTTAAAGCTGCAAGAGCTATTTTTAGTTCATAGGATCTGACTGCAGTTTGCTGACTTCTGTCTAGAACACTGAATTGAATCTAAAAAGATGAAATTCAGTAAGAATAAGAAAAACATTTATTCTTGGATTCAGAAAAGCAACTTTTCATTTATAGGATGGAGGAAGCATGGATAGAAAGTTTATCTAAAAATAATCTGGGGGAGATTTAATGAACTGCAAGCCTAAAATGACTCAGAAGTATAATGAGGAAGCCAGACAAAATAATGCAATCCTGGATCATATTAAGAGAAACTTAGTTTTCAGGAATTGGGAAGTGATATTGTCCCACTGTATTCAGGCCTCTCCTGACTTCATCTGTAGTTCTATCTTCAGTTCTTGCTATCCAACTTTAACAAGTACATTGAAAGGTTGAAAACTGTCTAGAGTAGGGCAAATAAAATGGGGAAAGACCTTGAGTGTGTGTCACTTTAAGGAGCTGGCATATTTAGCCTGGAGAAGTCTCAAATGATAGTTTTGTTTATGCATTTGAAGGGCTTTCAAATGGGAAATAGGCTAGAATTACACCTATGTCAATACTGGAAGGTGAAAATAGCCACATTCATTTTTGATACCTGGAAATCCATCTTAAGATTTAGACCTGCGCAAAAGTGAAGTTTGGCTACTTTAGGAGATGGTGGTTTCCCCCTCTTTGCAGGTCTTTATGCAGAGGCTTTGGGACCATACACTGATAAGCTACAGTGTGGATTCCTTTTATTTATGGGTGTGACTGTACCACCAATTCTTTGGTTTTTCTCACTAGATGATCTTTTGAGGTCTCTTCTATATGTGTGGGAGGATGAAAATAGGTAAAATCATTGGAGTACATGGTAATGAATAAAAGTAATTAGAATTTTTTAAAGTTTTTTGCAAGGCAATGGGGTTAAGTGACTTGCCCAAGGCCACACAGCTAGGTGTCTGAGGTCAGATTTGAACTCAGGTACTCCTGACTCCAGGGCTGATGCTCTATCCTCTGCGCCATCTAGCTGCCCCCATAACTAGAATTTAAAAAGTGGACATAAAGGTGGCTGGGTTTAGAGAGTACATTATGAATATTTCATGTCTTGGAGGTATGGTTATGTTACTACAAACTTTTCTTTTCCCTTTTTTGAGGTGAGGTAAATTAAATTTTAGAATTGGGGAAAAAAATTTAAAAAAAAAGAATTGGGAAATTGGGTAGTCAGTTTATTAGAGGGGTCAACAACTTACATTATTAAGTCCTTGAATGTGATGACAGGTAAAGACATAGAGTGTTATCAAAGTAAACTAAAGACATTAAGAAAGTTGGAAGAATGGCTTGAATTTTTGAAGCTGATAGAAGCAAGGATAGGGAGAAGGTGGTATAAATAAACAGACTGAATTTCAAAAGAGAAAAGAACCTTGAAAGATGTTGGCAGAAGAATTGTTTTATAGCTGAAATAGCAAGTAGAGGATGCCCATTGCTCCTCTCTGACTCTGAGATTGAAGAGGAAGGACTTTTGGTGAAGAGAGTTTCAAAGGATGTCAGTATCCTCAGGGGAGAACCAGAAGAATTAAGTTAGTTCAAAAGTTGGAGTTTATTGTTTTTCGAAGGTTAAATGATTGTTCCAAAGGGCACAGTAGAATGGATTAGGATGAAATAGCAAAAAAAGGAAAGAAAAAAGTAAGTAATTAATTGAATCAAATCATAAGATGATAGATAGCTGATTCCTTTGCATCTAACCCCTTAATGTATAGCTAAGGAAACTTGAGTACAGAGACTGTGGCTTGCCCAGTGTCACAAATCTTACAATTAACTGATCCCCGTCTTTCTGACTTATATCATACTTTGCCCATAAGGATTCAAGACTGTGTTTCCAGATAGAAAATGGTCACCATCATTTATCTCTATGGAAGTGATTTCAGTTTTTCTTAAGTCTTGGATTTCCCCCATCAAAAGTGGAAAAAAGACTTTGTTTTATTCAGATGTATGGCAAAACATAAGACCATATGCCTTCTTGTATCTCTTTTCCTCCAGGTTCTGCAGGACAGATTACAGAATTCTGGTTTCCATGACTAATGAGTTACTTTTTTTGATGCAATGCAAGCTACTCTTGATGAGAGTAGCTGTTTTAGTTGTCTTGGAATCAACACTAGCCTAGAGATATTTTTATTAAGGACCAGAGCTATGATTTAATTATTCTAAAGAACAAAACTACCTCTTCCAAAATAAGTCTATACCTTTCCTGGAATGTATAGTTTTAGCAACTGGAGCATAAAGAGATTGAGCCACACATCTAGGATACATCACATTCAGTGTCTGAACGCAAGTTTGCCTGACTTTAAGGCAAATGGAGGAAATATCTATCTAAATCAAATAAATGTTATTATCCCCTACTTTATAGATAAGAAATCAAGGCTCAGATTTTAAGGGATTTGCACAAATCTTTATCTTGTGACCTGAAGTTTATTATGTTTTTTTGTTATTGTTCAGTTGTATCCAACTTTTCACTGATTGGGTACAAAACAGATTTTGTTGGCAAAGATACTGCAATTATTTGCCATGTTCTTCTCCAACTCATTTATAAAAGTGAAGAAAGTGAGGTAAAGCATGTTGGTTGACTTACCTAAAGTTACACAATTAGCAAAAATCTGAGGTCATGTTGAATTTAAGTCTTCCTGACTCCAGACCTGGTGCTTTATCTACTGTGGCACTTAGTTGCTTCCAATATGCTTTTATCACTGCACAATGTTTCAGAAGAGGCCAAGAAAAAAGAAGAAAATAATTGAGGAATAGGTGATTTGTTCAGTATTTCAAAGGTCAGAGTCGGGCTTCAGTGATTCATTTCCATAATCTTTCAGTTGATGGAATCTTAGTTAACCTGGGTAAAGTGAAGTAATGTGGGTAAAGTAAACATTGAAGTCCAGATACCTGGTTTCAAATTTTGCAGCAAATATTACCAGTTGTATTACATGGGCCAGTCATTTAAACTCTCAGTGTTCATATATTCCTTGGTTTAGAGAGGACTTTGGAGACCCTCTAGACCAACCTTGCCATTTTACAAATAAGGAGACCAAAGCTCTTAGATCTTATGATCTGTCCCAAGTCAGGAAGTTCATGTGTCAGAGACAGGACTTTCTCTACCTTGTCACGATGTCCCAATTTCCTTACCTTACTGGTTTCTGGTGCAGAAAATACTTTGCAGAACTTAAGACTCTAGCAATGTGAATTGTTATTATTTTTATGAAAGCCTGAACTTTCCCTTCAAATACTGACTTTTCATTCTCGTTTTTCCTATAAACAAGAAATAGTTCCACACATTAAAAAAGGTGTTTGTAATGAAATACTCATGACTCAGATATTTATTTCAAATTGAACTTTATGCTGTGTTGTTACATATTTCAGTTCTTTGGGTTAAACTCAAAGATGTTGAGAAATAATTCTAAAATATTATAAGAATTTAAAAAAAAAACATAAAAGACCAAATTGCAGAACCTGAAGCCAAATATTCTAGAACTGAAAACTAACAAATATATTAGAATACCCACAGAAACTCAAAAGCTTGCAAAAGGATGAATGTTGAAAACTATCTTTGCTTGTAATTGGGGAAAAAAAATAAAATAAAAAAAGAACACCCACAGAGAAACCTGCTTCTAGTTTAGAATAAATCTTTTCCCCTCAAAAAGATTGCTGCTTTGAATAGGAGAAAACTTGCCAAAATTCAGAGGAAGTTAAGCAATTTCATTGTGTAATTAAAAATAAATTAGTCATAGCTGTGATTAATGGGATTTCTGGACTACAGAGAAGTCTAGAAATATTAATAATAAAATTCTTTTCAAATCTAAAAGCTGTCCCATTTAAAATTAGAACTACCTATTTCAAAGAAGACGTGAGGTAATGTTATAATTCTTTTGATATCCATCTCTAGAATACAACAGTCTGTAAATAAATATATTTTGAATTCCTTTTACAGCATTATGAAAACAGGGGAGGCTGTTGCAGTACATAGTAGCTAGAGTAGATTTTAAAACTGTATTACTGTGCAATACATTTATATCTTGAAGGGACCTAAGAAGTCAGTTGCTTCAATCTACTCATTTTACAGATGAAGAAACTGAACCTTAGAGAGGCACAAAACTCTTTTGTACAAGGTCATATGGTTAGCAGTAATTAGCAAAGCTAGTCCCAAACTTACATTCTCTGACTCCAAATTCAAAATTATTGTCATAAACAAAAATAATAGGGCCACATACAAGGAGTTTGTATTGTGAGGGCCTCCCGAAATGGTCATAGGGCATATAAAAATGTAAGGAAATAGAAGAACCAACTTCCAACTTTCAACTGGTAATTCCTAAAAGAGGTACTGCTCCCAAAGTCCATGGTGAGGTTATACCTCTGAGATTTAATGACCTAAACTAGACCTATTTAATCCTGAAAATAACAATTTCCTCCTAACAAAAATATGTGTTTTATGACATCTTTCTCAAAATGTACTTTACAGGCATGAGAAAAAGAAAATTTAAAAGGGTGAAAATTTGATTTTAATTTGGGAAAACAGCTGAAAGTTATCACGTCTGGTGTTTGCCTGAATTCAACAGATTTTTAAAAGGCCTCCTCCCATGAACTTTCCTGTTTTCCAATAAAATAGTTTTCTTCGCTATAATGACAGAGGTTCTTTCTTATTGAAATAGTATTGGCAGGCCAACTAGTCACAGAGGCACCCACACAGCCATACCTGGGAATTTGCCTGAAGCAAATTCATTTGTGGGTTTGGGGGGAGTGAAGAATTGTGGTTGAAGAGATTTCTTCAAAGAACATTACTTGTCCTATGGGTACCCCTGCCTGGGATGACCTTCAACTTGGATTTATCTTAATAGAAAAAAAGTATGTCTTGCTCTCTGAAAGAGAACAGACTTTGCAGAAGGTCTAGGATACTAAAGTGGACCCTTTCCATGGAAAGGTCTTGAAAAAGGGCCTTCATTTTAGGGTGGAACAAAGTCAACAAAGTGTGTTTCTTTCTCTTCAGAAGCATGATCTTCTTTCCATGAGTGGAAATTAATCTGGGGGTTATGCCCTTGCTTTCCTTATTACCCATCTCTCTGCACAGGAGACCTGCATTTTTGTTCTGTTCAGATAAATCACCTTGTCTGGAGTAGGATATTCTCTTCAGAATATCACACCCCTTTCTGTTTCTTATCCCAAAATTGACCCAATGGGGTGCTAAATTCTTTCTCTTTCCATCCCAGATGGAGACTCCCTGTGGGGAGGAAGTATGCATTTGGGTTGCCATCACTCTGAGGAAAGTTCTAATTTCCTTGCCTTAGTAATGGTCCTGGCTACCAGGGTTGCTTTTATAATCCTGCCATGATCTCTACTAGTAGTACTCAGAGGAAGACATTGACCAGATTCTTCTGTAAGAGGCTAAGTCGTGCTTTTTTTCAACTCACTCCCATATGGAAAAGGAAAGCTTCTGGACTGGATTGCCAGAGTTCTTTTCACTCTCTTCGAATTCCCCTTTTCCCATCCTTGAAGCTCTAAATCCATTCTTCTATTGTAAATCACAGATCCTGTACAGTGACACTTCCTGATGACTTTGAATTCTGCAGGACTGGCAGATGCAAAATTGTAAAATCTATTGTTTGGTCTCTGCTACTTTCGATTTTCCTTCCTAACAAATTGCCTAACTTTGTTCTGGCTATCTGCGGCCAACTAATATGTAGTGTCTACAAGGCAAACCTCCAAGCCCTTGATTCAAAACTTAGTGTCTTATGTTACATTTGGTCAAGGGTCTGTTCTGTTCCAGCTAACTGAATAAGCTAATGTGAGTTAAGATATCAGAGACTGATGAGTGTCTTAATGTATGACTCTCATACTTCTCCAGAAACAGTACCTCAGATTTCAACTGAGGACTTTAACACATTCTAAATCAGGGGCTTTTAACCTTTTAAGTGTCATGGATCCTTTTGGGATTCTGGTAAAGTATCTGGAATTATTCTAAGAATAATGTTTTTTAAGTATATATAAAATAAAATACAAAGAAAACCAATGTTATTGAAATGTAGTTTTCAGTTTCATTTTTAGTCATGGATCTCATGTTTAAAATCTCTGCTCTAAGATGCTAGTTAAAACTAATTTTAAAACTTTATTTTGCTGAACAGGCCTTTTTGAAGGGTCTTGAAATCATATATACTACTTATTGCTAGGGCAGATGCTGCTTAGAAATCCTTATAGAGCACTTTCTTCTTGTCTTGTGTTAAAGATATTCTTCAGTACCCTAAGGATCCATGATTCCATTGGTGTGGCTACTCCCTCTACTGATGTAGATCCCCAACCTCTATAAATGTGTAGAAAATCATCAAGAGTTATCATGGCCAAAAAATTAATTACCCTACTGACATCCAGATGATGAGTTTCTAAAGAACTTCATTTTGCTGATCCATTGATGGTTGACATTGAGTCCCTGACAAGCAAATCTAGCTTGTAGGACAGTACCAAAACAAGTGCTCCATTAGTCTACAATAAATAAAAAAAACTTAGAAGAAAAACCTAGGTTAACTTTAGTGTTAGGAAAGTCTGAGATCTAGACCTGACATATTCTAGCTATATGACCATGGTCAAATGATCTGACCTTTCCAAGTCCTAGGAAGCTCTCTAAAACTATGAGTTAATGGTAAATGGCAGATCTTAATGGTGGAGAAAATTTCTATCTGAGGGATTTCCCTATACTGGTGAAATCAGAGTTACAAATAATTAAAAAGAAAGAGAAAACTGAAATCTATATAATGCTTTCATCAACACAAAGGGTTTTACATAATTATCTCATTTGAAACTCATGACTTTTAGAGGTGAGTACTAGAGGTATTATTATCCTCATTATACAGATGAGGAAGTTAAGTATTGCAGATAATTAATGTTTTGCATATGATCATGTAGTGAGTAAGTATAGAGGAGACATTTGAACCCTGGTCTTCCTAATTCTGAGCTTGATGTTCTGTCTACCACACCTTGTTGTCCTTTTCTTCTATTATGAACAATTTCTAAGTTTGTTACCATGGGAGATATATTGAAAAGTATAATCACCCCTTGAAGCAAAGGGAGCCACAATAGAATGGTGGACAAATATAATGCTATTAAATATCTTAGCTTCTTATTGCAAGGGGCAGGGGAAGATGATGGGGGAGGGAGGGTATAGTGTTTCCTAGATTGAAGGAGGGACTGCAGAATGATGGGAGGCATAAGATGAACTGAGAACTTTGAAACTCCATAGAGAGGATAGGTACCCAGGGGTTCGTAATGTGGATCATTGCCAATAGACAGTCAATTGCAAGGGAAGAGTACACTACCATGAACTGAATATCATCATGAAAATTAGAGACTTGTCTGGTTCACTGACTTGCCTGGACAGAATTTGCTTCTGCGCTGGGATCAACTGAATTTATCCCATCTTCATTTCGTCCCCCTTCTGTCCCTCACTGTTGCCTGGTAAAGTGGCATTGTTTACCCTTAAATCTTTTTTTTATTTGCTGTCTATGCTTTTTAATGGGTTTTATATCTAACTAAAGATAAGCTTATTTTATTGCATTCTGAGCAAGTCTTTGCTATAAATGAGTGGATTACACTATGGAAAAGAACAAAGGGAAAACTTTGGACTATTTAGATCTACTGTGAGTTCATATCAAAGGGCTCTCTCTCTCTCTCTTTATTTCTCTCCCTTCTCCTTTCTCTATCTCTCTTTCTCTCTGTGTTCCTCTTTTCCCTCCTCTCTTTTTAAATTTCTTTTCTCTTTTCCTTTCTTCATTTCTCTCTCCCTCCACTCCTTCTCTCTTAAGAGAAAGAGGTTCTTTATTGTGAAAATAAAATCTGCTGCATACATAAAGAAGAAGCCTATATTTTTGTTCATAAGAGGGTGCCATCAACTATGGATGCAAAATAGGAAGATTTTACAGATTTGTGTGCTAGCTTTGTTACAGGGTCTAGAGGGACAAGATTCAACATTCAGAAAGGGTTTCAAGAAATCTCTACTTCTCTCATCCTTCTGTCCTACATTCTGCTACCAAAGTCATTTTCCTCAAGTCCAGATTTAAGCAACTGACTCCCCTACTCCATCAACACCAATGAATTCTATGGCTCCTAGGATAGAAAAAGAAATCCCTCAGTTTAAGCTTTCAGAGCCCGATAAACCTGACTCAACTTATCTTTCTAGCTTCATTCTGAATTGCTTTTCCTTTAATCTGTGATCCAGTCAAAATGCTCTTTTCTCGAGCATCATCCTTTGAAAAAAACCTTTTCTCTTTCTCTCTCTCTCTTCCCAAATGCTGGTGCCCTCTCTCCTAATTAGTTTTTACTCAACTTTAATGTAATTATATATATATATATATATATAAATTATACATATGTAAATATGTATACACACATATGCATGTATATATAATGTATCTATATATATAAATATATATTCATATATAAATATAAGTTTAGATAGATATATATTTGTATCCTCCCTATTAAACAGAAAATTTCTTGTGAATAGTAATTGCTTCATTCTTTGCATTTGTATTTCCAGCACCTGTCACAGTGCTCAGGACTAGTATTTATTGAATGCTAGTAGAATGATTGAATAACACCTAAGAGTTTACCTTTTCTTAGCTTTTCATATTTCTAAGATAACCATTACTTAAACCTGCTTTGATAAATACTTAATTTCTTTTATTGACTTGATTAAACATCAATGGCAAGAACAATGTTTTAGCTACAGCAAAAATCTTGACATTGCATTTCCTGGGACAATCACAACAGAAAGATCAATTGTTTCTACATTGTTTCCTCTTTTTATAGCATCCTCCCAAACCTAAAATCTCTAGTAGGTCTTCCAGTCAATGAACTGCCAAAACATGCTTCTTACTTTTATGAATTAGTTTTTAAGCATTATTCTATCATTTCCTCCAAATTTTTATTGCCAAACTCACAATTCCAAGCTCTGAAGTATTCTGTTTCCATTTCCTGTTCCCTATAAAGCTTTGTGAGGCCATATAGAAGAAAGAAGCCTTATAAAAGCTTGTATTATTACATTGTTCCCATTTATAATCATGTTTCACCATATATTAGTTTTCCAACTCCTTCTTACAATATAATGAACAAAATTGCCTTCAACATGAAAAGCTTCTGCCCTGGGGCTTTTCAAAGGAGATCACATTTTCACTACAATTGCCTGATAATTGCTTTAATGCCTAAGGACATCTAACATATGTCCTGGAAAGAGACACCCATATGGTGATGCTCTACATCCTGGCACTTTGTGGCAACACCACCACAACAACAGAGTTCTCTTCAAAATGCTTGTTTCCTCAGTGATGTATCAAATAGAAGGAGAAGAGGTAACAATAACCTATCATTCTTTTCATCATCAAGCATTTTGGGCTATGGCACCTATAACTTAGAACAGCTAAATTAAGTTTTTTCAATGAGTTCTTAGCTATGAATAAAATCAACATGGTTTTTTGTTTACTGTGAAATTTCCAACTAACCTATGCCATCTTCTCCACACTTTTTTTCTTTATTTTTTGATTTTCCTCAACCAGGGCAATGTCATAAAATGTCAGGAAATATATTGGCACAATCTATTAGATGATGGTTTGTCATAAGTTTGGTCTTCGCAGTTTTTAAGTTTACCTGTGGAACAAATAAGTGTAATGTAGGCTGAGCAGAAACTACAGCTCCATCTTCCATCATGAAATATTTGTGCTCCTGAAAAAAAATTGTGCCCATTTCATTTGAGACAAGTCATATTTTAAGAGCTCTGTGGTTACTTGATAGTTTGAAAAAGTTCTTTCATAGGGTGAAAACTTTTTCAAATCAAAACAAATGATTAACTATAACTATTGTGCAAATGTGTGCAATATGGGAATGTCATATATTTCCTTTGCTTTAAGATTAGTCAAAAATGTATTTTTTGTCTACAAGAAGGCAGCTATTTTATGTCATGTTATCTTGACTATATCTAGGCTTGTTATATTAGATTCTAAAGGGTCTTATTCATTTTTCTAATGTATCTTTTTACTGATTTATTATAAACTTAATATTAAACACTGATACAATCAAGTGTGCTTCTGAACTATTTACTTTTATACAAATTAATTTTGATCCACAAAATAAAACTTTTCAGTCTACTTACAATCTTCAATAATATCTTTTGTGCATTTCTTCTCATTTAATTTTCTTTTTTATATGGTTATAATTGAGAGGAAACAATGGTATGGGGAGTGGGAAGGGTGCTGAATTCAGTGCCAGGATGACTTGTATTCAAATCCTGATGCTGACACAATTTTTATTATGACTGTGGGAAAATGATTTAATTTCCCAGTCCACTGCAGTTCTCTAAGAATTAAAGTTGTAGAGACAGTGCCAAATTGTATAAGTAGAGAAAGTGAAATTCTAGGTTCAATCTGCTGTCTCTCATGGTTGTATTAAATTTGTAGTATTACATATATTGGTATACTCCCATAAAATATAATTATTTCTTATGGTTGATCATTTAGTGTCCTAGTTATTTTTTTAATTCACTACGAATATTTTTACTATTTACTATTTCATTTACTATGACTATCTTTGAACAGATAACTTTTTTAAGGATGGGGTGAAGGATTGTTTGTTTTAGTAATATCTGCCTTTTATATCAACAATTGTGAACTTATTGAATCAAAGGGCATGATTATTTTTGTAACTTAAACTGAGAATTACAAAATTACTCAGAAACAAAAAATACATTTGTAATTTTACCAATAATGAATGTATACAGTCATTTCTCCACAATACTTCTAGCTCTGCATTTTCCCATTTAATTATTTTTACAACTATATGAATCTGATAATAAGCAATGTGCTTTCTTTTCCCTTTTTTGGAGAAAGTATTTGTACCATGCAATGGAATATTAGTACAGTAAAATAAATAGTGAAAGGAAGGACTCAGAGGAGTGCTGGAACTGAATGAACTGATCCAAATCTATTTACGCATATTCAGAAGAACAATAGACAATTATAATAATGTAAATGAAAACAATACCATAGACTAATTGAACTCTGGTTCATTGCAATGACCATTCTTATTTCCTGAGAACTTATAATGAAACACACCTCAGTCCTCTCAGGAGAAAGGTGCAAAACTATGTATCTGGGGTATAATCATATGTGTGTGCACATTCTGTCAAATTTCTTTGTGTCTGATTATTCAGCTGAATTTTTATTTTACATAAAGGAATAATAATAATAATAGCTATCATTTACATAACACAAAAGTTTGTATAGCATTTGCAAATATTATCTCATTTTATGTTCACAATAACCCTGAGATCTGGTTGTAATTGCTATCTTTATTTTACAGAAGAAATTGGGTCAAACAAGTTTTATAACTTGACCAGGCTCACACAGTTAATAAGTGTTTGAGATCATATCAGAATTTGGGTCTAACATCTCAACTATATACTTTACTTTTTTTATTATATACTTTAAAAATCAAACTCTACATAATAGAAGTTTATGCTCTGGTTTCATAAAAAATTTTTCTTTCCTTTTTCTTAATCCTATATGGGAATGTTTGCACTTGTTGGGGGGGGCTTCAAATTCATAAAACCAAAAAAATTAAACATTTTATTGATGCCTTTATAAAGATTATCATACCTTAATTGTGTAAAAATATTTAGCACTTTATTTTTCCTCCGTTACATGTAAAAACAATTTTAACATTCATTTTTAAAACTTTGAGTTCCAAATTCCTTCACTTCTTCCCTTCCTCACTTTCAATCCCTATTGAGAAAACAAATGATTTGATATACGTTAAAAATGTATAGCCGTGAAAAACATTTTTGTGATAATCATGTTGTGAAAGAAAACATAGACTCCTTCCCCCCTGGAAAAAATAAACCTAAAGAAAAATAGAGTTTTAAAAAACGTATGTTTCAGTTTGTATTCAGACACCATCAGTTCTTACTCTGGAGATGGATGACATTCTATATCATAAGTCCTTCAGAGTTGTCTTGGGTCACAGCACTGCTGAGAAAAGCTAAATTATTCACAGTTGATCTTCCCACAATATTGCTGTTACTTTGTATGCAGTACATGTCACATTACATCTGCTTATATAAGTCTTTCCAGGTTTTATTGAGAGAATCCTGCTCATTATTTCTTATAGCAGAATAGCATTCCACTATAATTACATACCACAATTTGTTCAGCCATTTGTCAACCAATGAGCATCTCCTTAAATTCCACTTCCTTGTCACCAAAAAAAAAACAAAACCCTGCTATAAATATCCTTGCACATATAGGTCCTTTTTGTTTTTAATATCTTTTGAAATATAGAACTAGTAATGACATTGCTAGGTCAAAGGGTAGATTTGCTTTTTAATCCTTTAAGAATAGTTCCAAATCACAGAATGATTTAATAATTTCACAAGTCCTCTAACAGTGCATTAATATCTCAATTTCCCTACATCTCCTCTAATATATGTCATTTTCCTTTTCTGTACTATTAGTCAATTTAATAGGTATAAGATAATACCTTAGAATTATTTTAATTTGCATTTCTCCAATCGATAGTCAAAACATTTTTTTAAAAATATGGCATGGCTATAGATAACATTGATAACTGAAAACTGTTTAAATCTTTTGATCATTTATAAATTGGGTAATGGTTCTTAATTTTTTACAAATTTCAGTTCTCTATGTTTGTGAAATGAGGTTTGTATCAGAGTAACTTGCTTCAATATTTCCCCCAAAGTTACTATTGCTAACTGTATTTTCCTCCATCCTATTCTCTCTTATACCCATTTATTCGATTCTCTCTCTCTCTCTCCTTTCACCCTGCCCCACTCAAAAGTATATTGCTTCTGACTAACCTCCCCCCCTTCCTTTCTCTTAACCTCTTCCCCATCCCCTTTTCCTTCCCCTTCTATTTTCCTGTAGGATAAGATAGAATTCGATAACCAATTGAGTATGTATGTTTTTCCCTCTTTGAGCAAATTCTGGTGAGAGTGAGGTTCATTCCTCCCCTTCTCCTTCCCCCTCTTCTCTACTGTAAAAGTTTTTTTTGCCCCTTTTATGTGAAATAATTTACCCCAGTTTTGCTATATATATATATGTGTATATATATATATTTTTTTTCTTTCTCATTGTCCTAATAAATGAGAAAGTTCATATGAGTTATCAGTATCATCTTCCCATGGAGAAATATAAGTACTTCAATATCAATAAGTCCCTAATGTTTTTCTTTTACTGTTTACCTTTTTATGCTTCACTTGAGTCTCATATTTGAAAATCAAATTTTCTACTCAGCTCTGGTCTTTTCATCAGGAAAGTTTGAAAGTTACCTATTTCATCGAATAGCTATTTTTTCTTTTGAAAGAATGTGCTCAGTTTTGTTGGGTAGTTGGTTGCAATCCAGGCTCTTTTGCCTTCCAGAATATCATATTTCAAGTCCTAAAAATTATTAATGTAGAAGATGCTAAATCTTGTGCTATCCTGACTGTTACTCCATGATAATTGAATTGTTTCTTTCACTCACTGTATATAACATTTTCTCCTGGACCTGGAAGCCCTGAAATTTGACTGCAATGGTCCTGGGAATTTTCATTTTGGTATCTCAGGAGGTGATTGGTGGATTCTTTCAATTATTATTTTACCTTCTGCTTCTAGAATATTGGGCAGTTTTCCTTGATAATTTCTTGAAAGATTATTTCTAGGCTTCTTTTTTTGATCCTGGCTTTCAGGTAGTCCAAGAGTTTTTAAATTATTTTTTCTGGATTTATTTTCCAGGTCAGTTGCTTTTCCATTGAGATATTTCATGTTGTCTTCTAGTTTTTCATTTTTTTGGTTTTGATTGTGTCTTGATTTCTCAGGAATTAATTTCCCTTTGTACAATTCTAAACTTTAAGAAATCATTTACTTCAGTGAACTTTATACCTCTTTTTCCATTTGACCAGTTCTGTTTTTAAGATATTCTCCCCATTGACATTTTATATATATATAAATTTTTATTTGGTCCAATCTGGTTTTTAAGTGTTATTTTTTCAGTGTTCTCTCTCTCTCTCTCTCTCTCTCTCTCTCTCTCTCTCTCTCTCTCTCTCTGTGTGTGTGTGTGTGCTTGTGTGTATGTGTCCATTACTAAGCTTCTGTCTCATTTTTCATGATTTTCTTGTATTTCTGTTCCCAATTTTCCCTCTACCTCTTTCACTTGATTTTCAAAATTCTTTTTGAGCTCTTCCACAGCCCAAGACAAATTCTAATTTTTCTTGGAGGTTTTGGAGGTAGGAACTTTGACTTTGGTGTCCTCTCCTAAGTATGCTTGATCTTCCCTATCACCATAATAACTTTCTATGATCAGATTTTTTTCTGTTCTTTCCCCATTTTCCCAACCTATGACTTGATTGTAACTCTTTGAGAAGATAGGGCTCTGCTTCCAGAGTGTGTGGGGGGGTGCACTGTCCCAAGATTCTGGGGCTTTCTGCAGCTATTTTCAGAGATATTTCTAGGGACCTTCAAGTTTTCATTTCTCCCAAGGTAGTGTGATCTAAGGAAAGGTGTTTACTACTCTCTTGACTTGTGTTCTGTTCTTTGGTAACCACAAGCTCTCCTTCCTGCCTTGGAATTGTAAGGATGGTTCCCCACTCCCTTGAAGCAGCAAGGTTTATTGTGTTTGTTGCTCCTCTTCTTGGGACTGGGGGTCCCAAGACTATGACCCAGAACTTGAACTCAAACCTGAGTATGGGGTAAAGCAGCAGAGTTCTGTCTCAGTGATAATAAAGAGACTCCTGTAATCTCTGCCTGATTCCATTGCCAACTGTGAACAGAATGATCCTGAAGCAGCTGCAGCCATTGCTAACACAGTAGCTCTCTAGACTCCTGGTTTGAGGAGTCCTGAGTGGACTATGTTCTAATCTCATCCTGGTGAATAGCCTGCTCCTGTGACCTTCCAAGCAGTCCCTGGAGTCTCTGGGCTAAGAGGTCTGGAAACCACCACCACTGCTTGATTCATTCACACCCGCAGGTCCTCCACCTGTTCCTGGGGGCCAATCTGCACTGCTGCACTTTGCCTTTCTTTCACCCAGATGCTACAGACCTTTCTTGTCATTTTTTTTCAACTTGTCTTGGGCTGCATATTGCTTCACTCTTGTTTTTCTGTTGGTTCTATTCTAGTATTTGTTTAGAGTCACTATTGAAAGGTATTTAGAGGGATTTGGGGGAGAACTCTGGGGAGTCCCTTCCTTCACTCTACCATCTTGCCTCTACCTCCTGTCCTTCCTTAATTGTATCTTCCCTCCCTATCCTTATAACAAAACACAAGTTAAGCAAAACAAGCCGGTACATTGGTCACAATCTGCCATTATTTGCTTTATTCCCCATATATAGTCTAAACACTGAGAGGAGGGAGGTATATTTCATCATCTTCTAAAGTCCAGTTAGGTCAGAACATTGAGATTTATGGGATCATTGATTTAGACCTGAATCTCACATCTACTACACCATCTTCATTTTATAGATGAAGAAACCTAGGCCCAGAGAGGTTAATGGGTTTGCCCAAAATCATATTGGCAGTAAGTACTAGAGAGAGAATTTGAACTCAAACCCAAATCTTGTAATCTTCTAAATGCAAATTAATTTAATCTTCTCTTCCTTTATCATACACATATATACATTCATATAATATATATATAGTTATCCTTGTTCTCTTCTGCCTGCTTGCTTTGCTATAAATTGGTTCATTTGGTTCTTTATTTTCTCTGAATCATTTATATTTTTCTTTTCTCTTGTGCAATAATAATATTCTATCCACACAATTTGTTCAGTTTCTTCAACTAATTTTTTAGTACCCACTTGTTTTCCATTTTTTCCTATCCCAAAAAGAGATGCTGTATACAAATAGGCCTTTCCCTTCTTTCTTTGACCTTCTTTCAATTTATCTTCAGGGGTGGCATCAGTGGGTCAGAGGTTATATATAGTTTAGTGATATTTTTGTAGTACTATTACAAACCATTTTCGAGTGTAGTTGGATCAATTCACAGTTCAGTTTTCAGTGTTTTAGAAAACCCAGAAAATTCAAGAAATAATCCAGTGCATTAACCTCAGTGTTAACACCAGGAAGGATTAGGTGGTTTGTGTTGAGGTGTCACAGGGGGGAAAATTGGAAGAGCAAACCTTTTGGCAAAAGTTTTGAAAGTAAGGAAATAAATGCTTTCCCAGAGATGTCATTATGTGTCACTCCATATGTGTGTATGTGCTCTACATCCAGAGTAGAAGAACCCAGCCTGTTTTAAGTTCAACAAAACATCTTGAATGTCTTTTCAAATGTTTCAAAATCTCCAAATGTGTTTTTCCAATCACTATTTCTTAATTTTATAACTCAAGTGTATGTCAAGGGAAATTTAATCCGTATGTTTCTGATTCTTTTACATTCAACTCATCCAAGTGTTTCATAAGAAACAATTGATGTCTAAGAGTCCTTAGAAGCTTTTTTCTTACAGGCACATTTAAATTTATTTATTCAGAAAGTCAAGCACCATTTTCTCAAAATTTAATGAAATTCTAAAAGTCTTAAATGACTTTGAAAACTACAAATCTGTTAACATTGTCATTAATGATACTTAATAACCAGCATTACTGCTGATATCAGAAAAAGTTCTACTTCTCTTGCATCTGGTTACTGTATTTTTTTGATATTCAGTGACTTCCTTTACATATTATAAATAATCTATATTAATTATCAAATAATTAAGTAGTATTAGATGCCCCTATACTAAATCACCAAGCATACTAAAAAAGGGAAAAAAAATCTCTGCATTCAAGGGGTCAGAGTCAATGGGGGAGATAACATACAAATAATTATGCAAAGAAATAATGATGTTCATAATCAACTCAAATGTAAGAAAAATCATCTGAATTCTCTCTGGTTTGATTTGAGAGGTATCCTGAGTTAAAGTTCCTCCCTCTACT
Organism: Macrotis lagotis; assembly: GCF_037893015.1. Lineage (NCBI taxonomy): Eukaryota > Metazoa > Chordata > Mammalia > Peramelemorphia > Peramelidae > Macrotis > Macrotis lagotis. The sequence continues at coordinate 199,745,958 of NC_133660.1, forward strand.
AATGCTTCTGATCTACCATTAGAAAGCCATTCCTTCAGATTAAGCATTGTGTCCTCCATAAAAATGTAAATATCCCTCAGTGAGGTAACAAATTAAGTTATTGAAGCCATAGTATAAGCTAATTTATTAACTCCAGTTCCTTCCTAATACTAAATCACTAGAGAGGATTCAATGTCTAGGGGTAGGAAAGGACAGATAAGGTCAAAGGGGAGAAGATAATAGCAGAAAGGAGAATCTGGAAGATGACAAACTTCTTCTATTCCACATTTCTGTGAGGGGCTTCGTTCCTTCCAAAATAATTGGGAGTAATTTGACATATTGAGTCAAATTTGTTCTTAAAGCTTTCCCTTGAGATACGTTTCCTAAATCAAATGGGGTTTTATTTAAAATTCTAATCACATTTTATATAAACAGCCAAAATATTATGCAACTGGGACCAAAAGTTTTAGATAAACTTATTCATTTCAAATAAGTTTTTCTTTATTTCAAAGAATCATGTGTTTCACAAAAAGCTATTTTAATAAGAGGAATTATAAAAAAAAACTTCTTAAAGTGAATGCTAATTAAGATATAGAATTCAATTAAATATTTTAGATATAAAATAAAACAGTAGCAATTACTATTATAGTCTTTATCTGTTTGAACAGTTATTTTTGCAAAATAATACTGAGGTAAGTAGTAAAAATAGCATTAAACTTACTGACAGCTAAGTGATTCAGAGGAAAAAACAGTGGGCCTGGAATCAGGAAGGATATCTCAGATATGTGTAACCCTTAATTCTGATTGCCTCAATTTGCTCATTTGTAAAATGAGATGGAGAAGGGAAGGGCAAACAACTCCAGTATTTTTGCAAAGGAGTCCCCCAAAGGGGTCTCAAAGAGTTGGAGACAACTGAAAAACAACTGAACAACAGATGAAGAGTTGAGACCCAGATAGCTTAACATTTATTTATTTATTTATTTCTTCCAGAACTTCAAAATTCAGTTTTAATTCCAAATTCTTTCAGAATAGATTTACATTTTCCCCAATTACATGTAAAAACAGTTTTTGACATTCTTTTAAAAAAGTTTTTGAGTTCCAAATTCTCTCCCTCTTCCTTTACTCTCATTGAGAAGGCAAGCAAATTGACATAGGTTATACATGTGCAGTCATGCAAAACATATTTCCATATTAGTCATGTTGTGAAGAAGAGACCAATAAAAAACACAAGAAAAATGAAATTTTAAAAAAGTGTGCTTCAATCTGTGTTTAGACTCCATCAATTCCTTCTCATTTTAAGTCCTTCAATAATTTTTATACATTAAGTTGTATAATGGTGGCAGTTAGGTAGTACTGTGGATAGAGCACCAGTCCCAGAGTCAGGAAAAACCTGAGCTCAAATTTGACTCAGAAACTATATGCAAGTCACTTAATCCTAATTGCTTCAAAAAAGGTATTAAAAAAAGATAAATAATGGTCAGCTGGAGCATATTTAGAAGATGACTAAAAGGCCCTAGAGATGATGCTACAGGTACTCTGCTTGAAAGAATTAAAACTATGTATCCTGGAGGGCAGCTAGGTGGCGCAGTGGATAGAGCACCAGCCCTGGAGTCAGGAGTATCTGAGTTCAAATCCGGCCTCAGACAATAATTACCTAGCTGTGTGGCTTTGGGCAAGCTACTTAACCCCATTGCCTTGCAAAAAAGAAAAGAAAAAAAACTATATATCCTGGAGCAGCAATGACTTGGAGAGTAGAGGAAAACTGGAATGCCTTCCCTTCTTCATTTGTCTTCCTATATGGCTTATACTTGACTAATTTCTCTTCCACCTAATTAGAATGTGTGATTCCTGAGGGCAGGGACTGTTTTCTTTTTCCTTTCTTCGTATCCCAAGTTATTAACATAGTGCTTAATAATCCTTATTATTGACTGACTGTAAGAAATGGTAACATGATACTTCTAAAATTATAGATTACTTACATATTTGCCATGGGTATTCAATCCTTGCTTATCCATTGAGTATAGGGCCATATATTTAATGCTAGAATGAACCTTTTTGACTGTGTAGTCATCTTATCAAAGAGACCTCAGAGTCCATCTCATCCAACTCTCCATTTTACTTATGAGGAAACTAAAGCCAGATGGGGCTAATTCAATTTGCCTAAGGTCACAGAGTAATAAGCAATAGAGCTGACATTTGAACCTATGTATTTGAACCTCAATCACCCATACTTTTCTCTGAACTGGACCCATTTGAGTAATAATTGATATCGTTTTTCAATTGGATACTTCACCTTCTAGCAGCCTGCCATTAGGATATTTCTCCTCTGTTAAGCTTGTTACTTTAGCAAATGTCAGACAGGAGAAAATGCAAACTAGTAATTATTAAGCAGTGACTTCTGGAAGATGGGGCATGAAGTTATTGCAAGGGATTCTTGAATTCATATGAAAACCTGATATTTTAATCCTAATTTACCTCTGACAAAATATGTATATGACTCATTGTAGTTAATAAATGAATGAACAATGTCTTATATAGTCACATATATACGTTGATTTCTTGAATGTATCTGGATACTTTTTCAGTAATAAAACAGAATTCATTTAAATTTATTTATTAATGAATTCATGATATTTTCTGAATCAACAGCTGAAGAAATAATTATTATCCTATAGTAGACTTCAGAAGCTTTTAATGATAAAATGAGGCTCTCTTACTTGAATCTGAAGTCACTTAACTTGTTGATCTTAGAGTTCTTTTTTATCTCAAAACTATATCATTTGCTGCTAAAAGTTGTATGAGCAAAATGAGCTGTAACAAGAGAATGTTGGATATATAGTAACAGCAATATTGTTTTAAGAACAACTTATAGGGGGTGGGGAGGGAAGTAAGATTGGGGGAAAATTGTAAAACTCAAATAATATCTTTAATAAAAAAAATTTAAAAAAGAACAACTTATAGAAACTAAGTCATTTTTACTATTATGAATAGCCAAATTAGCTACAAAGATCATATGAAAGAAGGCACTGTCTGCATTTTTCTGAAAGAAGTGATAAATAGAAGTGTTTAGTTCATTTACCAGATGCTTATGTTGAGTTCCAGTTCTGTACTCCCTCAATCTTCCCCAGGTGAGCTTTGGAGGGGTGGAAGACAAGGGAGACAGACAGACAAGGGAGACAGACAAGGGAGACAGACAGACAAGGGAGACAGACAGACAGACAAGGGGAGACAGACAGACAGACAAGGGAGACAGACAGACAGACAGACAAGGGAGACAGACAAACAGACAGACAAGGGAGACAGACAGACAAGGGAGGCAGACAGACAGACAAGGGAGGGAGACAAGTACTCCATCAAGATCTCCAAGTGTTCCCTTTATTCACCAAAATACCAGTGCTTAAATACCTTCCCAGTCTCTAATTCACTCCCCCTCCTATGGCACTTAATAAAATATGACTCAAGTGCTCAAGGACACCAGGTGAAGATAATTTACAGTACACACACACACACACACACACACACACACACACACACACACACACACACAGGCCCCTACCATAGAAGTATATGTAGAATTATTAAAAATATACCCACAGTTGTGTCTAATAGTGGGCATCTTTGGGGAGGGGGGAAAGAAAAAAAGAAATTTACATCATACCTTTAATATATATTTAAATGTAATGGTTGTATATAATCAATTTGCAGTTTCATGTGCAATCATCTTTTTAAAAAGTTTATTGTCTTAAAATACTTATTTTATTTCATAAATTGAAAATAAATAAAATACATTTTTAAAAATCCCTATGATCTTATACATATTCAAGTTGACTGAATTTTGTTCTTGGGCTACAGTATGATTAATATTCCAACCCCCCTGACCTCTGAAGAATTCCAATTAATTACTTATCTGCCTATCAATTGATTGTGAGCTATGAATCATGATGATTTGAACATTATGCAGCAGTAGTTTTTGTATTGTTCCAATTGTAAGATGCATCATCAAAATGACATTTCTTTGAAAAATAAAAGATATTGAAAAATAATATTGATAATGATAATAAGGGTACTAACCTATCATTGTACAATTAATGCTTTAAAGTTTACAAAGATTTTTCCTCACTCACACTAACCACCTGTACATGTTGTACAAAAATTGTAATTTCATTTATAGAGCTGAGAAAACTGAGAAACAGAGAATTTAATTCATTATAGACTAGATCCAGGTCTTATACAAAACGAATTCAGGGGACGGCTAGGTGGCGCAGTGGACAAAGCACCAGCCTTGGAGTCAGGAGTACCTGGGTTCAAATCCATCTCAGACACTTAATAATTACCTAGCTGTGTGGCCTTGCATTTGCCTTGCAAAAACCTAAAAAAAAATGAATTCAGAAAAAAATGTGACCTGGACTCAGACCAATACCATATATACAGCAAGTTTAACAACATTTATTCCTCCAGTTAATTTCCAGTAATAAAAACAGCTAGATGGTATAGTAGATAGAACACTGGGCTTGGAATGAGGAAAACACATTTCCTAAATTCATATCTGACCTCAGAGACTTACTAGTTGTGTGACACTGGGCAAGTCACTAAACCTGTTTACCTCAGTCTCTTTATCTATATGAGTACAGGAAAGACTCCAATCCAGTGGTAATCCACTCCAGTGACAAACCACTCCAGTATCTTTGCCAGAAGAACCCAAGTTAGGGTAATGAAGAATTAGACATGAATGAAAAATAACTAAACTACAAGTAAAATCAACTTACAAAGTTTACTACAACATAGAAGAATTGCCTTCTCTTTTAGTTTGGAGACTGCTTGCATCAGAAGAAATTAGGCATTCTTGAAAAGGATGGACTAAAGATGATTTAAATCAGATGATTTAAATGCAGATGATTTAAATCTTTCTTTTTTCTTCTGTGTTCTAGGTCTACCCCCTGTGATATCAAACTAAATTAAATTGAACTGATAGCTGTCCTTTAGCAGGCTATATTGTTTATATTCTAGTTTACAGCTCCTTACTAAACTTTGGCAAATTCTTCACCCCCCCCCATACTCCTAAGATTTTGAAAGGAAGATTCATTTCACAAGTTTCACTTAGCACAATACATCTAAAAAAGAGATTAAAATGCAAGGAAAGATCAAGGACTCAGAATTTATTACAAACACAAAGAACAAAATCACAAAAAATTCATTTTGCATTTCAAAATTGTCCCCATTAAACTTAAAAAAAAACCCAAAACACTTAAACGTAGGTATCTTACATGGAAGTAAATGGAATGAACTAGAACAAACTTGTTAAATATTTTGCTCTTAAATTGCAGACATAGCTCTATATTTGTTTTACCAAAAAACTATGTCTCCCAACACGCATCTCAGATAGTGTTCCTTGTAATGTCGTATAAAAGCAACATTTAACATAATTGAAACTGCTTTAATCTAAATGTGCTTACTGCTTAAGTACATTTCTACACTATAACCTACAACATAACTTTAGAAAAGCTGAAATTATTTAACAGTTAAAGTCTATTCAACTTGGTTCTTATATCCTAGATGAATGTTTTTCTGCATTCAAAAATGCTAAACCTGAAATTTATAAAACAATTCTGATTTCACTTACAGTAAAAATGTAATAAACCGTATATTACAAAACTGTTAAACTTTGCTTTTGTTTGTATTTTATTCTTAAAAAAAGTTGACCAAGAGTCAGTGATTAGGAATATATTCCTCATCCATCACTCATACTGGACATACCAGACATCCCTTCCATCCCATTTATTCCTATATTTATGCTACTTTAGTAGTTGCTATTCTTCAGTCCTGGACTCTTCATTTGTTTGAAAATCACTTAAAACTTGGTCATATCTTTGATGCCGCTTTGACCACTGTAATTTCCTTTGTAATCCCCACTCAACTGTTGGCTATGGTGGTTCATAACTGAATTGGTTTGACAAATTCATGGCTCCTAGCATTTGGCTACCTGTAAGCACCACCACTCACTCCTAATATAGAAATCAAGAATAGTTTTACATATCTAAATGGTTTATTTGTTTTTTCTTTTGTCCTGGCTGCCACAGCATCTTTTTTGGTAATTTAATATTTTATTTTCCCCAATCACATATAAAAGCAATTTTAACATTCTTTTTTCAAATTTTGAGTTCCAAATTCTGTCCCTCTCTCTCCCTCCTTATTGAGAAGGTAAGTAATTTGACATGGGTTTTACATGTGCAGGCATGGAAATCTCATTTCCATGTAGGTCATGCTGTGAAAGAAAGACAAACCAAAAAAACTGAAGGCAAATAATAAAGAAAAATATATTTCATTTGTATTTAGGCCACAGCATTTCCAGGAGTAGCAAATTCAATATCTGTTTCTCCAGTCACTCTGCCATCAGGTTCAATGTTAATGTGTACTCAGAGTTGAGTGGTGAGAAAAAAATTGTAAATGTAATTTTCCGAGTTCTGTAAGGAATTACTTTCATGTGTATGCAATGGCTTGTTGTACTCTGGAAAGTAGATTCACCATCTCTATAGCTATGATCAGACATTCCTGAAAAATAGTCACTGAGGTCTATTCCAAATCTGTCTGATCTCAAACCATATCCATGATTATGTCTATTATTATTATTGTCATCATAAGCTCCTTGTCCTTCACCAAAAGCATCATGCCTTATTCTTTCCAATCCAGTTCCTCTACAAATACTAGTTTTGCATCTTCCAGTCCCAGGATTGTTATGAGGATCTGGCTGCTGAATAATCATTAGTTTTAAGGATGATCATGAGTATGAGCTGTTGCCCAAATGCTCTTGAAGATTTATTTCGATGTACCTGTGCCCTATTACTTCCTTGTGTTTCTCTAGAGCCCTTTCATCTATTTCCTGTGAAGCATACTGCATGAAGTTTCCCCCTGTATTCTTCTGTTGAAAGTTCTCTGGCAAAGTTATCTCATTTAGCAGAATTTTCATGCTGAAAAAACTGAACAATTTTTTTCCTTACTACAGTCAAATGGGAATTCTCTAAGGTACACAAAACCATCATTGACAGTGTCAAAACTATTTGGACTAGTATTCTTCATCACCTAATACATCTCAATTTTTTTACATGAATACTTAAGTATATTTATGTCCCCTGATTTTTTATGTCTTTTTTGTGCCAATTTGACTTCATCTTCTGATTCAAGTTCATAGTTGTACTGCTTCTACTTACTATAATTGTTGTTTTGTCTACATTCTTGGATAAAGATGAAATGAATGTCTGGTGCCCCATTTTGAAATTTGCATTCCAAGAAGAATGTTATACTTCATTGGTTGAGTAGGATCAGAGCAAGCCCTGGACCTTGACCGTGAAGCTGTCTCCATCTTCCGTGTTCAGTATCATTTTGTTCAGTCAGTGGTGACAGTTCAATGCCTGAATTTGGCATAGCTCTAAAGAAAAAACCTGGCAAATGCATTTTAAAAAATATTGACATTCTAGTACTTGTTGGTTCTCCAACCTACTTTCCATAGAAAAAGAAGCAATGTATTTCTAAGCAATCAATGGAAGATATTAAATGAACAACAGTTCAGTGAACTGATTGATCATTTAAAGGGCTAGCATGTCTGTTTGTAGTGGCAAAGAATTGGAAATTGAGGGGATGCTTATCAATTGGGGAATGGTTGAACAAATTGTGGTATATGTATGTGATGGAACACTATTATTCTATAAGAAATCATGAGGGGTAGAATTTCAGAAAAGCCTGGGAAGACTTGCATGAATTGGTGTTGAGTGAGATGAGAAGAACTGGAAGAATATTATATACCTTAACAACAACATGGGGTAATGATCACCCTTGATGAACTTACTCACTCAATCAGTACATTGAACAGTGCCAATTTGAGGAGATTAATGATGGAGAATACCATCTGTATCCAGAGAAGGAACTGTGAAGTTTAAATGAAGACCAAAGATGAATATCTTCAATTTTTAAAAGTTGTCTCATGTTATTATATAATTTTACTATCTTTAATGTTTCCTTTCTTCCTTTTGAATCTGTTTCTTTTCTCAACTTTTCTCAACTCATTCAGTTTTGATCTATGCATACCATGGAAGCAAATATAAAAACTTTATCAGATGGTTTTCTGTTGGGAGGAGCAGGGAGAGAAGGACTGGAGGGGAGAAAATGTAAAATTCAAAACTTTGCAAAAAAAAAAGATTTGTAGAAACTTCCATTGTATGTAACTGGAAAACAAATAAAATAGTAATATAATTTTAAAAATAAGGGGCTAACATGACTCTTAAAATGAGTTAACTTCTCGATTTGGGCCAGTAGTTTTATAGTCATCTTTCGAATGAAACAGTTTGGAAGAAGCTTCATTTTTAGAGGTTTTTTCTCCCCTCTTGCTGATGAAAAATGTGTTGACAGCTTATTACAGTATTTAAATACAAGTGCAATAGCTGTTTCATGGAAATTGATGTAATGACATACAGTCAACATCATATGACATAAAGATCTTTGGGAATTATTAAGGGAATTTTTGTTACCTGCCTCTTGGTTAGATTTTTGCCTGAGTTGTTTGCATTTTCATTTTTGCTTACATCCTCCATGTGGCATTGCCCTCCAGTTTTTACTTAAATTTAAGTCAAGGCCCCCAACACAGAAAGCAGCCCTCTTTATTCTGTACATTTCCATTGTAATAACCTTCATCTCAGGGAGAATCTCTGTGGAATTCTGGGAAACAGCAGAGTTAGCCAGACCTGGGGTGAAGAGAATCAAAGAGCCCCTTTTTCAGCAAATGTTTTGAGAATAGGAATCTGAGATAAAGGACATCAAAGAGTGATAGGTTCTGAAAATAGCTTTTGCTCTTCCAATAATAATAACTCACATTTCTAAGACCCTTTAGGTCTACAAAAACACTTTGCAGATGCTGTCTTTTTGAATAAAAGCATAAGTGGTATTTTTAAAAAAAATCAAATTTGAATAGAACACAAAGCTGGAAAGGAGAACCAACATACTCACTGGCAGTCAGGATCCAGAAAGATCTTGTTATTATAGAAAAATGAACTGAATCTAGTAAATTGACATTTAATAGGGTTAAATGTAAAGTCTTACACTTGAATTCAACAAATTTACTTCAAAAGTAGAAATTAGATGAGGTATAATTAATAACAACTAATCTGAAAATGATTAGGGCAGGATAGTATCCTACAAGTTCAATATAGGTCATCAACTTTATATTAAAAGCCAGAGAGTTAATGACATCTTAGCCTGTATTGAGAAGGAAGCATTTAATAAATGCTTATTATCTTCTAGGCACTTTGTTAAAAATGCAAATATTCCATTGAATCCTTACAACAATCTTGGCAGGAAGTTGTTATTAAGGAATCTGAGGCAGAAATTGTTAAGCGACTTGTCCAAAGTCTCACAGTTTAGTAAGTCTCTGAGGCTAGATATGAATTCATTTCTCCTTGATCCAAGGTCTAATGATTATCCACAGTGCATCTCAAAAATAATGAAGTTATAATTCTGCTGCTCTCTGATATAGTTGGAAAACATTTAGAACATTCAATCTGTTATGTGATAAATTCATGAAGAACATAAATTAGGTGATGAATGTTCAAAGGAGAATAACAAAGGTTGAAGAAATGGAGGATGATTAATAGAGGGAAGAGAAGACTCACCTGGTAAGTAGAAGAGGGGTTATTTGACCCACAGAGTAGAAATTAGGAAAAAGAGTCATTTGCACTTGATACCATGAAAAACTTTTTAACAATAAGAGTGATTAATAAATTAAATGGGTTGAGTCAGGATACACTAGATTCTTTCTCACTAAAGGTCTTAAAAGTAAAGACTGGGGGACAACATGTCAGGGATAGTATAGTGGAAATTCTTTTTTGAACATGAATTAGAGTTAATCATATCCCAAAATTCTTTTGCCTCTAAATTTCTGTCATTCTATGATTTTTGTTTCTTCTCAACAACTCTGAGTTAGGTTATAGAAGTGTTTTGTCCCCATTTTGTACTGGAGAAAACTGACACTGAAAGAGATAAATGATTTGCTCTTGATCATCCAATTAATAAGTGGCAGAGTCAGAATTCAAAGCCACTCCTCTGAGTCTAAATCTAGTATAATTTATAACATGACATGTTTTCAACTCAATACCTTGACAATGTCATCTTAGTGTCAATCATGCATAAACTTTGGGGATTTAAAAAAAAAGACAACAGATATCTCTCAAGAAGCTCATAGTCTAATGAGGGAGATGATATGCAAATTAGTATAAACAAACTCTCTATATATGTGTATAAATATATGTGATAAATATAATAAAATAAATTAAAATAATTCTAATGAAATATAAATTTATAATCAACCTAATAAATATAAATATAATGTATAATATAAATAATATATAATAAAATATAAATGTAAAATATAAATAAAATCTAATAAAATATAAATATACAATATAAATAAATAACAAAATAAATGAAAAATACAAATATAAATATTATAATTAGCACAAGGAAGGCATAAGTATTAAGGAGTTTGAGAAAAACTTTTTGTAAAACTTAGCATTTATCTGGGGCTTGAAGGGAGGTAATAAGTTAAGAGGCAGGAATGAAGAGGAAGATGATTCCAGGCATAGGAGATGGGCAGAGAAAATGTCCAGAATCAGGATATAGACAGTCTTGTCTGAGAAATAGCAATAACATCAGTGTCAATGGCTCATAGATATGCGGGGAGGAAGTTACAAGGAGTTATATAGGGTTACAAAAATATGGGAATGGTAACAAAGATTACAAATGGTTTTGAAAGCCAAAGAGAGGATTTTATATAAGAGGTGGGAGAGAGTCGTTCAGACTTGTTCTTTAGAAAAAGGACCTTGGGAGCAGAGCAAAGATGGTGCAAAAAAGGCAAGGACTCTTCTGAGCTCTTCCAAATTACCCTCCAAATAATTTTTAATAATTCTACACGATGAATTCTAGAGCAGTAGAACTGACAAAAATATGGGTTGAAAAATTTACCAATTCAAAACAGCTTAGAGGGTCTGAAGGAATGGTCTGTTGTATGAGGATGAGAATGGAGCACAGTCCGGCATAGACAGCACCAGTGCAGACTAGGCTCCAGGAAGCTAGCAACAGATCTTTTCAGTGGGGGTGGTGGTGGTATGGAGAGAGAGAGAGAGAGAGAGAGAGAGAGAGAGAGAGAGAGAGAGAGAGAGAGAGAGAGAGAGTAAGTTGCAGCAGCATCTTCCAGAGTTCTCAGCCCACAGATGGTAAAGGTATTAGACAAGTTATCAGAAGAATATCACAGGGGTTGCTTTGCTGGCATGGAGTACAGAACTCTACTGCACTGTCCATATGGGGATTTAGGTTGTCATTCTGGGTCACAGTTCCAGGAGAAGCATTAGCACAAAAGAGCTTGTGGCTACAGGGGTGCAGAGATCCTGATTATAGTTTCAGAGTGGAATAGAGTATTTGTGGTCATTTGCAGAGCAGAGCTCAAACCAGGAGAGAACTGAACCACACCTCTCCTTAGATGATAATTAATTTTGGAAAAACTGAAAACTTTCAGAAGCCCAGAACTAGCTCTGAGAGCAGCAAGACAAACTTGAAGCTTGGGACAATGATTCTTCCACTCCAGGAGCAAAGCCCAACTTTACTATAGAGGTAAAAGTCAAGAAAAAGATTTGAAAAATGAGCAAACAACAATAAAATTATGATATTGACAAGGGAGATTAAAAGAGAAACTCATTCTGGAGAGTAATTTTGAACTATAGCCAAAATGCTATAATCCTTTAATGCAGCAGTATCACTATTATTTATGTATCCCAAAGAGATTTAAAAAACAAAAATGAAAATTTTATATATATATAAGCTCTCTTAGTAGTAACAAATCAGTTGTTGAGTAGTTGAATAAGATATGGTATATGACTGCGAAGCAATACTATTTTACTATAAAAATTATGAGCAAAATGCTCATAGAAAAACCTGGGGAGACTTATATGAACTGATGCATAGTGAAGTAAGAAGGACCAGGAGATTACTATACCAGGCAAAAAAAGAGTATTATATAATGATCGACTATGAGTGATTTAGCTATTCCTAGCAATAAAATAATCAAGACTATTCTGAAGGACTTATCATGAAAGATGCTATTCATTCCACAGAAAGAACTGAGTCTGAATTCAGATTGAGGGGGCAAAAATGACTTTCACAGCATGACTAATAAAGAAATATGTTTTACATATGTATAACTATATCAAATTGTTTTCCTTCTCAATGAGAGAGGAAGGGAGGGAAGGTAAGAGGAAGGGGGAGAGAATTTGGATCTCAACATTAAAAACATTAAAAATTGGAGAAAATAAAATATTAAATAAATATATTTTTAAAAAGGAAGAGTACTTTAATATCTTAGTGAAAATGAACTAGAGGGAGAGATATGATAAGGAAACTAATTTGAGGCTTTTTTCAGTAGTCTATATATCATGTGATGGTGGCAATGACAGAGGAGAGAAGGGGGGGGTGTATACCAGAGATTTTAGTGAGGTAAAGTCAACAAATTGGATATTTAAAGTGAGAGAGAATGAGGAGTTGAGGATGACAGTTAATTTGCAAGCCTCAGTGATTGAAAGGATGATGGTTCTTTCAGTAGTAAAAAAAAAAAATTATGTGAGAAAACTTTCAGTAGGTGGATAACACTTTCTCAACCTAAAAGAATTCAAACTGATGATAAACCTTATGAATGCAGTGAATGTGAGAAAACTTTTCACTAAGAACATAGTTTGCATAATTTAAGAGAATTCATTAGGTAATAAACCTTGTAAAGATGATATATTTGAAGTTACATTCCACATAAAAAAAGAGAAATTAGGAACAAGGAAGGGTTGCTATTTTTGCTGTTGTTATTGTTTTGTTTGCTTGCTTGGTCAGGATTGGGAGAAAATATTGAGTTCAGTTATGAACATATTAATTTATGTTTGCAGAAGTACAATAGGTGAATATATGAGCCTAGGAGTCAGCAGAGAAGTTATGGCTGGTTATGTCAATTTGAAAATCATCAGCAGAGAGCTAATTATTGAATCTATGAGAATTGATGAGATCACCAAGTGAAATAGTCTAGAGGGAGAAGAAAACAGAAATCAGTAGGGTCCCTATAGTTAGTGAGCATAACTTGGATAATGATCCAGCAAGAGTCCGAGAAAATGTCATTAGATTTGCAATTAAGAGATCATTAAGTTGCTTTGGAAAGGGTAATTTTGGGTGAGTGATAAAGTCATAAACCAGACTGTAGAGAATCATGAAGACAATGAAGGTGATCTTCTCAAGAAGTTTATTCAAAGAAAGGAGAAAAGATACAGGGTAATAATGAATAGGGATACATAATTTAAGTGAAAGGTTTTTTTGAGGATAAGAATATTTTAGGAAAAGTAGCCAATAGACAAAGAGAGATTGAACATGAATGAGAAAGAGAGGGTTATATTGAAAGCAATCTCCTGGAGAAGATGAGGTACTGGTAATACTTGTACATGTAAAGGGCTTTGCCTTTGTAAGGAGAAGGGTCACCTTATCATGTGATACAAGGATGAACATGGACATGGTAGTAGAAGGCATATGGGAGATGTGTATGAGGAATGGATGAGGAAGGGAGATGAGGAAGCTTTTGTTAAATGATCTCAATTTTTCAGTGAAATAAGAAGCCACATTCTCTGCTGAAGGGTAGGGAGAAGAACTATTGAAGGTTTGAGGAAGGATGAAAAGCTTTGAAAAAGTCATTGTGGGGAGTAGGATAGTGTGTTAATTAGGGTGGTGTAAAAGGATTGACTTCCTGAAGTAGGTGCAAAGAAGAAGTTGTCAACATAAATTTGTAATTGATCAAATCTGTATTTTCATGACTTTTCTAGATTTATTCAGCAGTGTGTGAGCAGGAATGAAGACAGAGGATTGTGGAAGTAATATGGTCTGACAGGTCAAGGTCCACATTAGGATAAATAGGCAAGAGGTTCAAGACAAGAAATTAAAGAAAGGATCAAGACATGGAAGAGAGAAGACAGTGCAGTGATGATGACTTGGGAAAGAACTAAAGGACTAAAGGATTACAGAGAGTGAAGATGAAGAATAAGGTTAGGGATTGCAACACACAGAGAGATTGTGATTAAAGAAGAGAATTTCAGAATTTATAAACATGGAAATGACTTGTGAGTGGTGGCAAAATCAAGTGTGGTGGGGGCAGCTAGGTGACACAGTAAATAGAGCACTGGTCCTGGAGTCAGGAGGACCTGAGTTCAAATCCACCTCAGATATTTAATAATTACCTAGCTGACCTTGGGCAAGTTACTTAACCCCATTTCCTTGCAAAAAAAAAAAAGATCAAGTGGGGGTGGAGAAGTTGATAAGAATAAGCAAGTTGAGGAGCCAAGAAGAAAGGATATCTGAATTACAATATTTATGTTGTAGTCTAAGTAGCACTGAAGCTCTGTAGTTAGGAAGACTCATCATCCTGAGGTCAAATTTGGTCTCTGAGACTTACTAGTTATATGACCCTGGGCAAGTCACATAACCTTGTTTGCCTCTGTTTCCTCCTCTGGGAAATGAACTGAAGAGGGAGTCAAACCACTCCAGTATTTTTGCCAAGAATCAGACCTGACTAAAGAAATGATACAACAACAAAGATAGTATAGTATAAGTATAGTTGGTGAGGAGGAAAAGACTTTGACCCGGGTACTGAGCTGATTAAAGAAAGTGTCTTGCAGGTTAATAAATAATAATAATAGCTACTAGAATTTTGATTGGATGGTAGATACAGCTTGAGTGAGCATCAAAGGAGGAGAGATAACTGAATGATGGAGATAAGAGAGGGGAAGCCTGGGAGGGCCAATGGATGAGCAAGGAATATTGCAACTCTTGACCTATGATTGAGAATGGGAAGGAAGAGTGAATGTGTATCCAGTGCTAGAAAGGATAGTCAAGGTGGCTGGGGGGGCCAGAAAGTAACTAGTTTTCAGTGAGAGCCAGATGATTAAACAAGTGGGAAAGGAAAAGATTTCAGATGAAAGCAAGTTTGTTAGCTCTTTCGACATTTGGAAACAAAGGTGGAATCCTACATTGTAATACAGACTTATTATCAAAAAAACCCAAAAGGACCCAGATCTGGTTTTTTGCCTGTTTTTTTTAATGATAGGTATGAAAATTGGTTAAAATAAATACATTAGAACAAATCATTCCTCTTTAAAACTAAGGAATAATAGCAGCTGAAATTTAAAAAGTGCTTCATGATTTATATTTTCCTCACCCCAAAATTTTACTCTTTAAGGATAACAAAATATTTTACAAACATCTCACTTGATGTCCATAATAATCCTATCATATAAGGGGTGCTTTATTCCAATTTACCGAGACCTTACCTTATTTGACTAAGGTCACATGGCTAGTAAACAGCAGAGTTGGACTTGAACCCAGGTAGCCTCTGAAATTACACTAAATTGATGCCTTCCTTTACAATAGTGAATCACTCATTAAACATTCAGAAATACCTTGAACCCAATAATGACTAAAGGTGTCCTATGCAATAAAGCTTAATCTTCCTATAAACATGGAAGCTAATTAATTAATTAGGGTCATCTTCACACTTCTATTGTTAACTCTAATCACATGGTGATTTGATCTGTGGTCTCTATAGTTTATTACCATCATTACTATCTGAACTATTAAGAATCCTCATGAATTTCAAAACTGAGCATAAATTACAAATATCTCTTACATTTCCTCAGAAAGGATCAGAGCTAAATAGATTGTTCACAACTCACAGAGTTTTACCTAAATGTAAAGATGACTACCTCTCATAATAGACTTACAAACAAGACCCTAAACAACTTATGATATGTATTTTCTAGGATTGACTGTTAATGATGATATAGATAGATAGATAGATAGATAGATAGATAGATAGATAGATAGATATCACCTCTTTATTTCCTTCATGTAGCTAGTGGATTTTTGTGGGTACTATGGTTTTATTTTGGTAGGTGGATGGTTAACTTTTTCTGGTTGAAATTTCTGAGATGTTCTTTGTAAAGAGAAAAAGGAGGGGGATTAATAGGTTAATATCTACATATGGTTGAGCAAAAGATCCTTGAATATTTCTTCCTATCCTCTTTATACACCAAATAATAGATAATTCAGAGTATTCCTGAAAAACAATGAAGAGACCTGCTATATACTGCCTTTTGATACCTTTGGGAGACCTATTTCTTATGTTAATAATACTCTCTCTGAACCCAAACCCCTTTCTACTTTTTTTCTTTTCTTTTTTTCCCCCTCATCCCTCAAAACCTGGTACAAATATCACCTCCTCCATGAAACCTTCACTGTTTGCTCCCAGCTGAAAGTGATTTTTCTCTTCCTGTATCTTCAGAGTTCTCTTAGGTACTTATTAATGAAGCAGAGTTGAATAATGAATAGACAACTTTAAAGTTAGGAAGACCTGGGTTCAAATCACTTGATCTTTCTATGCTCTAGACTTGAGAATTCTACTTGACAATTCACTATGTCTCTGAAATCCTAGGTCTGGGATCTATCCCTTTATGCAACCATCATATTTGTGTTATAAACAATGTTAGGGAGCTATTACAAGGAAAAAGTTTTGAAATCTTAAAGGTCAAGAGAATGAATCTTCAATGTTATTATTTGACAATACTCAGGGAAGATTTCCTAGCTATGTTAGAATTAGACCTTAGGATAGACTCTTACCAGCCTATGATTATTTCATGCTTGGAAGCAAAGATTGGAGTTAGTATACATTCCTTAGACCTTAGGTAAGATTGGAGACTCTCTCTCTCTCTTTCTGTGTTACTCTCTAATTCCAAAACAAAGTAACAGTGAACTTTTATTTCTGCTAATAAAATCAATTCCTACATGCCATCAAAATTAGACTTTTCTGGCATTTGAAATGTATGAATTTATTAGAGAAAAAATCCTCTTCTTTCTAATTCTTTGAAACTCTATCTGTAGGTAACTGGTTTTTTTTTGCATTTATCCCTAGTTTTGGATTTGTTGACCCCCTAAATATCTCCCTGGCCAATTTGGATAATGCTTACTGTTTGACCACTAAATTTATCTGATGATTGATTTGTTAAAATATACGTAGCCCCGGAAGAGAAAAAATATAAGTAGCCCTGAAAGAGAAAATACTTAAAGTTGTTACAAGTCCCATTTCTTCTTTAAATTGCAGAATTAATTCAGCAATTCAATAAATGCTGTTCATTGTTCCAGCATCAGGGAGCTTCCCATTCTCTTATCAGAGTGGGAAGAGTGGCTCTGGACCCAAGATCTAAGGATCAAAATCTATCTCTGACACTTTCTAGCTTTGTCTCCTTAGGTCTAACCTTCAATATCTCTAGGCATAAGTTTTTGTCATCTGTAAAAAAAGAACCAAATAGCCTGTGTTTCCTCCTAGATCTAACTTTATAATCAATCATTCGATCAATAGGCATTTATTAAGCATCACACAGTTTGATAGGTAATAAGGACAAAAACTAGAAATAGTCCCTGTCCTCAAAGGACTTATAGCCAAACCAGTAAAATATGTGCATATAGAAGTGTATCCATAAGACATTCCAGGAAGACATCAGCCACTGAGGGGTTCAGTAAAAACTTCATTTTGGCTTAAGGAGATATCCCTGAACTGAGTCTAGGGGAAAACAAATAAATAAACAAGCAAAACACCAAACCTGGGTATTTGAAGAGGTTGAGGTGATCAGGGATTGCTTTCCAAACATGGAAAACAACTAAGTTGTGGAAAGGCAAAGATTAGTTACTCTAGTCCTCAAATTGTACCAAAAGGGAGGTTACAAAGGAAAAAAAAAAGAAGCAGGTCTCAAGGCAGGGGAGACGGTTTGTATATAAATAGTTGTAAATCAGATAACTTTAGAGGAAAGGATTCTGTAGCTGGAGAGACTGGACAAGCATCATTCCAACTGACCAGGGATATATTTAGGACTTAGTTGCCCTTTTCAACAGACACCAGAGACAACTAGTGAAAAAAGGAATGGAGATGGGAGATGACCCTCTCTGTTACCCAGAGGTGATCTGGAAATATTGCCCTTCTTTCCTACTAAGGTGTGGTAATTTAACATATAACCAATTATTCCACCAGTTTGGGTGGGTTGTAGGGTCATGAGATCATATATCTAGTCTAGAAAAGAACTTAGAAGTCTCTACCTCACTACTTCATTTTACAGAAGAAGAAATGTACGCCTAGGAAAGTTAAATATCTTGTCAAAGGTAGCCCAGGAAATAGGAAGACATGTTCTTTAAGACTCTGCAGTAGGATAAGTTGTTTACAGTTGTGACTTTCACTGCCAAAGCAAACACTAGCTTCATGTGTTCAGAGAAATCCCAACATAATTCTTGCAAATGAATGATTGAATGACAGACCTGGTAGACATGTGTCTGAACTTGACCTTGTTTTTGGTTTGGCAGACTTTGATGAAGAAAGAATAACATTTATGACATTTTATTTATAAAATGCTAAGAGTCCAAGAAAGAATGGGCTCCCATACAGGGTTACAACCCTCATTGCAACATCTAATCTTCTTTTCCTTTGCATCTCTTCTTGCCATAAAGGGCCAATGTCATTATTAAACTTTTGCACAATTCTTAATATTTGCATGATTTTCCTCTTTTATCACTCTTTATATAACATGGTGAGCTAGATTATCACTGAATGTGTCATTTTAAAAATGAAGTATTAAATCTCAGATCCATAGGATTGGGATTAAAATTTTCAATCCCCTCAAACTTTGTGTTTTCATAGAAATGAACTGAAACTTGAATATCTAAAAATATGGATAAAAGACAGGAACTAGCAGGGGTGGTCAGAGAAGTAGCCAGAGCTATGAGATAGCAACTTAGCCCTTCAATAGTTATGGTTTAAAGTTTGTATTTGTCTTCCACTCTGTCTGGGACAACTTTATAACGCCTCATAATTCTCTTCTAACAATACCTCCCAAGATGAGGTCTGATCAGGAAAGATGAAATAGAAGTAGTCTCTTATGATTGCCACTGTCTCCCCCTTCAGTCGAAGATAAACTGGTAAAAAGTTGTTCGGCTTAGTTCACTCTTACTATAACATTCTCTTCTTTCTTTTCCTCCTTGAAGAGAGAAAACCCTTCAAGTAACAATTGCATAGTTACACACCCAGAAAATCATAATGGGATTTTTACTAAAACCTCCTGCCTAATACACTTTTAGTTATAAATAGAGTCTATTAAAAGTGTATGTATTTACCTCATTAGACTTCTGCTTATTTTTGCACAGAATGAATAAAGCCGAAAATCACAGAGAATACCACACTCAGCATCTGCATGCCTATTCCCACTCACTATTTTGTTTATTTTCATTGCCTCATTTTGGTAATGTGCTCTAAATTAATTAGCTGCAACAGAAACTTTGAATAATTCAAAGAGGCACTTTAGGAAAATTGCATTTTTTCCAATTGGCTACATCATAAGTTAGTTAGGATGAATAATGGGAATGCAGCTGTTTGGGTTGATTTATTATTTTTAAATAAAATATTTCATATTAAATTTTTTAGCAGAAGAACTGGTTTTTAAAGCAATAACCTGTTTTGGAGACAGCAAAGAGGAGATGCAAAGGAATGCAAAACAAGATGCAGACTTAAAAAAGTAAATGTGGATGGCAGAACTCAGGAGAAGAAAGGATTGGAGATATATAATGTTCCATCCAGCATATTGGAGCTGTTAAAAATACATTGGATTCAGTGAACATTTTATATAACATGATGCATTCTCTTTTAAAACGTGTGGAAAATTTGCTGAGTTCCTTGACCTGCTTTCACCTAAAACCCAACTCAGTTCAAAAATTTTCATTGGTTTGCAGGTAAAAAACAAACTATGTCTCTCACCAATTGTATATAAAGAGTACAAAAAAGTTTTTTTTCCACTTATCTTATTCACTTTCTCCCGATGGAACTCGATTGTCTGAACCCCTATTTATACTCAGTTCCTATGTTCTAATGTGTTGAATACAATTTTTTTTTGATATTGAACACACCCTGAGCCATGGCTTGGCTGCTCAGATATGGCTCCCTGCTTTTGTTTCTTAACATTTATTGAATTAATGCCGGATGCTAACCATAGGAATAAGCTTTCTTACAAGACAGTATAATTCTGTTTCTGATTCTCCCTACCCTCCAGGATTCCCCAGTTATCAGGTTAATGCTTAAAGAGTTAAAGTTTCCTCCAATGTCATTTTGCAGAGGGATGCAGCTGATTCAGTTTGTCTGTTTTTTTCCTTTGGCTATCTAAAATATTCTAAAAGCAATGTGATTTATTGGCAAGAGTACAGACTTTGCATCACAAGATCTGGATCCAAATCATGATTCTGATTCTTACAAGTAATGATGGTGATGTTTTGTCCTTCGTTCTTGAAGAAAACTGTAACATTAGAGGGGTGATGTCATAACAAGCACATGAATTTGATTTGAGTGAGGGGGTGCTGGGCCTCACCAGCCTCACTTTCTCCTCCAAAACCATCTGGTTCCAGTGGCCAGATATGAATCAGGACAACTGGAGATGACCCTGGATGCAAGGAAATCAGGGTTAAGCGACTTGCCTAAGATCACATAGCTAGTACGAGTAAAGTATCTGAGGCTAGATTAGATAGACTTCAAGGTCTATCCACTGCACTACTGAACTGCCCTTAGTATTGAGAAAGTTGAATCAGAAGACCCTAAGACCCCTTCCAGAAGAAGTTGATGATTTGGAGAATAGAGCCCTGTGTCTGGAATCAAGAAGACCTGAATTCTATTTCAGGATCAGATATTGCCTAGGTGTGTGACCCTGGGCAAGTCACTTAGCTTCTGATTGTCTGACAAAATAATACATTGGACCCACTGGAGAAGGAAATGGCAAACCACTCCAGTATCTGCCAAGAAAACTCCATGGACAGTTTGTCCTCAGGGTCACAAAGACTTGAACATGACTGATTGAATAACAACATAACTCACTTCCAGCTCTGACATAGTATCTGTGACATAAGAATCATTTTCGAGTAGTTGATTCATTAAGGGGAAGATAGGATTAATAGGGCATGACTTTTCAGAATGTACTCAAATAGAAGGTCATAAGTGGTTTTTTTTTACATCTTGTGTCAGAGCAAGATCCTCAGACAGTTGTGATTCTTAAAATGAACTCTGGTTTACTCTCTTGCTTCTATTTGACTATAATTATAATCATTTATGTATTGATTTGTACAATTTATTTGTAAAAATTTCTACTACATGACTATTTTTACTTTGCCAGATTCTTGAAATATTTAAAAATTTTACCATAACTACTCACATCAATCATTAATCTATTTTTATTACATTGCTCTCCCTACTGGAATTATCTTCCCTTTTCCCTACTGTTCAGAATTTACTCATCTCTCAAAGCCCAGATCAAATTTACCTCCTTCATGAAGGTTTTTTTTTCCCTGGGAATTTGTCCTGACTAGGATCTACTTGTCCATTTGTAAAATAAGGTTATACTAAAGGATTCAGAAGGTCCTTCTAGCTTTTGATTTTGATTCTATGACTTTTTTTTCAATCCAAGCAAAACTCATGACAAAAAAGGAAAGATTGAAGGACATAGAGAACATCTATCCTTTCCATGGCATGTTACTTCAGGGTATATAAGAAGAGATGGGACTGGATGACTTTTGGTTTCTGTCCTAAGATTCTAAGTTTGTGCACCATACTCCTCTTTGGGCACTTATCATTTGTATTGTAAATTTTTGTGTTTGGTAATATTGTCTCATACTGGTCTTTCTTTTATGTTTGTACATTACTTTCTCAACCTGCAGTGGCACTGGAAATCTGGGACCATATAATAAGTTTCTATACTTCTCCCCATTCAGTTTCCAGGGGTAACACAGAAGGTTTGGGGTTTGCCTACTTAGTGATATCAGTCATAAGCCTCCACCAGTGTGTTTCTGTCCAAATTTATAAGTTCTCATCAATTAATTGGCAACACTTAATTAAATTTAATTAAGTTATTTACAATTTTGCTACAGTCAGAACAGGTGGCACAAAACATCTCCCAAAATTCTGTGAAACACTCTCCTCCTAGTACACAGAAAGTCCAGAGTATAGTAGGCTCAGTCTTAGAGCATATGTGTCAAAGGCATAACAGAACTCATAGAAGTACTTCTTTTGGAATCCTCAAGATTCTTTTCTTAGGTATAGCGTAGCTTTTCTGATGAGTTCTTTGCATCTGCTTTTCCTCATTATATCCCATCTGTCCTCAGCTGCTAATGTCAACTGTTGCAGGCAAGTTGCTATGATAGTGATGGGAAGTCCTAATGCTTCTCATCTTCTGAAATTTATAAGGTTAGCAATCTGCAAATAATAAAGGGAGAAAGATTTTCTTCAAGCAAGGAAGCTAAAGAAATACTGTTAAATAAGAGAGTTAAAATAAAAATAGAGCCTACTGCAACATATTCATTCAGTAATATGTTTAATAATCAGATCCCCAAAATATGTGGCACTTTTGAGGTTCATCTGCCTTATAAACATTTTCTCCATAACTTTCTTAATGATAGACAATTATCAAAATAATAAATGAAGTTCCAGCTTGTAGCATTTGTCAATTTCCAAGGTATTGAATTCAAAGGAGCTATCTTCAGCAAATGCCTGTCTTCATTTAATATAGCACTTTAATGGACCCTTGATTTTATTGATCTAGGAATTCCCTCTGCTAGTACAGATTACAATATATCCATTATTCCTTATTTTGTAAAATTTCCATTTTCTTTATAATGCCTATTTAAAGTTACTTGATTTTTTAAAGGAAAAGTATTAATAAAAAAACCTTATAAGTCACCACCTAAAATAGTTTAAAAATGAAATATTTTCATTTAATGATGTATCTTTATACTACATGTATAAGACAAAAATATCCAGATTACATTTACTTAAATAGTCATAAGATTCATTCTGGTAGAAGGAATATTTATAGCAATGAGATCAGAGATCTACCCATTTATTTCAATGTATTTTAGTACAATTTAGTTTTAACTTCCTGATTCTATAACATTTAAGTGGCTTTGGGTTTTGTTATTACATTGGGAGGAAGCCATTTTCAAAAGGAATTGGAACTTGGCAAAATGTATAAAAAATGAGGATAAATGAAAATAATGAAAGCATATTGAAGGCTGAAACACTAATGCATGTGTAGTTTCATTTATTTTTATTCTCAGGATATGAGGTTGCTATTTTCTGGTTAAAGACCCCAAGCAAAATAAAGCATAAACTTCAGCAAATGTTTCCCTTGATATAAACAGCCATTAGTTACTGAAAAGGGGAAAATCCAATTCAAACTATTAAAACATACAAATTTGTTTATCTAAAAGCTTAATATAAATATTTTTGCTTTTTCATGGAAAAACTCATTTTTAATCTTAATTATTTTCTATTATCATCACAGAATTTCAATGCACAGATTTTCTTTTTATCTACTCAAATGTATGAAAACTGTCTGAATATAAACATGCTGATTCTATCCTTAAAAGACTTATAATATTCATGAATCTAAAATCACTCATCTTCATTTTTAATCCAATAATTCCTCTTGTTCTCTCAAATAAAGAGTCATATCCCCCAGATGTAAACACTACTTTAGGAGCCAATGGCATATGCTGGCAGATGGTATCCCATCTGTAGTATAGTTATTAAAAATACATTTCTTGGCTGTGTTCAATAAGTGTATGATGGTCTTATCCATTTTTCAGAAATTCTTCATTTCTAGTGATAAATGCAGAAAACTAAAGCAAAGAGTTAATTTCCATGTGACACATTGGACCAAAGAGCATATATGTCCATCTAAAACATTAAGGTTGGGTCAAAGTAGGCTGAGCAAGAGAACTAAGTCCATTCATTTTTCTTAATAGCATTATTATGTTTTTTTGAGTGGTGGAAAATGTCATTTATATAAGTAAATAGGATAGAGGGGGGTGGTTAAAAAATCTGTAAGAATTAGACATCTTCTACTTTTACTTTAATGAAAATATTGAGTCATTCTTTTTGTTCAATTACTTCTTCAAAGTTATGATGTTACAGAACTTTGTGAGATATCAGCCCTTGAGGAAAGAAAGGAAATATGAATAATTGGTCTTTAGTGATCAAAAAGTGAGAGGTTTTTTTTCTATGAAGAATGGGAATATTTAATGAATCAAAAAGGGAATGAATTGCATAGAGTGGGACACATGGTAAAAACTTAATAAATGTTTATTGATTGGCAGATTGTGATATCTATGATCTTAGAAGAAAGATTGGAAGTAGAGGTGGAATGGAGGCAGGAAGGGAGGGAGGGAGGGAAGGAAAGAGATAGAGAGAGAGAGAGAGAGAGAGAGAGAGAGAGAGAGAGAGAGAGAGAGAGAGAGAAGAGAGAGAGACAGAGAGACAGAGACAGAGACAGAGACAGAGACAGAGAGAGATGTACAAAGATGCCACTAATCAAACAGGAGACTGTTTTTGGTAGTTTTCCTATTGCATTGGTGTTTATGTTCCTCTTGGATGCAGTGCACCATAGTATTGGGCAATAGATATATATTTCACATAATCTCCTTCTAAGACTTTCATTATACTCTCAGAAATGCCCTTTTCAAATTTGGGCTGAGAAGCTCTAGTCATTTCCACAAATAGGGTCACAGAGGAATATTTTATAGATTCTTTGAAAATCTTGTAAATTTTTTGTTTGAAAAATGGGATTTGTTTTCTTTAAAAAGATACTATTGGGATGGCTAGGTGCGCAGTGGTTAGAGTGCTGACCTCGGAGTCAGGAGTACCTGAATTCAAATCCGACCTCAGACACTTAATAATTACCTAGCCTTGTGGCCTTGGGCAAGCCACTTAATCCCATTGCCTTGAAAAATATATTTAAAAAAACTATTAAATAAAAGATTTAGTTTAACCTGTTTTTTAAAAAAATTTTGGACTATTGAACAATTTTTTTGAGGTTTTATTTTTTTTTTTTTGCAAGGCATTGGGGTTAAGTGGCTTGCCCAAGGCCACACAGCTAGGTAATTATTAAGGGTCTGAGGCCAGATTTGAACTCAGGTACTCCTGACTCTAAGGCTGGTGCTCTATCAACTGTGCCACCTAGCCACCCCGACTATTGAACAGTTTTGAAATTAGGAATAAAATAAATTTAAACATTTATGGAGCCCATTCAATATATATAATTTTCATAAAAGTTTTTTGATATGAAATATGAAATATCAAAGTATCAAAGTATTAACTAATACTTTTGCATTGTGGTTCTGGAGAAGATATTTGAGAGTCCCTTGTACAGAAAGGAGATCAAATATACTAAGATTTAAAGAAATTATTCTGGCTATTTCCTGGAAGGTCAAATATCAAAGCTGAATCTTAAATATTTTGACTATATAATGAGAAGACAGAACTCATTGGAAAAGACAGTGAACTTAGGAAATATTGAAAGCAAAAGAAAAAAGGGGAAGACAGAGGATAAGATGGATAGATAGTATCATTGAAATAATGAACATGAACTTACATTTCAAGAACTACTTGAAGATAGAAAGGATTGGCATGTTATGGACACGGGATCATGAAGAGTTGGACAGGACTGAACAGTAACAATAGAAATGAGGCCAACTCTGGAAAGCAAAAATAAGTGTAAAATCAGGGACATCTGATGATTAGAATGTTTGGAGTGTGATATAATAGTTTCAAAGTTCTTTAATTAATGAAGAAGAACTTGATAGAAAAATATTTGACTTTTAATCCAGTATCATTCAAATGGTTTCCCATGATAAGAAAAATACCAAATTATGTGAATTGATTTACTAAAGAATGCAATTAATTGTGGAGTATAATAGAACCGAGGAATGTTCACATGACCAGTACCTAGTCAAGAAGAGAAAGGTAAAGAGTAATGGAAGCATAGAGAATAGTAGCAACCTGATAAACTTTTTTTGGAAAATGTATTTTTTTTCTTTAGAAAGATTTTATTAATTTTGAATTTTACAATTTTCCCCCCATTCTTGCTTCCCCTCACCCCATGCCCCACAGAAGGCATTCTGTTAGTCTTTACATTGTTTCCATGGTATACATTGATCTCAGGTGAATGGGATGAGAAAGAAATCATATCCTTAAGAAAGAAAAATAAAGTATAAGAGATTGCAAAATTACATAATAAGATAACAGTTTTTTTTCTAAATTGAAGGTAATAATTTTTGGTCTTTGTTCAAACCCCACAATTCTTTCTCTGGATACAGATGTTATTCTCCATTGCAGACAGCCCCAAATTGTCCCTGGTTGTTGCACTGAAGGAATGAGCAAGTCCATTAAGGTTGATCATCGCCCCCATATTGCTGTTAGGGTGTACAGTGTTCTTCTTGTTCTGCTCATCTCACTCATCATCAGTTCATGCAAATCTTTCCAGGCTTCCCTGAATTTCCATCCCTCCTGGTTTCTAATAGAACAATAGTGTTCCATGACATACATATATGGTTTGTTAAACCATTGTTAAACCATTCCCCAATTGAAGGACATCTACTTAATTTCCAATTCTTTGCCACCATAAACAGGGTTGCAATGAATATTTTTGTACAAGTGATGTTTTTACCCTTTTTCATCATCTCTTCAGGATATAAACCCAGTAGTGGTATTGCTGGATCAAAGGGTATGCATATTTTTGTTGCCCTTTGGGCATAATTCCAGATTGCTCTCCAGAAAGGTTGGATAAGTTCACAGCTCCACCAACAATGTATTAGTGTCTCAGATTCCCACATCCCTTCCAACATTGATCATTGTCCTTTCCGGTCATATTGATCAATCAGAGAGGTATGAGGTTGTATCTCAGAGATGCTTTAATTTGCATTTTTCTAATAAGTAGTGATTTGGAGCAATTTTTCATATGACTATAGATTGCTTTGATTTCCTCATCTGTAAATGGCCTTTTCATATCCTTTGACCATTTGTCAATTGGGGAATGGCTTTTGTTTTTGAAAATTTGGCTCAGTTCACTGTATATTTTAGAAATGAGTCCTTTGTCAGAAATACTAGTTGTAAAAGTTGTTTCCTAATTTGCTACATTTCTTTTGATCTTGGTTACAGTGGTTTTGTCTATGTAAAAGCTTTTTAATTTAAGGTAATTGTAATTATCTAGTTTGTTTTTAATGATGTCCTCCATCTCTTCCTTGGTCATAAACTGCTTCCCTTTTCACAGATCTGACAGGTAAACTACTCCTTGATCTTCAAGTTTGCTTATAATAA
This sequence comes from Macrotis lagotis, assembly GCF_037893015.1. Taxonomy (NCBI): domain Eukaryota; kingdom Metazoa; phylum Chordata; class Mammalia; order Peramelemorphia; family Peramelidae; genus Macrotis; species Macrotis lagotis. Next base: position 199,773,214 of record NC_133660.1, read on the forward strand.
TATTTTTTAATGTCTGAATTTTGTATCCATTTAGATCTTATCTTGGTATAGGATGTGAGGTGCTGGTCTAATCTAAGTTTCTTCCATACTAACTTTCAATTTTCCCAGCAGTTTTTATCAAAGAGAGAGAGTTTTTAGCCCAATAGCTGGACTCTTTGGGCTTATCAAATAGCAGATTACTAAAAATCGTTTCCTGCTATTGCACCTAGTCTATTCCACTGATCCAGTACTCTATTTCTTAGCCAATACCAGACAGTTTTGATGCCTGATGTTTTATAATATAATTTTAGATCTGGTAAGGTTAATCCACCTTCTTTTGTACTTTTTTTTTCATTGAATCCCTGGAAATTCTTGACTTTTTATTTCTCCATATGAATTTACTTACAATTTTTTCTAACTCATTAAAGTGATTTTTGGAATTTTGATTGGTAGGGCACTAAACAGTTAATTTAGTTTTGGTAGAATTGTCAGAAAATTTATTTGTTTTAATTTTTGAGATTTGTCTTCTTAAATGAGAAATTCTTGAATGAAGTCAGGAGAGAAAGGGAATGTCATGAGGAATGGGTCGAAGTTGGTAGGGAAGGAGATGAAAGAGAGAGCATATGAGGATGTACACAACACACTGTTGCCTCATCCCAAGCATGCTATAATCATTGGATAAAGAAGTGATTTGAGAAGGGATTTTTCTCATTTGTGGGACTCTCATTTGAGGATTTATAGATATAAGCCTATTTTGCAAAGCCTCATCTTATTTTTCCTTTTATTAATAAAGACTTTCTTTAACCATATTATAAATTATATTCAATGTCAATAACATTATTCAATACCCACATAGGTTTTTTGGGTGAAGACAAAACATACAATAGAAATAAAAACATCTCTAATGCAGAAAGCTGGAAACTATTTTTATATTTTGATCAAAGACTAATTTCTAAAATATATGAATTGAGTCAAATATATAATAATAACACATGTCATTCTCTAATTGATAAATGACCAAAGAACATGAAAAGTAGTTTTCAGAGGAGGAAATTAAAGCTATCTATATTCATATAAAAATGCTCTAAATCATTATTGATTAGAGAAATGCAAATTAAAGCAACTTAATACAACATAAAAGGAAAATGCTAAATATTGAGGGGAAAATGAAAACTGGGACACTAATGCAGTGCTGGTGGAACAGTGAACTGATCCAACCTTTCTGGAGAGCAATTTGAAACTACCCAAAGGGCTATAAAACTATGCAGATGCTTTGATCCAGTAATACCACCACTATATCTGTATTGCAAACATCTTAAAATGGTCAAAATGTTCACATGTTTAAAGTAATATGGCAATAGAAATTGAGAGAATGTTCATCAATTGGAAAATGACTGATCAAATTACAGTATATGAATGTAATGGAATACTGTTGTTCTTTAAGAAATCATGAGTAAGGTCTTCTAGGTGGCGCAATGAATAGTCAGGAGGACCTGAGTTCAAATCGGCCTCAGACACATAATAATTACCTATCTGTATGACTTTGAGCAAGTCACTTAAACCTATTGCCTGGCCAAAACAAACAAACCATCCCCCCCCACCAAAAAAAAAAACTAAAGAAATAATGAGTAGGTGGACTTCAGATAAACTAGAAAGACTTAAGATGAACTAATGTTGAAAGAAGTGAGTAAAATCAGTACACACTGTTTTTCTCAGTACATACTAATAGCAACATTGGATGATGATCAACTATGATAGATTTAGCTCTTCCCAGCAGTACATTCAAAAGACTTGTGATGGAAAATACCACACCCAGAGAAGGAACTATGGAATCTGAATGCATACCAAAGCATACTATTTTCATTTTTTTAAATTGATGTTTTTTTTAAACTTTTCATGCTCCCCCCCCTTTATGCTTCTTCCACAACATGACTAATGTGGAAATATCTTAAACATAGAGCTGTACTTAGTGAACTTATATCAGATTACTTACTGTCAAGAGGAGGGGGGAGGGAAGGGAGAGAGGGAGAAAATGTAGAAGTCAAAAGCAAACAAAAGTGCAAGTTGAAAACTGTCTTTTACAAGTAATTGGAAATAAAATTTTAGAAGATGGCAACAAAAAAATAAAGTCTCTTAAAGCATAATGGGTCTCTCACATCTCTGAAACAGGTTACATATAGATTTACATCTTCAGTGTGATATAATTAGAAAAGTAATGAATTTTAGAGTTAAAATATAGTTTGGAGTGTGTTATACTTCTTATCAGGTGAGTGATACTGGACAAGTCACTTAATTCTTCAGAATAGGGGTTCTTAACATGAGATCTTTGAACTTGTTTTTAAAAACATTTGATTGATTAACTATTTCAATATATTGTTTTCTTTGATAATCTTATTGGTTTTTTTTATTTTGTGTATTTAAAAACATTAGTCTGAGAATGGGGGAATAGGCAACATATAGTGTCTGGGACCAAAAAAAAATTATTCAGTCTATGGAATAGAGATTTTCAGTTTTCTCATGCATAAATTCAGATATTTGCTATCTTATATCATCAGGTTGAGCAAAAAGTTAGAAAACTCTGTAATATGTGCCATTATTCCTTGAAATAGACTTGGACTTTATAGAAACACACAACTGGAAATGATAAATATGGATGTGCAGTCCTGTAGTCTGCTTCCTGACTGAGGAAAAAAGAAACCAAAGAAAACAAAAAACTTAGAAGTTTGAAAAAAGTGGCATCTTGAATATTCTTTACTTTCCTAAGGGCAAAGTGTTGGCAGAAATAAATGTTTCTATTGTTATAATTTCAAAAGACGTTGATGAACTCCTGAAGAGAAATCAAAGAAAAGAAGTGGTGGTGGCAGAGCTGAACTAAGGCACTGCTAGGGTTAGTAAGTTGCAGAAGGAGGAGGAATTGATGTAATCATTTCCTCTAATATACTTGCACATAAGAAAGTTAGTTCTGAATGACCTTTTCAGCCTCTGAAAATATTAGTATTTGTGAACTGATTTCACAATTCTTTCCATCTGTTCTTAGCATGTTTAACTGTAGATTGTTTTTATGGTCTTAGAGAAGAGACATTGGTTCTTCTCATTCTCTGGGATAAGTAGTGTTTTAGAATTCAAGGTCCAATTGTCATTCCCTAAAACAAAGGAAATTTTAATGGAAAGGACCCTCAAAGTTAAAAAAAAAAAAAGCTCTCTGTTCTCCCAGTCAGTATTTCCTTTTCCAAGCATGGGGCTCCCCATTGAAACAATAGCCCACTCAATACTGAGAGGTTATATGCCAGCCAAACTACTTATGAATTGAAATGCTTTTTCTCTTTAATATTTTTTCACTTCCTATATCCTAGATGGTGGGAGTCTACTAGAACTAGCCCTTCACTCTGTACTCAAGTAAAGTCAATTAGCAGTTTTGTATGTGGAACCAATTGCATTGGTATAGGAAAGGTTTCTCTTTTCCCGGTAAACTTGAACTTTATTTATGTATTTCTTTTTTCTTTGTCAAAAAGTTCTCTAAATTGAAAAATATTAAGACATTTTACTGGATAGAATAAGCTCAGGAGATTTGATATTAATATCAAACCATTCCCACTGAGAAATAAGGAATCTGATTCTTAAAGTGATTTTTTTTTTTTAAAAGTTTGTGTTACCTATGATGAGAATCTGGCCCAGGAGGTGATTTTAAATTCCCTTTTCATCATTTCTTTGCAAGAAGAAAAAAAACTTTCTAGTCATTTAACAATTCTGATTCATTTTCAAATAAATTACAGCCATCCCAGGAAGTTATACAGTCAATTTCATTCTTAGTGTCACTAATAAAGAGTCTCTTCTAATGATAGAGGATATTAATGTGGGTTGAATCTTGACAAGAGATCTGCTTAAGAGTCAACTGAATGAGTCACCTAAACAATGGGTTAGTTTGGGAGTAATGGTGAATTTAACTGTATGAATGATTAATGGCTAAGAAAAAAATGGCATTTCTTCTTTGTGCTAATGGAGAACAAATTTCCTAGTAGCTGGCTTGGTTGTCATTCAAAGAAATGAAAGCTAAAATAAAACAAAAGTTAGAATTTGACAATTCTTCTTCCATATAAACTTGGAGAAATTTCATAGTTAAAAATAAGTTTGACTTGGAGTTGAGAATAAAAGCACAGCTATATAATCTGCTCCTATGATTTGTTCCTAAACTGGAAGAGTTATAAGGAATCTTACAGTTCAATTTGCTTCCTGGTATAGGAATTCCTTTTCCTATGATGACAAGTGATCATGCAACCATCACTCAAATATCTCCATTAATAAGAAATATGCTAGTTTAATGGTCAATCCCTTTTATTGGAAATGATTGGAAAATCCTTTCTCATATTGAGAGAATACTCTTCCTCCTTCTAGTTTTTACTTGTTCTAGTCTGTTTTTTCCTATCTAGTCATATAAAATCTATTCATTTTTCTATCTGAGAGTCTTTCACAACCTGAGATAATTGTCCTTTATGTTTTCCCCTAAATCTCTTCTAATTTAGCTAAACATCAATGGTTCCAATAATTTTTATCCTCATGACATTGTTCAAGGCTCCATACCATCTTGTTTATCTTTCCTTTGACATGATTTTAGTAATACTTTTGAAACTTCCTGAGTGACCTTGGGGAAATCATTTGATCTCTTGAGACATCATTTCTTCATCTGAAAAATGTGATGGTTGGATTAGCTAATAGCTAGCATTTATACAGAACTTTAAGGTTTGTAAGTTGCTTTATGAATATTCTCTCTTTTTATCCTTATATCTGAGAGATAGGTGCTATTATTATTCCCATTTTACATATTGACCTCTGAAGTTACTTCTAGCTTAATTTTATGACCCTATGAAATTGCTTACAACAGCAAAAATGAGGAAATTAAAAAAACTGCTATTTAAATATACAGAGAGACTTTACAAAGAGCAGTAGCATGATTTAATATATGGAATAGCTATTTAAAAGTACTGCCTAGATCAGCTAGGTGGCGCAGTGGATAGAGCATTAGCCCTGGAGTCAGGAGTACCTGAGTTCAAATCTGATCTCAGACACTTAATAATTACCTAGCTTTGTGGTCTTGGGTATGCCACTTAACCCCATTGCAGTGCAAGACCTAAAAAAAAAAAAGTACTGACTAGTTACATAGATATTTGCTCTTTAATTTTTTTTTCCTGTTTAATCACAAAAGCTTAGGAATAGTACATTTCTTATCTGAATGCTTATTTAAACCTATTACCATAGTACCTATAGTTTTTGAAGTCCTATTTTTATCAATAATAAGAGAAATGGACAAACTTCCCCAGGTAGCTGTGGTCTATAGGGAAATTTGCAGAATGTTATGCCCTACTGTGCACCAGGACAGTGTGTGCCAGTAAACCCTTAGATAGGGAAAGGACCAGGATAGAAGAACTGAGATAGGAGAAGGGATCCGGTATATTCAGAAAAGCCAGTTAGGGTCAGATAGGAGAATAGCTGTAGAGCATTGAGACTCAAGGATATAAAACATTTCCTAGTTAGAAAATTCAGATCCAAAGATGTGTGTATGAAATTGGCCCCAAAATTGGGAAGGCCAGGTAGTTAATGCTTTGTTCATTAGCAGGGAGTTAACACTTGGATGTTTGTATCACTTTGGATGCTTCAACCCCAGCCTAGCATGGATCAACACTTGATTTCCCCTCAAACCTTGATGGAAACAGACCAGGATCTGGAGCTAGAGAGTGCTACCACTCACCCCCAAACTACTAAACCTGCTTTCAGTACAGACCTTGACCATTATTGAGGAGAAGAAATCATTTTGGAGAGAGGACCTACTTTTCTCATCACCACTAGTGACAACTACTGACCAACAGTTCCCAGCAATTAAGCACAGGGAGTCCTCACAAGTGATATTACCTCTATAGCACTGATCCTTCTTTCAGCTGAACTCTCAAAGTCATCATCTTTGAAAATGTGGAGAAACATCCAACCCTACTAATTCCCAACCAAGCTTGATACAGGTGGGCAGCTTTTCTGAGACAACAGGTCACTATTAGGGAGAGGATGTGACAGGCAAATCAAACTACCACTATCCTATTGACCACCACTATCTCCTCTCAAATCCTGAGGGAGGCAGATCAGTCCTTGAATCCAAGAGCCTTGGGAATAGCAATGCTTCAACCTAGAGCTCCTAGTTAGCATTCTAGGAAAAAATCCATGTGTACATGTAGTGTAACAACTACTCCTATGGGTGCTATAACCAAAGCTACAAAATAGCTAAAAATAAGTTCTTGCCTTCAATGTCTTTGGTCCTATGGAATGGTTCTAGACTAGAAACGAATACTATTTTTTATCAGGCTTAATGACATTAAAGAAGAGACATTATAATCTTTGTTGCTGCATACCAAAGGCCATGAGATTTTTCCATTTGACTTATAGCTGAGTTATTCCCTATGTATTATCTCCCCCATTGGAATATGAACTCCTTGAGAAACCCCAGGGATTGTCTTTCTTTTCTTTTCTTTTCTTTTCTTTTCTTTTTGTATCCCCTGTGATTATCACAGTGCTATAAACATACTACATACTTGATAAATACTTTATACTTTGTCCTGAGGAGTAGTTGATCTAACTCATTCTGATAATCTCTCCTCATAAACCATAAAGAATATGTGGCAAAAATTAGGCATATACATACGAGATGAGTTTATTTTAGGATAAGTTTAATTAATTTTTTAATTTTTATTTAATTTTTATGTTTTATGTCTATTTTCTCCCACCTCTACCCCTCCTGCTCCCATAGTGAAAGCAAGAACTAAACTATTCATTATTCATATGAAGTCATGCAAAACATATTTGATAAGTTTAAAAGATGTCCCCACAACTACTCATTGCTCCTCTGTGGCTTAGATACTGCAATTAGGAAAACTTTCCTTTCCACTATCTCCTTTATAATCTGTGTCACAGACTCTTCTCCATCTTTCTTAAACAAAAGTCCAAGAACAAGAGACAGAAAGATAAATTCCATTTAAAATAACTGTAGACATCATTAAATACTTGGGAATCTACCTCCCAAAACAAACCCAGAATTTGTATGAACACAATTAATTATAAAGCTCTCCTAAGTCAAATAAAGTCAGTTCTAAATAATTGGGGAAAATGTCAAATGCTCATGGTTAGATGGGGCTAATATAATAAAAATGAGAATTCTACCCAAATTAAATTACTTATTTAGTGTCATACCAATAAACCTACCAAATAAATACTTTACTGAGCTAGAAAAAAATTGTAACAAAATTTACCTGGAGTAACAAAAGGGCAAGAATGGTAAGGGAACTGATGAAAAAAAAAAGTGTAAAGGAAGGTGGCCTAGCTCTACCAGATCTAAAACTATACTATAAAGCAGCAGTCATTAAAATTGCCTGGTACTGGTTAAAAAATAGAGTAATAATAGATCAGTGAATAAGGAAAGGTTCAAAAGAAAATGCAGTAAATGACTACAGCAATCTACTATTTGACAAACCCAAGGACATCAGACTCTTTTGTCACTATTTGACAAAAATTGTTGGGAAAATGGAAAATAGTATAGCAAAAACTAGGCATAGATCTGCATATCACACCCTATACCAAAATAAGGTCAAAATGGGTACAGGTGGGAAGGCTAAGTGGCGCAGTGGAAAGAGCACTGGTCCTGGAGGCAGGAGAACTTGAGTTCAAATATGACCTCAGACACTTAGTAATTACCTAGCTGTGTGGCTCTGGGCAAGCCACTTAACCCCCATTTACCTTGCAAAAAATCTAAAAAAACAATGGGTACAGGATTTATACATATAGTGTGATACCATAGATAAATTAATAGACCAAAAAATATTCTATTTATCTGATCTATGGAAAAGGGATAAATTTATGATCAAACAAGAATTAGAGTACATTATAAACTGCAAAAGGAATGGTTTTGACAAGATTAAATTAAAAAAGTTTTTGCACTAATAAAATCAATGTTGCCAGAAGTAAAAGAAAAGTGGAAAGCTGGGAAACAATCTTCACAATCATCTAGAGAGGCATGGAGTGACTTGCAGGATCTGATGCTGAGCGCAGGGAGTAGAGACAAGAGAACAATTTACACATCAACATTATGAGATGAACAATCTTGATGGAAGCAGCCCCTCTCGGCAATCCAGAGAGCTAGGACAAATGTCAAGATGCCTTCTAATTCTAAATCTATGATTCAGTGATCCCACAAATATCTCTTCTTTTCCTTTAAGAATCAATTATTAATCTTTTCTTTTTGAGGTAATTGGGATTAAGTGACCCAATCACAACGTCCAAGATCAAAGAGCTAATAAGTGTCTAAGACTGAATTTGAATTCAAATCCTCCTGACTCCAGTCCTGGAGCTCTATCCACTGTGCTGTATCCTTCTCTAGCTTTATTTTAAAGATGAGGAAACTGAAGCAAACAGGGTTAAGCAACTTACACAGATTCATATAGCAAGTACGAGTCTGAGGCTGGATTTGAATTCAGGAAGATGAGTCCTGCTGAGCCCCAGATCCAGCACTTTATCTATCTATCATACCACCTAACTTCCCCAATCCAAAGTAGGATGCAAGAAGTGTTATGACAGTATCCAAACTCAATAATTCTACAAAACCAAGCCCTTGCCATGGTAAACATCTGTTTGGAGGAACTGATTTTGGCTAAGCTTTTCCTTTACAAACTAAAGAAAATTTCATAAATGAATATAAATTATAGTTTATAGATATGTTCTATAGTCCATCATTAGCTATTCCAAGGAAGCCAGTGATAAATTTCTTAGTTATTTTGCCCTTTGTTGTCAGGTTAATTGATTATAATAGTATAATAGACATGTATGCAAAACTATTATAATGGAACAAAAAATTTTATGAAATACTGAAAAAAGATATTTTTTGAATTAATGTTAAAAATTTCAAAATGATCTAAATATTTGCTTTAAGCTCAAAGAAAGTAGGAATTATTTCATTGCTGGCATTTGTATTCCCAGGATCTGGTACATAATCGACATTTAATAAATGTTTACTGATTAACTGATTGAAACACATCAGGGATCATCAGGAATAAGAATGGTACAATATGCTTCTAGTACTATAGATACTTATTTTTTTATTTTTAAATGTTATTTTAAAATTTATATTTGGATCTGTGACTTCTTTAGAGAAAAGGAATTTTGGTGTGGAAAACCTATCAATCCAAGGAACTTAGAAATTTATAGGGTCATAAATGAGTAGGGCATAGAGAAGGAAAGAAACCTATAGAGAATCTATTACATGCCAGACACCAGTCTAATTTGCTTTCCAAATATTGTCTTTTGGATGGAGCTTAAAGGGCATTTTATTCCAAAGAGGAATAGGCTTTGAACTTAGATTCTCTGATTCTTCCAGTGCTCTTGCCACTTTAGAAAATTGCCCATGACTCTAAAAGTTTAAGCAACTTTTTCTTGATCACAGAGCTACAGAGGTCTTAACCTTAGTTTTGTTACTGTTGTTCAGTTGGGACTCTTTGTGACCCCATTTGAGGTTTTCTTGGCAAAAGCACTGGGGGAATTTGCCATTTTCTTCTCCAGCTCATTTTACAAATGAGAAAACTGAGGCAAACGAAGTTAAAGCGATTTGTCTAAGGTCATATAGTTAGCCAGAACTCCAACTGAGGTTGGATTTGAACTCATATTTTCCTGACTCCAGACCTATGTTCTATCCACTGAACCATCTAGTTGTCCAGTTTTGCCTCATATCAGAACCATTTCACTATACCATCTCAGATTTTTATACTCTAAAATTAAAGCATGATGAGATGCCCAATAGTGGAGTTTGTGATATCTGTCCTTCTCTGCTTGTATTAAATTAAAAAAAAAAGGTCTCCTTCCAATCTTGCACCTGAACTAGTTTGTTTGAAGCATGATTGAAGCTTGGGAAGGAATATTCTCAATCCAAGAAAAAGAGTGCAAGAAAGGCAGCATGGTTTAGTGAAAAGAGAATTGGCTATTGGGTAAGAGGCCCTGAGTTCAAATCTTGTCTTTACAACTTTCTACCACTTGGACCAGTCATAAGGTAAACTCTATGAAACTCAGTTTCCTCATTTATAAAATGAAGAGGTTGAATTAGTTCAGTGGTTTCACACTCAAATAGAAATGGGGCCATTAAAACATTCGTAACGATCCTTGCAGGCCACATATTGACTTAGAGGCTCACACATGCTTACATATATATATATATATATATATATATATATATATATGTATATGTATATATATTCTGTATAGGCAAGCAAGTAGTAGAGACAGAAAAGTTCCAGTAGGTATTCTGACATAGAAGTGTGTTGAACTATGAATTACATAATCCTTGGAGATATATATATATATATATATATATATTCTTGATGCTGCATCTTCAATATATATTATTAAGTTCTTTATTTTCTAGTTACATGAAACTACCTATGAATATGTCTCTTCAGTCTTATTTCTTGTCCATATTTGTTGGTTCACCACACCTATTCCTTATGCATGAGGGTATAAAAGCAAGATAGCTGTTTAATTTGAAATTTTTGCTCTTGGTCTACTCTTAGAAAAGTGGGTGCTTAGTAAATGCTTATTGATTGATTGATTGTAGTCCTTGGTTTTTCTGTTAAAAGAAATACAGTGGTTGGAGCATAAAGGAGTAGATCTGAATCTGAACCAGTCTTTAAGAACTTAGAAATAGCTAAGGGATGTTGAAAATGGATTTTGAAGCAAATATATTCTTACTAGACTTATTAGTACTTATGTTCTCATTATTTCTGTCCAATATCTAAGTATTCTATATTTGAAACCATGGTCCAGAAATCCAAATCCTATTATCAAAAATTATTTTAAGCAATTGATCACTTTGAAAATCTACCTCTTGTCTCCCAAAGTCTTTCCTTTGCTTTATGTGGAATATGTGTGTGAGTGTATGTGAGTGGGTGTGTGTATGTGTACCTCTAGCATCGGTTATTTAGAGAGATTTTAACCAGTTAAATGACTCCCTCAATAAATATTCCTACTAATAACAATGACATGAATATAGTGCTCTAAGATTTACAAAGTATTTTCTATACATGATTTTATTTTAGTCTTATAATAACTTCAAGAAGTAGGAACTATAGATATTATGAAGTGGATAGAGCACTGGGCTTGAAGTCAGGAAGATTCATTTTCATGAGTTCAAATCCAGCCTTTGATGTGACTAGCTATTTGTCTCTGGGCAAGTCACTTGACCTTTTTTTTAATCTCCATTTCTTCATCTGTAAAATGAAGCTAGAGAAGGAAATGGTAAACCACTCCAGTATCTTTGCCAAGAAAACCTGCAAATAGGACCTTGAAGTGTCAGTCTTCAACAACTATAGCTATTATTATCCCCATTTTACAAATGGGAAATTTGAAGCCCAGACACATGAAGTGCTCCTATGGCTAGTAAAATGCCAGAGTTGGAACTCCAAGTCCCATTTTTCTTAACTCAATTGCAGCATACTTCTGACCATTTCCAAAACATGCTCCCTGTACCTTGGCACACCTCTTTTTCCCAATCACTGTAATTTGGATTCTACTCCTGGAACACTGGATTCTAATAAGTAAGTTTTAATAAAATTTTTCCTGGAATCAGATCATCGTGCCAATCCTGAGTCATTTCCAAACAATTTTCTAGGTCTTACCCTTGACCCCTGTCCTTTACAACTCTAGGTGTCTTTATTAGAATATAAGTTGCTTGAAGTCAGAGGCTGCCTTTATTACTTATTTTTGTGCCCCCAACACTAAAAACAGTGGCATACAGCAAGAACTTAATAATTGTTTTTAATAATGAGGAACAATGAATGATATAAGAAGTGAGATGGGCTTCTTACATTATAGTCTAGTTGGGGAAATACAACTTAAATACAAATAATTATATTTCTAGGTAGATCATGATCAATACCTTAAGAAGATACCTGAGATGTCATACCAGGTGAGGGTAGGAAGAATTTGATACAATCATAGTGAATTGGATAAGTGCTCCCCTTGAAAAACTGGCGAAAGAATTCAATATTCCAGTCCACTTTCTTCCTATTGGCTGTTCATCCTGTTTCAATTTTTTGTTTCTTTTTGTGTCGTGCCCAAATCTATCTCCTTGTGGTTCTTCTCATTGCTTTTATTTGCTCCCTCTAGGACCAAGCTGAACAAATCTTCCTTTACCTCTGATTCTTAGATATGATGAAATTTCCTAGTCTGCATGTTCCCATCATGTGGTATATGAAAGGCATCCTATTGATTAATGTCAACCTTGAAAGTTGCTTCATGAATAATCCTCAAGTCTGAGGGTATATACACATCTACTTCTCTATCCAGATAAAGGGGATTTCCTAAAAATTGGGACTAGTTACATCCTTGGTTGACTCAGTAATTCAGTAGAAGTATCTAGAGTTGTTTATACCTCGTTTATGTTTTCTCAACAGAATAAAGTTTAGAAAAATAAAGCAAATTGTTAATTACATTAATTAGGACGGGGTAAAAGGGAGGGAGTATTCTTGTATGGCTATCATCATAACAAAATCCAATCATTTAATTAAAAATAAAATCAATCTCCCAAAGGACTAGGATGGTCATGCATGGATAGTTCTTTAAAGTACTCAGGTCAGTATTTATGCATTCATTTGTTTATTCTCACCCCAAAAGAACTCATACAGAGACAATATCTAAAATTCCAGTTCAGGGCTGTGTTATGGTGGAGAAATGACTCACAGTTCTCCAAGACAACAGGAGCAGAGCCAAAATTCTGGGAGTATCTATAAGCTTTGAGAGAATTGGTATATGGACCTGATGAGGATGATGAAAGAGCTGATGATGATAGTAACTAATATTTATATAACTAATATGTCCCATGTCCCAGGCACTGTGTTAAATACCTTATAGTTATCTCATTTGTTCCCTATAACAATCAAAGGAAGTTAGATGTCCTCATTTTACAGATAGAAAAAACTGAGGGAAAAAAGGTTCTTTGTGTGTGTGTATGTGTGTGTATGTGAGTGTGTGTGTAATTGAAAAGTTACACAACTAGTAAGTATTTGAGGTTAGATATTTAAATTCAGATCTTTCTGATTCCAAGTCTGGCACTCTATTCACTATGCTATTTAATTGCCTGATGACAGACTTTCTATCTTTGTTTGAAGACCTACATGGTTAAGTCTAGAGATACTCATTACCAGATTTGGCCCAGAATAATGAATTTTTTTGGCCACAGAAACTCCTCAATGGCCATTTACTTAGTCATAGATTCAACTTCTTGGAATTCTGAACTTTATTCAGGAGTCAGACCAAATACCACTTCCTCCTGAAGTCTTTTTTGATTCCTCTAAGGAAATAACATTCTCTTTACTTTGTATATATTCTACATTTACTTAATTCTATATATTATTTTCCCTTGTAAAATATATGCTCTTTGGCAAATACTTAATACTTAATAGATATTTGTTGAATGATGAGGTTTTGTTCTTTGGTTGTGGAAGGAGTAGCTACTATAAAGGAATTTAAGAAGCTTGTACTGGAGTTAGTAGAATACACTCAGTATTTGAAAGGACCTATAAGGTCTATGGGTTCCAATAAGGGAGAAATATATGGTGTATTATGAAGTTCTAAACATTTAGAGAACGTTTAATTCAGATACCTATTCATTGAGGCAACTTTTCCCCTTATCCTCTTCGGTTCGTCTATCTTATTTAAATTGTCAAAGAAACAGAAAGGACACTGGAATGCTGTGAAGCTATCATAACAGATGGAAGCTCAATTAGTTAACACTTTGGGGAGGGGGGATGAAGGAGTCATTTCAAATGAGCTGGAAGACAACATAAGAATTTGTAATAATCAGTTGAGTGCCAATTAGAAGGGATTTTTAATATTCCTACTTTGTCTGCTCTATCCAGCCTTATTTCTCTTCCCCCCATCCCCCCCCCCATTCTCAACATAAAATGAACCTTGAAGGATCTGGAGAAGAAACAGTGTTTTAATAAAAATACTTTACATGAGAAAAGGAGGTGAATGTATCCTGAAAAATGTATCCTGAAAGTGAAAACCAAAAAGCAGAGGGGGGAAATCTGATTTTATAGAACTGCATTGTAATATAAAACCAGATTTGTATACTTATAAATATAAGTTGTGTGTACTCCTCCTCTGCCAGGAAACTATATTAGACACATCTGTATAAAATATATTTCCAATTTAACCAGTCTGGAATGACCACATTCATTTTCTAGTTCACTGCAAGGGTAAGTAACATAATAAGCACAATGTATTCTCCAAATTTAATAATTTAACATGCTTGCTTAGTTAACTTATTATTACCAATGATACATCTTGGGCTTTCTTTTATTCTCTCCCCCCAACCTCCCCACCTCATGGAAAATACTAGGAAGAGCAGTGGAGTTTGAACACTTAAGATAAAAATAAACTAGTTTTGTCTTCTCAGTGAACCTGAGCTTTTGGAAACAAAAGGAGATAGTTTGCAGTTAAAAATAGGCTTTAAAAATACCTTGTTTCCATAAGTTATTGTAAACCTTGCAATGGCTCAGAAAAAATGAAATGTACTCATTTCATACATGAAAAAAAGCAAGAAAAACTAGGTAAAAATTATAAAAAATAAGTATGTGAGAGAGAAGCAACCTAAGAAGGAGGCAGGGGGATAGGGGAGGGGGTAGTTGTATTGTCTTGTAATTAGAACATGGACTCTCATTGATGTAACACAGACATCATGGAATTACTTTTTATTGTGCATTTTTAAATGCAGGAAATCTATCCCATAGAGATGCACTATGTCATTTCCAGAGGGGCTCTTTTTGGCTTCAGCTGAAGGACCAATATTTAAATACATGAAATATGCAACACAACATGAAAAACCAAATTAGTTGAAAACAGGTGCAACTTTTCCTTGTGCATTTCCATTCTCAATTTTCATTATTTGATCATTGCTTAAAATTTAGGAAAGAGAAGTCCCTCCTGCCTCTCAACCACCACATGCACACAAATACAATTAGTTTATGTTTGCTGAGTTTTCCAGAAGGGTTAAAGTAGATATTTTTTCAGTTTGTGTGTGTGTGTGTGTGTGTGTGTGTGTGTGTGTGTGTGTGTGTGTATGTGTAATTATTGTTTCTCTGAATTGATTGGAAGAATTTAAGGTGTACTAGACTCTCAGCCTTTATAGTTCTAGCTACAAAGTATTTTAATAAGGATCATAGATCTGGAGCTAAAGGGGATCTCTGAAATCATCTGGCTTAAACTCCTTATTCAATGTATAAAAGATGATTCTAGGGGAGGTTCAAGGCCAAACTCATGGTGTCAGAACTAGGGTTTGGAACCAGGGCCTCTGATAATAGAACTAAGTGCTCATTTTACTCCATAATAGTGCAATGCCTTTGATGAGGAAAACATCAGAACATTTTTCTATGTAATGTAAATCTGAACATTCTTTGCCATAATTGTCTTGGTCTTCCTATTTATCTTGCCTGCCCCCCCCCCCACTCCCTGCCCTCACTCCCCTTTCTTTGTCATCTTGGCAATAATTTGGAAAATTGTCCTTGCATGATTACTATAAGAGAGTGTCCAAAGAGAGGACCTATAACTGAGAAACTACCATCTTTTGATAAACATAACAGCTCCACAGAAGCATTCAAGTATGTTTCTAGAAGGACTATGTCCCTATCCTTCAGGAAAAACTTGACCAACTGTCATTGGTAACTCATTATGGTGCCTAAAAATCTATAAATGCCCTACAAAAAAAGAACAGGTTTGAAATGAAAAAAAAAAAACAAAAGAAACCCCAAAAAACAAAATCAAACCAACAACAAAGGGGAGAACTTTTAAAAAGTTTTAGAAAACATTTGGGGGATAAATTTAGTTTCTTAATCAGATACTCCTTTAGGGAATTAGTCTCAATAGATATTGTATAGGACTCTAAAGCAGATTTAACATAAAATATTGCTTACATGCTATTCCCTAGTTTGCTCAGCTACTAGGGGATTTTTGCAAAGACATAGGCAGCTCAGTAATGCATAAAACAACAGGCCTTTATTATAGCATATTCCATTTACCCAGTAGAAGTTAGAAAGATGGATGAGTTGAATTAAGGTCAGAAAAGGCAGGAGGATCATAGAATCATACATTTAGAGCTGGAAGGGGTCTGAGAGTCCCTAGTCATTTTTATGGATAATGGAAAAAGGCAGAGAAGGGTTAACTGACTTGTCCAGAGTCACACAGCTACTAGGTTATATTAAGCATGATTTGAATCCAAATATTTCTGACTTTGTCCAGTTCCTTATCCAATATACCAGTGACATCAAATTCCAATAGGAACAGAGTCTACTAAACATAAATATGGATCCCTTCTGACTGCACATTGACTTAGAGAACCACATATTAACATTTTTATTTTACTTCTAGTTATTTTGTTAAATGTTTCCCAATTATAATTTATTCTCTTTGGGGGTTCTGCCTGTTCTGTTTCTTATTTGACTCATCTGTGGTATACTAGCTTCTCATTTAGAACCCTTTTATCTCTGTTTCTTGTCACTGTATACATAATTGGGGGGGGGGAGTGAGAATGTTTGGGTTCTTTATCACCTCCACAGGTCTATCCATCAGTCATGGTGGTGATTTTTATAGAGATGAAGATCTTAATTCTGACTCTGTATCATATGTCACAAAGCAGTGAAACAAACCAAGGGAAGACAGGGATCCAATTCCCATTTCTGAATTTTTGTAGACTTCTTTTTTGGGAGCTACTTTGGTTTCTATTTTTTACTTTTTTAAAAAAATTGTTTGGTCTTTGTATTCCCAGTGCCTACTTAATACATGTTTATAGAATTGAATTGAGCTGAATAAAAAGGTAACAGTTCCTAATATGTTAAATATAATTTCCTAATTGGGGCAATGACAATAATAATAGGACACATTTATATAGTGTTTTAATGTATACAAAATACTTTACATGCCTAGTTCCATCTTATCATCCCAACAACCCTATGAGGTATTATGCTCTTATAATCCCCATGTTAATTGAAAAGCTGAGATGCCAGAGGCTTAGTGACTAGTCTAGGGTCACAGGAATAACAGGTATGTAAAGTGGAAAATAACCTAGATCTTCCTTGTTTCAGAACCCAAAACATGCTCTATTAGACATTTATACAAAACTAATGAGGGCTATGAACAATTCGAGGAAAATGGAAATATAGAGAAGTGGAGATACAGGGAGGTCTAACTTTATCTCTTTAAAAGGCAGGTACAACCTCACAAGTTAATTTCTAATATGTATTAAAAGGTTAACACCCCAAAGATTCCCACTCTTCAGAAATATTCACGTTAGCCATTATAATTTAGTTCATTCTAGTGATTGAAAACATTTTATATTCCTTATTAATCCTATAAAATACCTATAAACCAGAGATTCTATAGAACTGAGACCCTCCCCACCTTGAGGAATAAGGAGGACTTGTTTTAACGGCTATAAAAACGATTCATGACAAAGTAATTTAGGAAATGGAATGTAATTATCCAAACGGAACCATAGTTAGAACAGTAGGGTTAGCATTACTATTACACATGCACAAAGGCCTTTGGAATTTTTAATGACTGCTAGTCTGTTTTATGTTTAATCAGCAGATGGTAGTTTATTTGGAAACAAAGAAAAGCAGTGAGTAGAGCACATAGAAATTCATTCCCTCACTCTTTACCTTTTAATGTCCCTCCATGGCTAATTTCAGAGGTCCTATGAGAGATACTCTCAAATAAAAAAATAGTATAAATATTGAGAAAAACAGATTTCTCTCTGTCTCTCTCTTTCTCTCTTTCTCTCTCTCTCCACTCCACACACACACACACACACACACACACACACACACACACACACACCCATCTATCATCTATCTGTCTATTTATCTATATATATCTATATCTTTATGTATATATACACACACACACAGTATATTTGCATTCTGGTGCATTAAAGAACTAGCTGTCAATAAAGACAATGCAGTACAAAAGAATTATCTTTTGAGGCATCTGATTCTGATTTTTCTTTGCTTCTTTTTGGACAGGCTAGGATTCAAATAAGACAAGTCAGAAATCAAAGTTTTATTCTAAATGACCCATGAATGCCATGTCAAAAAGATGTAAATCCCTACCACAAGGAGAACTGTTTCACAAAATAGAATTTTGCCTGAAAACTAAAGCCACATTTCATTGACCATATTTTGAATATTATTAAAAAAGTATCTCTGTTACATAAAGGGAAAAAAGTAACTTCAAATTAAAGCTAAAGAGACTAGAAGAAATTCGTGAATAATAGTAATGGCAAAAATAATAAGTAGCATTTATACATTACTTGAAGGGTTTTAAATTGCTTTAGATATGTTACTTGATCTGCTTCTGACCACAATGTACTCATTATACCCACTTTACCAACAAGGAAACTGAAGCATCGAGGTTACATGACTTGTAGATTATCTTCTTGTACAGTAGTGCAAAATTCAATATATTGTTTTCCAAAAGTGGACCAGGATTGATGCTGATGACCTTGAATTTGATCACTGGCAACATTTTAGAATGGATTATTAATCATGTGGTTTCTAAGTACTGTGTGGTAGTCACAGAAGCCTATTTTTCTTTTCTTTCCTTCCTCCCTTCTTTAGCTTTACTTTTTTTCTCTCTCATTTCTTCCTTTCTTCCTTCCCTGCTTCCCTCCTTCCTTCCTTCCTTCTTTTTTCTTTCTTTCACTTTCTTTCTTTCTTTCTTTCTTTCTTTCTTTCTTTCTTTCTTTCTCTCTCTCTCTGTCTCTCTCACTCTCTGTCTCTGTCTCTCTGTCACTCTCTATCTCTGTCTCTGTCTCTGTCTCTCTCTGTCTCTGTGTGTGTGTGTGTGTGTGTGTGTGTGTGTCTGTCTGTCTGTCTCTCTCTCTCTCCCTTCTTTCTTTCCTTTTTGGCTTAGCCTTCTCTGGTTGAGCTGTTTATGCTCAAGACAGGCCAGCTCCTTTTGGGTAGATCTCCAACCTTCCATTCCTCTCATTAAATAATGAATTTTCTGATTTTCAGGAAGTTTTCTACCAGTGTCAGCAGAAATGAGAAGCCAAGAGGCCAATGAGGCAGCTAGAGAATTTGTGTCTTCCCCATAAACCTCTCACCTCCTTAACATGTGGAATGCTCTGAAACATGGACCATAAGATGCTAAACTATTTATTTTCACTCAGGAGCTGTGGCCTACATCACAGTGCAAAAGTCATCTCCAAGGAACCCACTATCTAAAGAAGCAAGAAGCAATAACTAGAAATGGGTTTAGTAAGAATATTATATACCAAAATAACTGTTGTGCCTTTTCTTGAAACTACTCATATTTTTTATTGCTATTCAGTAACTTTTCATGTGTATCTAACTAGAACACCATTTAGCATTTTCATGACAAAGAGAATGGAGTAGTTTGCCATTTCCTTCTCCTGCTCATTTTACAGTTAAAGAAACTGAGAAAAAACAGGGTTAACTGACCTGTCCACTGTCACATAGTTAGATTTAAATCAGGAAAAAGAGTCTTCCTAATTCCAGGCCCAGGACCCTAACCCCAAGGTAGTATAACATAAATCTAGCTAAAAGTCATATACTTTTAACTAGTTTCTTCTACTCTTAAGGAAAATGACTTTTGTAATGGTTTTTAAAGGACCTCTAGTTTCCTTTTGTAGGAACCTTTTGCAGTAATACAAATGAAATGTAATGAAGACCTAAACTAAGATGGCAGCCATTTAAGTGAACAAAGGGGGTCAGATGTGAGAGATATAATGGAGTTATAGATGATGGGATTTGATCATTGACTGAATACATGAAATGAGAGAGAATTCTAGAAGGGTGGTGTTTCCTCTGTTATAAATAGACATGCTTAGAAGGGGAACAGTTACAAGGGAACAGATAATGAGTTCAATGTTGAAAATATCTCTTTTGCAATAGGCCTTTGGAGCTGTAGGACTTCAATGCAGGAGAAAGACTGGGCTACACCTATATACAGATAACTATAGATAGATAAAGTAGATATAGCAGATAGATAACAAGAGAGTGTAGAACCAGAAAAAAGTGAGCCTAGGATAGAACCTTGGTCAGCATCAATAATTATGGGGTGCAATATGGATGATGAGTCAATATGATCCTCTCTGGAACTATAAAGCTTAGTTCTAATCTTTCATATGTTTTAACATGACTTTAATGCCCTCATTTTTTCTTCCTTAAGATAAATAATTCCAAATTTCTTCAGAAGATCTTCATATGGTATGATTTTGAGGCCCTTGATCATCTTGGTCACTCTTCTTTGCACAAGCTCCATCAATTCTAAATAATGACCAGAACTGGATACAATGCTTCCCAAGTAGTCTGTTTGGTTGTTCTTAAGGAACAGGTATGAATAGACTTTCAGTTTTGTGATATCCAAAATGCTGAAGAGATATTTGTATCTCAACTGGGGTAGGACTGTGTAACTTGATCCAGTAGTTCAAGTTTGAGATTAGAAGGGAATGAGACACTAGAGGTCCATGGAATAGTCCACAAAGGAATCTTACTTAACTATAGCAGGGAAAGGATATCCAATAGAATTTTCGTCTCATGATATCCAAAATGCTGAAAAGATTTTTGTATCTCTATGAGAGTTGGACTTTACAACTTGGTTCAGTAGTTCAAGTTTGTGATTGGAAGGGAAAGAGACACTAGAGGTCCATGGAATAGTCAACAAAGGAGCTTTACTTAGCTATAGCATGGAAAGGTTATTCAAAAATGGTAAAATTATATTCTAGAAGGATATAGTTGATTCCCTGGAGTTGCAGCTGCTCTGCCAGTCCAAAAACTCAGGGTCTAACTGGAACTTGTGTGTATTTGTGTGTGTGTGTGTGTGTGTGTGTGTGTGTGTGTGTGTGTGTGTTTGTATTCAAGTGACAAGGAAGCCATGTCAAGCTTTAATCCCCTGAGCCATTTCAGGCATAAGGATATTCATGCTTTTTAAGGAAAAGAGTTCACCCATTCCACATGGATGGAGACTCTGGGGAATATAGAAGTAGAGTCCTAGGGATAATAGGATCTTGAAAGTGCAATGGCTGAAAGAATATAAGTAGAAAACAACCCCTTTCCTTTTTAAGACCTCAAGCACAGTTCAATTTCATTTCTTTAAATTCAACAAAGATTTATTAAGAACCTACTGTGTTTAAAACTCCTTTCCAGGAACTTGTAAACATATGCAGTTCTATCTTCCGAGACCCTATATTCTAATTAAAGGATGAGGTGCAAAAAATAATAATCAGAGAAGTCAACCTTAAATAGTCGCTGTTTTGAAGTGCTATTGGAACATGAAGACTCTACGTTTATTTTTCATTTGTTTATGAGTCTGTTCATGTACATAGATAGAAATACAGAATCTTAGAATTACAGACTCAGGAAGACCTGAGTTCAAATTTGAACTCAGACACTAAGTGACCCTGGACAAGTCACTTAACCTCTGTCTAGCTCAATTTTCTCTATAAAATGGGGATAATAATAATAGTATCTATTGTTTGGGCTGTTGTGAGGATGAAATGGAATATTATTTTTAAGATGGCATGTCTATTTGATAATGGTTCTTGTCCTCAACAAGGGAAACCCCAACACGTTACATATAATCAAAGTCAGTTTATAAATGTCTGAGGCAAGATGAAATATTCAATTTCTTGACTCCGAGGCTTCTGCTCTTTCTACTTGGTTGTATTGCCTTCCAAAGTAAAACAGTCTTTACTTCTCTAAATCTATTCTCCAGAATTTCCTTTTTTCTTTCCCTTGGGTGTGGAGTCAGACCTCTGGCATAAAAGCAGTCATGTTCCTTTAGGGGCAGGGGGATAATTAACAAGCAATTGCTTGGATGCTGACAATTCTTTGAGGTGAGATACTGAGTGGTAAATGCATTAGGGATTTTTAGGTAAACCTGGTCATAACACGGTTAAAATTCAACTTGTGAAAATCTGTGACAACAGGGTCCCAGAGCAAGGCCAAATAAAAAAAGATTCAATTTGAAGAAATAAACCTCATATTTCTAGTTTGCCTGAACTAAAAATATAATAAATAATAAGAAATAGATGCATAATTTAAGCCTGCCCAAGGACAACTTTAAATTATGTGACCAACATAGCCATGCAAAAATATTGATAGATGAATTCTTTGGCTATTTAATAACAGAGAATAATCCCTCAAGACTTCACTCAGCAGTCATATCCAATCACATAAGCATTCATACACCTTTCACATCACTTGTACCATATATAAACAATTTAAAGAAATAAACTTGTTGACAGACACAAAAATACTGTGTGGATTTTAAATTGAAGAGTAGTACCAGGTCTTTCTCAATTGAAAATGAAATATTGAATGTTATTGGTATTATGTAAGGCATAGGCATATCATTGTTCTAAATATTAAAAATTAAAACTGTATGTAGCCTTGTATTTTTAATCCCTTTCGTTCTTTTATGTCTTTATTAATAAATGTCACCCATTGTAACTGAAACTTCCCTATTTCATTTTACATAGGTAATCATTCCTAGAATTCAGGAATACCATAATCTTTGATTCACTGAAATAAAGAAAATTTTCTTATTAGTTGGTTCTTATTAATGCTTTTGTAAGAGTTTGTAGGGAAGCAGTAGGGTTTATATGTTAGCTTGTTTTGAAGCCAGGAACCTGGATTCAAGTTACACTTTTGACAAATATTGTCTGTGTGAAAAATCTCTACCTATCAATCTCTTAGGCAATTGTTTAATTTAATTAGAGATGAAATACTCATTTAAACCAATGGAGAGAGTTCCCTATACCAATGAAATCACAGGTTTGGAGAAATTTTGAAATATTTTTCTAGTATTCTAATATAAGTGCTTCTGAATATACCTCAGTTACTTGGTACCAATAAGGGAGTTTTAACTATAGGGTGCTGAGGAAAGGAAACTATACTTGGAATCAGATGGTTTGGGATCAAATCCTTGTTCTATTCAACGAGTGACCTTAATATGATTACCTTTCAGGTTCACTCTGATTCCAGTGTTCTGTGATTTTCTTCATAGGATCATAAAATTATAGATCTGATAGAAAACTTAGAGGTCATCAATTCTAGCATTTCCCATTTTACAGGTAAAGAAATTGAGACATAGTGAAGTTGAAGTAATGTGCCCAGAGTCACACAACTAGAAAGCAATAAGGTAGGATTTGAATTCAGACTTCCTGATTCCAGGTCCAGTCCTCTATCCACTATACTATGTTGCCTCTTATTCTTTCATTTACTAGTTTTGTGATTTTTATCTAGGTCATTTCACATCACTAAGCCTTGATTTTTATACCTATTAAATGGAGAGATTAGCATTGTGCTGCTTAATCCAAAGTAGTATTGTGACAAAAACTGATAGAAAAATGTTAGGTTAACTGGGTTATTTATTAGTAAATACTAAAAGAATAATTCAAAATGTATTTAATCTTGATATAATCTACTGTGTTGCTTCTATTTCTACAATCTGATGACAAGTAGAAATATCATGGTATTTCCCCAAATAAATGAAACTATAGACTTTACTTATTTTAATTTATTTTTTCCCAAAAAATGTAAATGTAGTTTTCAATACTCATTTTTAAAAGATTTTTAATTCCACAGTTTTCTCCCTCCCTTTTTCCCCTTCCCTTCCCTTTCCCCTTGACATCAAGAAATCTGACATAGGTTATGCCTGTACATGTTAAATATTTCCATATAGTCATGTTATAAAAGAAAAATCAGAACAAGAGGGGAAAAATGAGAAAAAGGTATAAAATACATTTCAAATAGTATGATTTAGTTAGCATACAAATTTCGTAATTCTTTCTTTGAATGTGGATGGTATTTTCAATCACAAGTCTTTTAAAATTGTCTGTGATCATTGTAAAGCTGAGAAGAGCTAAGTCCATCACAGCTGGTCATTACACAATGTTGCTGTTAATATGTACAATGTTCTCCTGGTTCTGCTCACTTCATTCAACATCTAAAATATGAAGTTTATTTCCCTTTAAATTTATAAATGAAGACTCAAAATCACATACTCAGCTTCTATTTTATAACATTTTGATGCTACCCATAAAGGAGGTAAAAAACTGCTGTGTGTGTGTGTGTGTGTGTGTGTTCGTGTGTGTAGGTACAGTTCTCGGAATATGACTCACACATCTGCTTTCTGCCTTTTGCTCCCTTTTCAGTGAACTGAAAAATGAAATGAATAGATGAAATTATCAATGCTGTCACCTGAGTTTGCAGGATACTGTGTGGAGGTGCCCTGGTCAGAAAACTCTGGCTGTTAATTAGCTGCCTTAATGAGGTAACAAATCATCATGATCAGATTATGGATTTCATGTAAAATAACCAAATTAGTTCTATTCTACCATCATGAACCCAAAGGTCACCGTGGTAGAGCTTCCAGAATATGAAGGGAGGCAGATGTTCTTTCTTCTGTTAACTTTTGTATTTTGGAGGTTAACTGTTTCCATTTAATGCCTACCTTAATTTCCCTCAGCGGGTATGCAACAGTCTAATCTCCATTCTATGGATACAGCTAGCTATAGTTCCTTGCTACTTTAAAAATTCATGGCAGTTCCATTAATATAATCTCTTTGCCCAGAAAAATATCAGTCTGGATTATATTCTTTTGTATTAACTTTTGGGACCAATATTTACCTTTTAGGAAATGGACTGTGTTAATGCCAAGAAATAGGAATTTAGAAATATGACTATGACAAAAGTAGCAACAAGTTCTGGCTTTCCTGAAAGTACTAGTTTATGTTTCTGTTGTTTAATCATGTATGACTCTTTGTGACCCCCTTTTTGGGAGAGGGGTGTTTCTTGGCAAAGATATTGGAGTTGTTTACCATTTTTTTTCTCTAGTTCATTGTACAGATAAGAAAACTGAAGCAAACAGGTTAGATCATTTGCACAGGTCAAGAAAACTAGTAAGAATCTGAGACCTGAAAGTCTTTTTGATGTCAAGTATGGAAATCTGCACCAACCTAGCTGTCCACTGGTTAGTAATAACTTCATGTCTGAATTTGCATCAAGCTCCTCTTTATCTAATCTATCAGAAAAATTTTGCATGGTTAGAGATTCTTGTTAAAAAGATGTGAAATAAAAATAATTATTATAAATTTTACTGTCAATATAGATTTTTCCCCTTTGGTTCCTATTAAGAGTATTTCTGACAGCATTAGATAATGGGTTTTACATCGTATTGCCTTTTTCCTACCAAAATCCTTTCCCAGTATACTCTATCTCTATGCCACTTTTATAACATAGAAAAACCAACCAACCCAACACCATCTTATAGTGTCTGCAATATATTCTATACCTGTAGTGTCTCCTTTGCTCAACAGAAACATTTATCATCATCTCTTCTCTGGGGCCAAAACTGGGCACAAATTAAATATAGAGGCATTTTATTATAGTTTTTATTTTCCTTACTGTAGTCAGTTGTAGTATATACTGCATATAATATATTATATATATATATATATATGTGGAGAGAGAGAGAGAGAGAATAATATATACGTATAGTAGGGTAGATACACTGTTTTCTTGTTTCACAATATATTTTTAGCATAGCCACTCAAACATTGTTTCTCTTGTATCTATTTGCACCCAAATATATTAAGGCATAAACAAAACTATTGAGGTACCTAAAATGTTCAATACCTCTAATCTATAAATTGAATGTGACATAACAATCACATGGACAGCAATAGCAAACATAACATATATTGAATAGGCTTTAAGGCATTATTTAAAAAAAGAAGTGGTATATGTTAATTCCTGTGTTGACAAGTCAATTCTTTGGTGCTGGATAAAGACATATAATGGTCCCCCCCAAAATAAATTGAACTTAAATTATTTGGAAATTGAAAATATTCTTAGTCAAATTGCTTCAAGTCTTGTAACAAAGTCAAAGAGCCATAGAATTGCAGATCGAAGGCAACCTCAACAGCCAACTAGTTAAATCATGCCAAAATGGATTCCCTATTACAATAGAGCTAAGTCTCTACTTAAAGCTCTTTTGGGAGGAGAAACCCATTACTAGTTCAGGGTTATTCTGGAACCAATTTAGTTCTCAAATGTTAATTTTTCCAGAGAATATTTATTTCTAAGAAACTGACAAACATTACAGATCAGCATTTGATTTTTGATTTTGTTGATTATCTAGATTTAAGAAAGTGATGAAATTATTGTAGATAGTGATTATATTTAATAGCATATCCTTTGGTACATGTTATGAAGAGCCAGTTATTAAACATTAAACATTACCCTATTAAATGTGCTCCACCTTGGGACAACTCTATTGGATTTTTTTTCTGACACTATATAAAATTGTCTCTTTGCTACATTTACTTTGCCATTGCTCCTACTTCTGACCTCTGCAGTTAAGCAAAACAAGTTTAATTTTTTTCCCCCATGACAAATCTTCAAATAAAGATAGATATCATATCCTTTCTGAAGTGTATAGTCTTCAGTCTAAATCATCCTATTGCCTTCAGATTATTCTTATATAGCATGGAGTTTTATCTTTTAGCAGGGAAATGACAAGGGTGATAGTGATTCTTATAATTGAGGCTACTGGGGAGATTGAGACTGGCACATCCCTTGAATTTGGGAATACTGAACAGCAGTAGAGTTAAAAATGTCAGTGTTCACAATAAATTTGACGTCAGATATAGTGAGCCCTGACAAGCTGGGGGAGCACTCTAATTTGTCTGGGAAGTGGGGGGTAGGGGTGAACCCACCCAAGCAAGAAACAGAAGAGATGAGATTTTTAACTCTGGGATTGGGTTTATATATTCCCCTTCCCCCACCCCATTTTACAAAAGTCAAATGAACATTGTCCAAAGGTGGAAAGCATTGTAGGACACTCAACCCAAAGAAAGAAAAAATGCATCTAGAAGGATGTTCTTCAGTAATGCAAATGACTTGACCCTGGAAAAACCTTCTGACTTGTTTTGTGAATAACAAGACCCAGAGAATCCCTAAGAAAGCATTGTGAGCCTTGCTCTTGGTTGCCTTTGAAAGGCACCAGAAGTGGTTCCTTTTCTAAGGCAGGGCTTTGCTCATTCTGTTTATCTCCTGTCAAAGCTAACAGTCTTAATGATTTTGAGTGATACAAAATGACGGAGAACTGATATAGCTGTTTGTAGATAAGTATGTCTGTTTGAGATGATCATGTTTCTGGATACAAGCTGTAATATATACAGAGTAGTTGGTTATAATATTTGCAGACACGAGATTGAAATAAATACCATCATCTCTTATTCCTGCAAAGACAAACCTGTCATAGTATTAAGCAAACATATGAAAATGCATTGCCTTTCAAAGGTTTTCTTTTTACCATAGGTTTGTTCTATGACCTTGGGGTATGCAAGTACATACAGTCAGATAAAATAAATTTAGATTTCTGTTATTGAAAGCATACACTGGGATCTGGAGAGACTCTCAGCAGTTTTCTTTTAAATATAAAGGAAATGACAAAATAAAAATAATAAGATTAGTTGAAATAAGCATAGAGTATATAGAAAGGTCTAATATAGATACTTAAGTGTGATAAATATGAGAACAAAAATATCAGAACCATTAGAAAGTGGTATTTGTAATTTTTTTACTAAAATAAATGACAGAAACATCAAGAGAGATACAGTGAACATTAGGAAAGATAATTTTGTATTGGCTTCTGAAAGAGTAAAATCTATAACTATTTGAAAACCTACTCTACTGCAAATGCTACATTAGTTACTAGAGGTAATTCGAAAACATAGATCATGCCTGAATAGAACTTTCAAGAATATGTCTTTGGAGGGTGGAACTGAAGTTAATAATATCATGGTGAGACTTTAGCTGGGACTTCTGAGGATATATATAATTGGAAAAGGTTATGGGGTATAGGGAAGAAAAACATTTATATGAGAACTGTCTCTAATTCACCTTGAATTTCAACAGTTTTAAGATGGATTTGCTTAGTTCACTAGAAAGTCTAAGTTAGTTCAAAATTTCTCAATAAAATGGGAAGTTTTTTTTTCTTGCTTTGAGCTTTCAGATGTTATGATCTCATTTATTTGTACTCTGAGATGGAGGTTGCAACTTATCTATGCCTACCCCTTCTGTACAAACCTTGTCCAAATCTTCCCCTTCATCCAACTCAAGAAATCTATCCAAATTATTCTGGTCCTTTGTTATTTCATAAATAACAGTGGTAGGTTGTCTATCAGTTTTTTCTTCAGTTGACTTTGTGATTGGCAATTTTATTTTTCTAGCTTTATATTTATATCTCATAAAAATTTTGAGGACCTTTTTCTGACCCTTACTCTTTCTGATGAATCAGGTCTCAGAGCTAACTCACCCTCAGGGTTCTATGTATACCTCTGAAGAGGGTAATGGATTGGCTCTTGCTATTGGTTTGAGCTGTTCTTGTGTTTCCCCTCAAGAGGAGCAGTAGAGAACCATTCAGTCTTAAGTGGTTTTTAGACTATCCCATGGAAACAAGGCACTGTTTCTAGGACTGGTAGTTTCTTCTCCTATTAATACATTTAGCATGTAACAAAAAAATAAAAAATATATATGCTGCTCATAGATTCCCTTTTTTGCCCACATCTGAGACTCTACATTTTGAGCAGCAGGTCTTGATTTGATCTCTTTTCAATTAATCAGTCACCAAAAAATTATTAAATGTCTTTTGTGGGGTCAGACACTGTGCTAACTGCTGGAATTTAAAGAAAGAATAGGAAATAGTTCCTGTCCTCCAGGAGTTTACATTCTAATAGGGGAGATTGTGTTTGTGTGTGTGTATATACATAAGATATATGATATTTTATATATGTTTATATGATAATAGGGTAGGTAGAAGATAATCTTCAAGGACTTGGTACAACAGTTGTTGGAAGCAAGGTGGGAAAGTCTAGAAGATATAGCATTTGAGCTGTGTCCTAAAGGAAACAAAGACTTCTAAGAGATTGAGGTTGATAGGAAGAGTATTCCAGGCATAGGTAACAGCCAGTATAAAATTACTGAAATGAGAAAGAAAATGTCAGCTGTGAAGAACAAGCAAGGAGACCTCTGTGATTGAATTATAGAATGCACAGAGGAGAGGAGAGTAGAATGTAAGAAAATTGGAAAGAAAGGATAGAAAGGTCCAGAGAAGAAAGAAATGAAAATCCATGGGTTGTTGTGAGATCACTTGCCTTGGTATAGACACAAACCATCAGTGGAATTGGGAGAAAAGATACTAAGTGATTTCTAGTGAGTATCTCTTTGTATAATTCATTGATTAGCATATGAACCCACCACAGATAAAATTAGCTTGATCAATATTGGGAGACTCACTTCTTTTTTAAAAAAAAATATTTATTTTGAATTTTACAATTTTTCCCTAATCTTGCTTCCCCAATCCCCCCCACCCCCCATAGAAGGCAGTCTGTTAGTCTTTACATTGGTATACATTGATCTAAGTTGAATGTGATGAGAGAGAAATCATATCCTTAAGGGAAAAAAATAAAGTATAAGAGATAGCAAAATTGCATAATGAGATGGTGGTCTTTTTTTTTTAAATTAAAGGTAAAGTAGTCTTTGGTCTTTGTTTAAACTCCACAATTCTTTCTCTGGATATAGATAGTATTCTCCATTGCAGATACCTCCAAATTTTGCCTGATTGTTGCACTAATGGAGTGAGCAAGTCCATTAAGGTTGATCATGTTGCTGTTAGGGTGTACAATGTTCTTCTGGTTCTGCTCATCTTGCTCACTATCAATTCATGTAAATCCTTCCAGGCTTCCCTGAATTCCCATCCTTCCTGGTTTCTAATAGAACAATAGTATTCTGTAATGTACATAAACCATAATTTGTTCAGCCATTCCCCAATTGATGGACATTCACTCAATTTGGAGGCTCACTTCTAAGGAACATAAAATAATATGGTACATTTGAATTTCTTTCTAGTTGTCCCTGAATTTTTTTCTCAGAAATTATCAAAATCTCACCAATATTTTTGAAAATACATTTCTGGATAAAAGGGATTTGAGAGAGGGCATGTCTTTTTATTTATATGTGCCTGAAAAGTATGCATTATTTTGAAAGACTTCTCCAACTGAAAGGCTGATTTTTTTCCTAATTTATCTTACCTTTTAGTTGTTTTTTTATATGTAA
This sequence comes from Macrotis lagotis, assembly GCF_037893015.1. Lineage (NCBI taxonomy): Eukaryota > Metazoa > Chordata > Mammalia > Peramelemorphia > Peramelidae > Macrotis > Macrotis lagotis. The sequence goes on from NC_133660.1 coordinate 199,803,411, forward strand.
TATAAGGAGATCAGGACACTGCATTAACTAGGGGACTAGGGGTATGGAAAGAAGGAGGGTATGGGGTATGTGTGACAGAGAGAGAGAGAGAGAGAGAGAGAGAGAGAGAGAGAGAGAGAGAACAATTTTGAAGGATTTTTCCTCCTTTTTGTCTCAGGTTAGAAGATACAAACTAGTTAGATCAACCCCTTCCCCCATAGGAATAGGGGCCTTGTAGAGAGTAACAGCTATATAAAATGACTGAAAAATATCCATTAATTCAGATTCTGACATGAGAGATGTTTTTTTGAAATGGCTGAGTCACAGTGATTATATGAGACTTCAAAAAATTCACTTTGCCTTTAAAGAAAAAAAATTCTATCTTTCAAAAGTCATACCCACAAACTCATGACCACACACACACACACACACACACACACACACACACACACACATTTTTACCTTTCACCAATGTTTTAAATTGGTATAGTTTTGTCTGCAGGATATAGGAGGAAATGATCCGAGTAACAATCATTTCCTCCAGCATCCTGCAGACAAAATCATAACAGTTCGAAACATTGGTGATATTGGCTCTTCTGAACTATACAATATTCCAGTAGAAAAATCTATACTAGAATATTGGTCATGCCAGCCTTTTTCCTTTACTGCATGTATAAAAAAAACGGGTACTTCTGGAAAGAGGAGACATTACCCTATTGGTAGGTTAATTTGAATACACACTGTGGAATATTAAAAGAATATTGACACCACTCATAGAATACTCTGGGGTGTTATTTAATTTAAAATGTTCTCTTTTTGAATTTGCTAAATGGGAAGTAATATCTGGAAAATGACAAGATGAGCAAGATGTGGATTTTTAAAGTATTTTTTAGGATCTATGCATAACAAGAAAAAGATTCTTTATTTGGAAGAAAGAAACTTGAGTTCAAATTCTTGCTCTGTCAGTTACTCCCTGGGGACCATGGAGAAGTCCCTTATTCTATAAAGGTCTCATTTTTCTTCTGTAAAATGAGAAGGTTGGAATAGATGGCCTGTGAAGTTCCTTCTAGCAAAGTTCTAACATTGCAGCTGATCTAGTCAAACTCTTTCATTTTCAATACATTTCTTCCTGTGATAATCAGAAAGGCTCTGTATTTAATATGTGACTTTGTTAAACTCCTTTCCCTACATTTCAAGATCAAGATGCTAAAAGGCCAAGGACAAAACAAGGGAAGTTTCATTTTAACTGCTCACCCATTTCTCACCACAACAACCTCTGCCCCTAAAAAAAAAAATTGGAATTTTATGATCAATTCTCACTTAAAGCTTGCCCTCTAACTTAGATAGGAGAATGGAATTTAAAGCTGGAGGGTATGACAAAGACTAGCAGTTTATGAACCTGCTTTAAAAAACTTAATTGGGACAGCTAGGTGGTGCAATGGATATAGCACCAGCCCTGGAGTCAGGTGGACTTGAGTTCAAATCCAGCCTCAGACATTTAATAATGACCAACTGTGTGACCTTGGGCAAGTCTTTGAACCCCATTGCCTAAAAATAAACCTCAAAAAACCCCAAATTTATTTCAAAACTGCATTTTAATATAATTGATTTTTTCCTGGCAATCATGTGTACTGTATTTTGTGAATTAAAAAAAACATTCTGATAAGGGATCCTTAGGTTCACCAGAGTGCCATAGGAATCCAGGATAAAATGCAAAGGACCCTTGATCTAATCCATTTCTATGATATTCAGAAATATCCATGTCTAAAAAGAGAATTATTTAGGAGTTTTCCATGAGGGAGATGAATTTTAGTTAGCCAGATTAACAATAGTGAGTAGAAAAATGGGAGTGATTGATGTCGAAAGACTTGGGTTCCAGGTCTACATCTCACTTTCCTCACACACTGAATGATGGAGGTGGGGAAGGAGACAGCTTGGATATTCTTTAAGGTTCTTCCCAGCCCTAACATTCTGTGACTAAGACATATATTCTTAAGCAAGACTAGAGATTAAAAATAGATTCCAGGGACTGTCCTTTAACTCTTGCAGCTGCTGGGTTTGCCCCAGGAATGGTCTCAGCCGCTGACTTGAGTGATGAAGGGGCCAAAGGGAACAATATTCCTTACTGCAATCAGAGAAGGAGTGTTTTGTAATTATGTGCATATGTTGGTTCTTTATGGCATCCTGATACTAATCAGTGTGTGTTTCTGTATATGTAAATACCTAGATCAATGAATAACCCTCTACATGTGTGTGTGTATATAGCTGCATGTACTTTGTTAGTTAGATATATAGATATATACATCCAGAAAAGTTAATTGAATATGAATGAGACTATACTAAACTAACATAGATCAAAAAACCTAGCTGCCACAGGTTGGGAGTTTGACCATTTATGCCTACAAGTTTGTGGCATTTTCTCACTATTATCTTTAAAAATGGGGCGGGGGGGGGCAGGACTGAGTCCAGAACATAAACAATAAGAGACTGAATTATATTACAGCAACGTGATCTAGTCAGAGATACCCTCAAAGGCCACCCAGAAGGTTCTGTTGATGGAGAAAACAGTTCTTTTCAGAGCATGAACAGGCAGATAGCCACACCTGGGCTCTGTCCTCCTGGGGTCTGCCTTGGCTACCTGTTTATTTCCCTGGGCAATTGGAGATTTGGAAACATCCTGCATCCTGAATATACAGGACCCCCAGGGATCTTTCAGAAAGAAGAATCTGGGCCCACAAATGTTATCTCTCCAAACATTTGCATTTTAGTGACCTTGGATATAGTGTCTGGCCATAATGGTGTTGGAAACCTTGGGGTTCAAGCCCTCCTTCTTTTGCTTTCTTTCCCTGGGCTACCTGGGGCAAGTTCCCTAAACTGTCTATGATTCAGTTTTCTTCTCTATAAAATAATGGTCTTATACTTAATGCTCTTTCAGTTCAACATTTCTCATTAGGTGATTTATACATCTTTCTTTTTTAATGAAACCACTTTCTCAGAAGACAATGAAGGGAATTGCCTAGATGGGAACATAAAACTGCAGAAGAATGCAAACATACATTTCTCATCAGCTAAGAATCACATGAAAAAAATCACGTGGCGTGCTTGGAGAATAGAGTAGAATTTGGGGACTGAACTAGGTTGCGGAGCACCAGAGTGAGATGATTTAATGATTCACCTTCACCTGGAATGATGACCTTTGTTTGTTTGTTTGTTTGTTTTTGGTTTATTTCATGCAGCCAAATTCCTTGGTTTTGCTAGAAACAAGAATGAGTACATTAAAAAAAAAGACACAAAGCAAAAAAATGTTTTATATTGGTACTGAGGCTTTTTTTTTAAAGAAATAGAGCTTCTCAGACATACAGAAAACAATTTTGAAAATATAACCACAAACTTATGCTGAATTTATTCAAAATGACCATATGCAATCTGAAAACATCCATGAGATTTTAAAATGCTTTCTTTTGTTGGCCTTAATAAGACTGTCATTCACAGATCTGTTTTCTACCCCCTCTCCCCCCTGGCAAAAGGAAAATTTCCCTAGGGACAGCAATGGTGAATTTTTCAGAAAATAATAGACCTCGTGAAATGGTTCAGTTATCACCAGCATATTTAATTATTTAGGGGGAATTGTTAGCTTCCTTGTCTGTTGGAAAAGGGATTTCATCTTAGTATAATATCAAACAAAATCGACAGAATACATTTCAATTACTTCTCAAGATTTTCAGTAGCCTTTAGGACATTACCTGCTATTTTAGGTCATTTGAAGCAAAACTAAACCAGACATAGCCCATGTAAGTCCTGACAAATTGTTTGTCTGTGTATCTGTGTATGTGTGTGTGTGTATGTATGTGTCAGGTGTGGAGACATAGATTAACACATATGATATATACATACACACATAGTAATAGGGGAAAGGGGCAATGGAGACTAGATTTATTAACAAAGGGAACTGCCAAATGAGAGGAATCCCTCTCAATGCAGGTCAACCTCTTCTCTTCAAGTTGAAGTCTCAGAAGGCTCTCTGAGGATTGAGATGTTTAAATGATTTGCCCAGGCTCTTGTAGTCAGTATGTGTCAGAGGAAATGACTTGAACTCTTATCTTCCTGACTTTGAGGTTGGTATTCTATCTCCTATACCACATTGCCTCTTGTTATTCTAATTAAAGATTCTAAAGGTCTGAACAAATGGATTAACTTGGGTAAAGGGCTTTATTGTTAGAAAACATTGCAAAGCATATTTTCTCATTTTATTCTCATAACTCCTTCACTAGTTTCTACTTCCAGTGTTTACTTCGTGATTTCTCTGGTTTCCTTCAAGATTCTATATGCTTTTCTGTAGAAAATTGCTCTCTATAATTATCTACCACAAATTCTACATGGATTTTATATGCATAGAGTGGTTTGCAAGTTGTTTCCTCTGTTAGAATGGGAACTCCCTGACTTTCTCCCACTTTCAGCAGAAACCCTTGTCATGGTCAGAACTTGAGAAATGCTAATGGAAGATAATGATGATGATGATGATGATGGCACATTATACATGTTTATTTACGAAATTTCATCTCTATTTTACTAATAACCATTTCCCAAAGGGTCTTAAAGACCTTTACTAGAATAGCTATTTATTTGTTTTCACAATTCCTTGTCATTCACTATTTGAACTAAATAACAGTTGACAGGAGGAGGATCACAATGGATTCAGAGGACACTTCATCTTCAGGTCTAGTTTCTGACATATATACTGACTCTATGGTTTTGGAATAAGTCACTGAAATTCAATTCCCTCTACAATTCTATAAGGTAAAGAAAAAAAAAATTATTGATTTACATTGGTGGAAGTGAGATCCCCTCTCCAATGCAATGAAACATGATTATAAAAAAAACAGATGACAGCTGAATTTACATAGACTTTATATATAAGGTAAAGTTTCCAAAGTAGTTTGCATTCATTGTCATGACAATCCAAATAAGCAGGCTTTGGTTCAGATCCATACTTTTAATTGTGTTAGGAAAGAAGTCCCTGAGTAGAAGCTACTACATCCATTGTTATAAATGGCTCCAGAATGCTTAGTCCAGAGTGATTAAAATGGTTTTTATTAAGATATCTTAACAAAATAGCATACTTCTCTTATGTGGGGGGGGGAACCCTAAAATACAAGCTCTTTTATGCAGTTTGGTAGACTTTGTTCCTGCCCCTTCATGCTAACCATAGACTGGGGTCATAAATCTAATACATACATTAGATTCTATACATTTTCCCACCCTGCACATTATACTAATGAGCAAGAATAGATAGATCTCCTTGAGCATGTGCAAAGGAGGTCAAGACTAGGCTACTCTTGACCAGTTAATGACTAGTTTCTTCTAATCTTGGGTTTGTCATTTTTGGAATGGGATTAGGAGAACTCTCCCAGTTTTGTGATTGGCTGGGGCCATTTCCCCTTTGTAATGGATTCCCCAGGGACCCCCCCTCCACACCCTGTGAAGACCAACAATGCCCTTCATTCCTCACATCCATGATTCTTTGTCAACTCCTTTGTGGCTTATAGTCACAGGGACTTTCCAGGGTTACTGGGAGATTTAGTAATTTCCCCAGATTAAATTTCTATGTGTTAGAAGTAAGATTCAACCTAGACTTCCTGACACCATTTCTCTATCCAGTAATAATTCTTGTTTATAGTGAAGCAAGTATTATGAGTATTGTCTTCATTTTAAGGATAAGAAAACTTAGATCTTTCTATAGCTATGATTTTCTTACAATCAGATAAGTAATATTCAAATGTGCATCTTCAGTATTGCTTTCTATCCAATCTAACACTGCTTAAAATAGTTTAACACCCTCCCCCCCCCCAAAAAAAAGCTTCTTTATTTCTCTTTTCCTTCCTATATAGGAATTCTCCCTCTGGATAAAAGGGAGAATAATATTCACTAAGGGGGGGGGGTAACTGTTGCCATCCCTTTGGAAGCAGTTTTCTGTAGTCTCTGCATATGGCTTCCAGTCTTTGCCCTGGGGTTAGGGATACAGTAAGTTGGAATGGAGGGTGGGAGATGAAGAACTGGGTTGAAGTTGAAGGAAGAGTTCTTAGAAGATGGATGTTACCATTTAGGAAAGAAGAACCTGGGCAGCTTTAATTTCCAAGCTATTTTTTTTCTTCTGACTGTAGGAATCTCAAAATGAAAAAAAAATATTTTTAAAAGATGTCAGAATAATATTTAAACGTTGATAAGGTTGATTGATTATATTTTTCCTATTTTGTAGTGAGAACACATCTAATGAGCACATATTGACTCATATTCTCCAGTCATTACCAAGATTTATTGACCCCAGAAATTAATATTGACTGGGTCAAAGCAGTCACTCACTTCTCTTGCAGGTCAATAAATCTGGCTATATATGACCACCAAACCAGTAGTCAATCCATTTTTCTGAATAGTTTTTTTTTCTTTGTTCAGGAAAAGAAAGTTGCAGCAGCTGTCTACTTCCAGTGGGCCTATCAGGTTCTTAAATGTTTTAGTAACTAGTCATTTGGATTCTGTTTCCAATTTACATTGTACACTAATAGGGTTTGAATATAAAATATCCTTCTTATAAGTTAATATGTGTAGGAATAATAAAGCAAGACCATATTTATAACAGTTGAATCCCATAAATAATGCCAGAAGAAAGAAAAAAAAGGTGGAATTTAATACATGTGGCCATAACTTACAGACTATATGAATCCTAATTCTATATTCCAATCCTGGCTACAAAGACATATCCTATCTTCTGTATTTATAATCATATACCATGCAATGACTTTTAATAATGGAGATTTGTAGGTATAGGTTAGCTCTCCAAACCTATACCCCAGGGAGAAAAGAGGAAAATCACTACTCAGCATGCTGAAAGAGAAGATAACGGAGGATTTAGAAAGGGAGAACATCATTATAATATAGTTTTCAATAGAAATACTATGTATAACATTTAATATTAATCTATCTCCTTAACTATGCTATCATGTGCAAAATTTTACAGAAGGCTATTTATTGTCAGTACTCCCAGAATCTTTATCCTTATTTCTATGAATATAAGAGTTTTAACTAGAGTAAAGCACCTTCGGTTTTTGGCCCAGAATACTGACATTAGAGAATATTGGTAATACTTGAGCCCTTTCATCAAGTGGAAATGATTGATTTCATAGCCTAGTTGGACAAGGACAATTGGCCATCCTCAGATGCACGTCAGGTGCCAATCCTTTCCTGGTAGCCCTAGTTTGATCCTTTCCATTATTGTGGATACCCCAGAAATAAGCTTGTGATATTCAAGATCTTCCCACTGGGGACAAGTGTCCCAGAGCCTCTGACACCCTTTCTGTTACTCTGAGCAATATTTAGGAGTCTTAAGCCTATGCCTCCCCCAAATCAATTTGCCTTGTTGCTTGCCCAATGTTGTCTTGTGATGTTTCCCCTAAGTGCCAGATTTGCTAATGTAGTGAGCCTACTCTGACTCACTATTCCTGAGTCAGACCAAGTCTATCCCTTGGGTTTTTAGTGCAAAAATAATAGCTAGAATTTTTATAGTCCCTATAATTTATAGTCTTTTGATGAGCTAGCCACTATATTAAGCACTTTATAATATTTTTCCTATGATCCTCACAACAACACTGAGAGAAGGTGCTATTATTAACACCATTTTATAGCTTAGAAAACTGAGGCAAATAGCAGTTAAGTAACTCACCCAAGATTACACAACAAGGAAATATTTGAGGCTGTACTTGAACTACAGTTTTCCTGACTTGAGGCCCAGTATATTGTCTACTTTGCCCTCTAACTGCCAAGTATCCTAAATATTTTTAGAAGGAGCAAAGATTATTATTGGTCAAACTGCTAACCAATATGCACTCCCTACTGTGACTACCAGTCTCATTTAGCCACCTAATATCAGTTAACTTTTATAAAGGGATATTTCATTTGAACATGTAGCATGAACAAAACATACACATGTGCCCTAAAACCTTAGGATTATACGTTCCCTCTATAACATCTCAATCTTTAGAAAAAGGAGATTCATTCATTTCAGTGCCTACATTGACATGACCCTTCCAGGTCTGCTTCCAAAGGCAGCATTGTTGCTGAATGTGTCCTCATCTCAAATAACACTGAGTGGGGTCACAAAGACTTTGATCTTTGGCTGCAAATCTAGATTTTTGAACACCAGGATATTGAAAATTGTCCCTGACCTTTTGACATTTGAAAGGTTAGAAGCTCCAATCTCCTTCACCTAAGATAGAAAAGAACAATTGTAGAAGCCAAGAATTGAAATCCATTTTTTTGTAGCTACTTGTTGGAATGAGAAGGTCCCAAGAGCTATCTCCTTAAAATATTCTTTCTTATCAGATATATCATAAACAACAGAGATAAGCAGATCCCACCCTGGAGCCTAGGTAAAAAGATTATAGCCAAAGGTACCTGATAAGGAAGATTCAGTTCTAGCTAGAATCTATTCAAAAAGATTCATGTTAACCTTCATTAGCAGAATGGAACCAGTAAGAGAATGTCTCCTTATGCTCCATGGATTCCAGGTTCACCCAGAAGCAGTCTCTTCTCTCATTGAAAGAAGTGGCTCTAGGTTCTCTGATCAGGTTCCAGAACCCTGTTATATTTGCTAAGGCTCTGTGTGGTTTTATTTTCTCCATAGTTCTATTCAGAGCTTTCTCGCTTGCTCTTATACTTCAGCAAAATCTCTTCATATGCTTCATATATAGTTATCTACACAGTAGTAGCTCAAAACTATCTTCAATCTTAGCTCCTTGTTTATCCTTACACTGTCTCAGAGTATGGGCAACCAAAGGCATTGTTTATCTAAATGGAAAGTCAGATTGGCTCCAAGACATTTCCTTCCTCAGAACCCCCATTTCTCCAATACAACTGTAAGAAATTTCTATTTTTATGGAATCATTTATTTCAAGAATTATAGGAGAAAGATCATTTGCATTTGAATAAGACTAGGTGTTGTATTTTGGACATTTACTAGATGTATGAATTTATTCTATTCTTTTAAACTCTACAAGTTTAAATTTCCTTGCTGAGGGTTGAGAAAAGTATTACATTCTTGATCTCATAGTGTTGTGAATATCAAATGAAATAGTTATGTAAAAGACCATTAAATTGTAAAATATTCATATAGACATGAAGGTTAAAATTGAAAAGGACTTTAGACATCATAGGATTATAGAAGCATAAGATTTAGAGCTAGAAGCATATTCAGTAGGGAAGGGGCTGGTTCACAGAGGTTTGGTGTTGGGATCCCTAGAGGCTTTACTCACTGTGTGCAATTTCTCCGGCTGGTCAGTAGGAGGTGCTGGTTGCTTTCTCTGGAGTGTCTGTGACCTTGATCAAGGCCTTCTCCCTTAGCCTGGAGGGAGCAATTGAAGCTGTTAAATACTTTTGTCTTCAATCAATGGTGGGCTTTACCCTGGGGTGAGGTCATCCCTCTCCTTTTTTGTCAGCTGGGCTGGTTCTCCTCACACACCTATCCCTGGAGCAGAAGTAATCTGTAATTGTGTTTGTTCTGGGAAGAGGGTTCAGCCACAATGGAGGTGTGGACTCAAGAGTTCCTCAGACCAGAGGAGTCCAAGAATGGTGTCTGCAGCTCTCCTGCACTGGAACTCTCCCCCAGCCCTGTCTGCAAGCTCCAGAGGGTTCCCAGTTGACAAAGGGTCAAAGGATATGCAAAGGCAATTTACAGATGAGGAGAACAAAGTAATCCATAGTCATATGAAACATTACTCCAAACCATTACTTATTAGAGAAATGCAAATTAAAGCCTCTCTGAGGTACCACCTCACATCTTGCAGACTGGCCAATAGGACTGGAAAGGACAATGATCAATGTTGGAAGGGTTGTGCGAAATCTCAGACACTAATACATTGTTGGTGGAGTTGTGAACTCATCCAACCTTTCTGGAGAGTAATTTGGAATTATGCCCAAAGGGCAACAAAAATGTGCATACCTTTTCATCCAGCTATACCACTACTGGGTCTATACCCTGAAAAGATGATGAAAAAGGGTAAAAACATCACTTGTAAAAAAAATATTCATAGCAGCCCTGTTTGTGGTGGCAAAGAACTGGAAATCAAGTAAATGTTCTTCAAATGGGGAATGGCTTAGCAAACTGTGGTATATGTATGTCATGGAACACTATTGTTCTATTAGAAACCAGGAGGGACGGGAATCCAGGGAAGCCTGGAGGGATTTGCATGAACTGATGCTGAGTGAGATGAGCAGAACCAGAAAAACACTGTATACCCTAACAGCATCATGGGGGTGATGATTAACCTGGATGAACTTGCTCATTCCATCAGTGTAACAATCAAGGACAATTTGGGGCTCTCTGTGATGGAGAATACTATCTGCATCCAGATAAAGAACCTTGGAGTTCAAACAAAGTTCAAGGACTATTCCTTTTAATTTAGAAAAAGAACCTGATATCTTATTGTCTGATCTTGCTATCTCTTTTATTTTATGTTTCTTCCTTAAAGATGTGATTTCTCTCTCATCACACTCAATTTGGATCAATGTACAACATGGAAACAATGTAAAGACTGACAAATTGCTTTCTGGGGGGGGGGGAAGTAAGATTGAGGGAAAAATTGTAAAACTCAAAATAAATAAAATCTTTAATAAAAAAAGAAAAAGAAAGAAATACATTCAGAGACAATCTAGTTCAACACCATATTTTGTAGATATCTGTAAGCAGAACTGAACATAATACTCTCTTACCTGTGGTTAGAGTACAATGATCCACTCATGTCCTTATTTCCGGGAGCTATGCTTTGCTTAAAGCATGTGCAAATAATATTTAGTTTGGCATATCATTGTTAACTATTATTGAACTTGCATTGTAATACCCCTACCACTATCTTCTTCCTTGCCCCTGCCTCATCTTTCTTAGACAAATGCTGTCTCCCATCTTGTAATCAAAGTTTATTCAACTCAGATTTTCCATTTGTAAAATGGAGAGCTAAGGATTAAAGAATGAGTACATTTCACCTCAATTAAGGAATATATGTATGTGTGTATACACATGCACTCACACATACACATATGTAAATGCATGTATACATAAATATATAATGATAGATATAGATACCTGATATGTATGAAGCACTGTGTTGGCTAAGTTGATTCAAGGAGCTTATAGTCTATTTGATATCAGAGTTAGTAGGGGTAGTAACTTGGCTTTAAGATGCAGAGGATATTTTTCTCACAACTATATTAGGTTTCTATTTTTAAGACTATTATTCCTTTTCAACATTAAAGCCTCTCTGAGGTACCACCTCATATCTCTCAGACTGGCCAATAGGACTAGAAAGGACAATGATCAATGTTGGAAGGGATGTGGGAAATCTCGGACACTAATACGTTGTTGGTGGAGTTGTGGACTGCCTGCTCGTCAGAAAAAAATGAGTCAATTGTTTGATTTTACATAACTAGGAAGTGGCAGAGCTGGAACTGAAGTCCATGTCTGATAACTTTAAGTAAGTTGCAATTTCTTCTTCTATCATTATTACTATTGCTACTAATACCACTAATGCTGCTATTCTTCCTCTTCTTAACATTAGTAATAGTAATAATAGTAATGATAAAAATATAATAATTTTGGACTAAATGACATTTAAATAGTAGCTTTGCCATATTGTTACCTAATCTATGTTTTTTTAATCAATTCAAAACTCTACAGATCATGAAATCAAAAATCACATGTTAAGTGACTTGTCCATGATGACCTGTTAGAGGTGAAATTTGAATCCAGGTCTTCCTGTCTCTAAGTCTAGAACTCTCTCTTTTCTGAGATGCAGTGAGATTTATTTATTAAAATTCATATTGTTGCAAATCAAGTATAATTGCATTTAAATTTATAATAAATCAATTAAGAATTTTAAAATGAAGGTTGATGATTGTGGATCTTGAAATTTGAGTTCAAGGGTGAAGATCTACTTTCTGTAACTCTTCTGGAAAAAGAAAAGCATTCTAAGCTCACTCAGTCCTGAGAAAATTAATAACACTAAAACATTTAAAGTTTTGAGATATGGGTGAGAAATTCTACACTTCATAACTTTAAAGAACAATGAATTTTTTGTGTTTAAAGTTTACTAACTTAAGAGAGGGGATTTCCCCCTAATATTTATTTCTTAAGAGACCAACACTTTTGTGACATACTTGTTTGTTTTGATTAAATTTTTAAAATAAGGAAATTTATAAATTCTAACATTCTCTCTTTTTCTCCCCTCCCAACCATCTTTCACATTTTTTTCTAATACTGTCATTGAGGAGATGACAGGGAAGCAGAATATTTCCTGTGAAAACTGTTACTCTAAAGAGAGGCCAAGACTGCCCAGTGATAAGATAATTCAGATGGCAGCAGAAAAGATAGTTAATATGTAGAGAGGGAATAAATGACAAAAAGGAATAGAAATAGGAGAAAGTTGAAGATGTAGTGCAGTTGTCAGCTCTGGAGATCGTGGGAAAGAAAACATAAAGTGACATAGAGCCTTTAGATTAGCTGTTCATGAGAATGGGAGTTTCTCTCTGAGTGGTTGGAGGAAGGGTGAAGCAACTAGAAAGTAATTTCAATGAAAGGAATAACAGTGAGTGATGCTGAAGGAAGAAAGACCACATATGTCTTCCATAGTTAATTTAACCAATTACCCTTAGAATTTGTAATTGAGTGAAAAAGATAGTGCACAATGTTGATGATACCTTACTAGTGATGAAAGTTGTGGGGATAATTTGATAATATATATGCTTTCTTTTTCACATGAACTTGAATTTTAGTAGAATTCTTCACTTTGTAAAGGACCTGAGGCATGACAACCTTCCAACACCATGGAGTTAGTTTAAATTTAATGACTCCAGGCCATTTTTGTCACTTTGACTCTGAGAATCAGACATTAGGAGCAAGAAACTTACCAGGAGACCCAGGGTCAGAGGAAGAATTGAAGCTAAATCTGAAGGAAGTCCCTGGTGTTCAAAGGAAGGAACCATGAAAACCTAATCTCATGATTCTGAGTTTTGAATTTTCAAAGAAGAGTAAATATAAATACTATTAGAAGGATTCATATAATTTGTTTAAGAGACCCAACCAGGACAGAGGACTTGGTCTAGTAACAGATAATCAAGGGAAGGAATGGAATAAGTACTATATGCTAGACTTTGGTTATCCTCACTTTAGAGTTGAGGAAACTGAGACAAATAGCTTGAAAAATATATGTTATGTGGAGGAGGGATTAGATATTAATTGATTGATCAATAATATTTATTTATTTAATTCAATTTTCAAAAAAGTTAACTTTTTATTTTATTTTCTCATTTATTCATCCATTTTTCAAATTTTAGGTAAAAATAATTTTCAGCATTCATTTTTTGCAAAGTTTTCTCCTTCTCACCCCTCTTTCCTGCCCCTAGGATAGCAAGTAGGCTGATATAGATTATATATGCACAATCATGTTACAGATATTTCCATATTAGTCACACTGGGAGAGAAGAATCAGAACAAAAAGGTAAAAACCACTAGAAGGAAAATACAAAAAGCAAATTTAAAAGAATGAAAATAGTATCCTTTGATCTGTATTCAAATTCATAGTTCTATGTGTGGGTGTGGATGGCATTTTTATCACAGGTCTTATGTCTGTAATGCTGAGAAGAGCTAAATCTATTATAGTTGATCATTGCACAATGTTGCTGTTAAGGTATAAAATGTTCTCCTGGTTCTGCTCACTTCACTCAGAATCAGTTTCTGAAATCTGCCTGCTCACCATTTCTCATAGAACAATAGAATTCTAAGCCATTCATATATCACAATTTGTTCAGTTATTCCCCAGTTGATGGGCATCCTCTCAATTTGCAATTCTTTGCCACCCCAAAAGGAATAGCTATGAATATTCTTGTACATGTGGATGTTCTTGCCCTACTTTACTGATCTCTTTGGAATACAGACCTAGTAGTGTTGCTGGATCAAAGGGAATGCACAGTTTTATTGCCTGCTGGACATTTCCAAATTGCTTTCCAGAATGGTTGGACCAATCTACAACTCCACCAATTATGCATTAGTGTCCCAGTTTTCTCACACCCCTTCCAACATTGATCGTGTCCTCTTTCCTGTCCTATTAACCAATCCAACATTTATTAAGTGCTTCCCATGAGCTGGACTCAGTGCTAGGTGAAAGTTCAAAGCATAGAAGGATCTTTTGAAAAGAGTTTATATATTAATGAGGAAGAGAAGAATCATATTTTATACATATATATGAATGTAATATACACAATACACACACATGTATAAGCACATATACATATATCTATTTATATGTATCTATGAATAGATAAATGTATACTCAAGTAAATGATATGTTCCATACTCCAACCCAAATTAATTCAGCCCTGATGCTCTTATCATTTGGAATAACCTCCTTTATTGAGTTACAAAATCAATCATTAGAACCTGTAAGTTACTTGTGAATGATTCTTTGGCACCTTTATGGAATCATTCAGTCACAGATCTGGTTTGAGGAGGTAAATACTTTGACTTTTGGACTAAATCAGATGAAGGAATTTATTGGGATTGTTTGAAAGAATTTGACACATCTCTGTGCCTGGGCATATCAAAGTAGCATTCAAACTAGAAAGTAGTTATGTTTTGGTGAGGCTCTTGACCCTTTGTCCATAGGGTGGCAGCAAGATGGTTTGGTGTGGGGGGAGTACAGGAGTGCTACACTCATCTATCTTCTCCCTCCTCTGTTGTTGACCAGATAACCAGAGAGATTTTATAAGTGAGAAACAATGCATCCAGTCAGTGGTGAAAAAAAGAAAAATCCAGAGAAACAGAGGAACATTAGCTTTAGGGAATGAGATTTCTTCACATCAGAGAGAAGAGCAACTTCAGGACCCTGTAAGCACTGAGGTCTCTTCTAACTTTCCAAATTCTGTGATTCTGACAATGGCTCCCTGACATTGCAGATTTAGACGGCCTCTTTGGAAATTAGATCTCTGAAAGAGATCATAATTACCATGCAGATTTTGTGAGAGAATGAAAAAGAGTCATTTTATAACTTTTAAACCACTATGTTAGTGTGTGTGTGTATATATGTTTGTGTGTATGTATGTGTGTGTGTATATACATAAATATATTGTGTTTTAAGACTTACAACATAATTAACCTATGAACCATGTCTCAAAATTCTTGGTGAAAAGTTCTCCCTTCCTCCCTCCCTCCCTCTCTCTCTCTCTCTCTCTCTCTCTCTCTCTCTCTCTCTCTCTCTCTCTTTCTCTGTCTCTGTCACTGTCTGTGTCTTTCTATCTGTCCCCTCTGTCTTTCAGTCTCTGTCTCTTTGTCTCTGTCTCTGAGTATAGATGTTTAAAGCTTAAAATGCTAACAAAATTTTTGGAAAACTATATTACTTTAATGGACTTTCACAAGAACCCTATGAACTATGTACTACTAAGTACTGTGGATATTAGCATCTTGTTTTTTTAGAGGATAAAATGAGGTTGGGGAGGGGAAGGGAAAGATAAAGGGAATAAACCCTTCTATAGAAGGCATAATACTAAGCACTATGTACAAATATCTCAGTTGAGGAAAGAGAGATTGTGTTGTATACAGGGCACACAGAATTTTGAGATAGAATTCACTATCAAGTTTTCCTTAATTCTAGGGCCCAATCCTCTTATTTTTTATTATCAGTATAATGATTATAGAGATTATAGAGTGCTTATTCTATGCTAAGCTCATTGTAATTATTATCTCAATTATTCTCATCATAATTCTGGGAGGTAGGTGCTATTATTATCCCTATTTTATGGAGGAAGACTTGGAGGTAAACAGAAGTAAAGAGATTTGCCCAGAGGGACATTCCACCAGTGGCTTTGACTTTTGTCTTGTAACTGGATTCTGATGCCTCTGGAGGAGAGAATGAGGTTGATGACTTTGCACAGTCCTGCTTCACTTAAATCCAATTCACCTCCACATCAAGAGATCACCTGCATATCACTGCGTTTTCTTCCAGAACAAAAGATGAACAACAAGGACAACAGTAACCACAACTTGCTCAGAGTCTCCTAGCCAGGAAGAGCCAGAGACCAGATTTGAACTTGAGACTTGCTGCCTCTATCATCCAAACGTTGGGGAGGAGTGACTAGGAAAGATTTAGAATGTCAGACAATCTAGGATAACATAGACTATATCACTTTCATCTTTCTTTTCATCAGTACCTAGCTTTATATAAAGTAGGTTTTTATTAAATGTGGTCAGATATTAATTTGTGGTGCTTCAGAAGCAGATCCTAGAAGACTTCTACAGTCTTGTCAAGTCCATTTAGGATCCAGCCACATTCAGATTGGAGGGCTAACAGTGAGGAACAGACTAGGACAAAGAGGAACTTTGCTGAGCAAGAGAAAGGGGGAACTAAGAGTAAAAGCTAGCTCTGCATAAATCTGTCAAGATAACTAGAGTCAACTGATAAGATTTCTGTAAACTCTAAATATCCCTCCATGATTTATCATTTTAATCTCTGTTATTAGTATATCTTTCTCTCTTTTCTCTAAAAAATTCCAAGTTTTGTGTGTGTGTGTTTGTGTGTGTGTGTGTGTGTGTGTGTGTGTGTGTGTGTGTGTGTGTGTGTGTGTATTCTGTAGATACATATGGTGTCATTTACTTGAATAGCTGCCTTTTAGGGTTATTTGGTAATGTATTCTGTGGAATGTCAGTTCTCTTTGCCTATGAAAATTCTACCTTTCTTTTTGGTTCAACTCAACTGCTAAAATGAAGTTATTAACGAGTAATGTGAAATCAGAAAGGAGCCTTTCTCCTCTGAACTTCTGAGGCTCTTCCTATTGTTGATATCCTTTGGAAACATTATATATTCTAAGAATCTTGGGGGCAGCATCTTGTAAACCTCAGTACCTTAAGGAATATCCAAATCAAACTATTTTATAGGTGAATTGACATTTGAGGGAGATTGATTAACTTTCCTAAGGCAATCCAATTCATTAATGGGAGATTTAGGTTTGGAAAAAAGGTTTCCTGACTCAGTTTAATGTCCTATTCTTCTTTATGTTTCCTTGCCCAATGCTTTGTAGAATATATTTATAACTGGCAGAAGTACATTAGTGAATGTTTAATAATCAGCTCTCTAAAACATATATTTTTTAAAAATTTAATCTGCATTAAGAATATTTTCTCCATCACCATTTTAAATCTCAGTAAATCAATAAATCAAGCTTTGCTTGTTAAAGTTTGCCATTTTCAAGATGTAAATGCTCCCACAGGAAATTTAACAATTGGCTCTGGGGAGCCCATATTAGCTGGCCTCCAGCATACTTCTAGTTCAAAGCAACATTATTATTAAGTCTTTTCTATTATACTCCATGGAAAGCAAGGAGGTAAATCCTAGAGTTCTCCCTTGGTGTTCTCAGCAGCTCTGGAAAGTTAAATGATCATTTTTATGCATATGATCCCCAAATTTCCACTTTTAGTCCTGGTCTACCTCCTGAGCTCTAGCATCACACTGTTAATTGCATAGTGGGCACTTCCAATTAAATGTTCTTCAGGCTCTTTATAAACTCAACATGTGTATAACAGAACTCATTAGTTTTGTCTCTGAAATGCTTTTCCTAACATCCTTTTTTCTATTGTGGATATCATAATACTTCTAATTACTCAGGTTCACAACTTTCTTTTATACCCAATTTAATTTCTATTTGCAATTATTTACCAATTCCTTTTTAAAATTTTATTTTATTTTTAATTTACTGAATAAAACAATCACTTTTATGATACTGGATAATAAAATAAATGCAAATAAAACTGCAAATCTATTGTTGCACCTTGTTATTCCTTTTAAATATATATAGTTGTCATGTAAATTTCTTGTTTCCTTTTTTTCTTTGTTTCCTTTTTTTCCTTTCCCCCTTCCCCATATACTTCCCCATATACTTGTATTAGACATTTTTTTCTCTGGATGCTTTTTGGTTCTTATATTTTTGTTTCTCATTAGTTTGAGGGAAAAATTATGGTACAAGGACTCCACTAGGGAAAATTATGCTGTTTTTGTTGTTATTGTTCCCTTTGTTTGTCATGTCCTGCTCCCTTCCCATGCCTGACCCCCCCCCCCCCAAGAAGCACATTTCAGTACAGGGGAAAATGCATTCAAATATTTATCCCTGGAGGATTTGAAAAGGAAAAAGCCACACATGGCCAACAGCCTGGAGAAGGAGTGCAGAAATGGGAAGGGCTAGTGTCACATTCTTCAGTGATGATGAAACTTAAGGCTAGTCAAATCCACAAGTACTTTCATTTATTAAACACTTAAACCAGTGCCAGGAACTATGCTATATTTGGGGGGGGGGGCATAAAGGCAATCAAAGATAAAGATAATGCAAGTAGCTTACATTCTCATGGGGAAAGACAACAGATAAAAGAAAACTGAAAAGGGGGCTGAGGAAGAAGGTACCCATGGGAAGGCATGATAGTGAAGTCTAGAGGTTGAAGAATGTCTGATTGAAGCTCTTCCTCAAAATGAATATTCTGGGAAGAACTGACTTTTAGAACAAAGATGTCACAGGAGCAAAGGGAGAAGACAGCAGTTATGGGTATTGTTGTGCTTCATTCTTGAAAAAGACCATGATATCAGAGAGGCAATGCCAAGACATGCATGTGAATTGAATTTGATTGTGTGTGTTGGGGGGGGTGCTGTGCTCAATTAACAGCTCCACTTTCTCCTTCGGAACCACCTGGATCCAGTGGCCAGATATGGATAGGGATGACTGGGGATGGTCAACCAATTAGGGTTAAGTGACTTGCCCAAGTTCACACAGTTAGTAGTTTCAAGTATCTGAGGTCAAACTTGAACTCAGGTCCTCCTGACTTCAAGTCAGGTGCTTTGACCACTGGCCATGGGCATAAATGTATATAAGTCTGTCATGTATATAACAAATGTATATAATCCTCCTATCTCCACTATTAATTTTTAAAATCATTATTTAGGCAGCAGTCACAATAGCAGCCTAGGCCTTCTGAGGCACAGGGGTGAGTTGTCTTTGTCACCTACAGCCGTTCTTGCTTTATCCCATTGATGATTCACAGGGATCAAATGGATTTGAAATAATCTATGTAAATCAGAGGAGTTTTATATATATATATTTAGTTTTGTGGATTTAAAAATGTACCCTTATCTGATTTCTATTGTTAATTCAGCATTTTTCATTGCTATCATAAGTATAGACATACTGTATATATTTGGAAGAATCTATAATTTTTATACTCTGCTCTTCCCCAAAATCTTCCATGTCTTCTCATCCTGTGTGATTTTTGTTTTTCCAAAAGTCCTCCATAAAGAACCTATTAAGGTAGACAGAACGAAGTGCTTTGTCACTTGAAAGGAGTCTAATAGCATTCACAACCTCCTTCAGTTGGAACTTCCGCTAGAGATTGACTTCAACTTGAAGTAAATGGTCAATGGTTTCTACAATTTTGAAAATTTGTAACAGTGAAATTTTTGAAATTTAGTATGTCTATATTATCTAAGGGATTGGCCTGAACACTGCAACACTATTGCTAGGATCATGTTCTTATTAGTAATCAATGTGGTTCCATCAGCTCTGAGTAGTTGAGATGCACAATATGTCTTTGGTCCATAAATAGCCTTCACGATAGAATGAAAGCACTTTGAATTATTACTGCCTGCATAAAACTGAATTTCATCTGTCTTCTTATGAGTCAAGAATCTTGCATCTCTCTAAGCTTCACTTGTACTTTACTTTTGATGGAATAAAATGCTGCCTTCCTAGAAATGGAAGAAATATCCTTCTGATAAACCTTGTGCAGGTCTTGTTTTTCATTTAGCAGTTTCTGAATTTCCCCATCATTTTCATCTAAGCATCCTGATGTTTGTGAGTGTTCTGACCCAGGTGAGCAAATGCAATGATGTATACCAAAGCTCTGAAAGCTATTTTTCTGCTCTTCTTGTCAATTATTGTTAGTTCAACTTTCCCTCCAAATTAGCAACAAATGGTTCCTGCTTATAAATGTATTCTAATCCCTTGACATTAATTCTTTGAGTAGTTGCCTGGGGGCGAGCAGTGTGATCCTTAAATGGCCTGGGTCACCTTGGGAACAGGGTTGTGACTGCAGCTCCTGGTGTATCTGCACCTGCTGCTTCATCACATCCCTACAGGATGCTACAGGACTGAGATAATAATAGTAAAATGTTATGGGTGATATCTATTGATTCATGCATAAACTGGACTTAAGTGAGTCAGAGTTGCATGAAGTTATTGGCCTCACTCTCTTTTCCAAAGTCCAATGGCAAGACTGAGTCAAGACAACTGATGATGACTCTAGATCTAGTGAATGACCTTGGTGTATGCAAAGTGTAACCAAGTTGTAAGAGCTTCATAGCACCTGCTTCAGTTGCCTTCATGCCTATTGGAACAAAGTGTTCTGATCCACCCATTTTCCCAGTGAAAGACTTCACATGCTGGGGTGGGGTAGACACCACTCCTTTCTGCCACACTCACCAATGAGTTTGAGACTCCCTTAATTACCCTCATCTTGTTTTAGCTGATTTGCTGAAATGGTTTATGTGACCACTGTGCATGCTATAGGTTCCTGGAGGCATAAGTGAGGGTTAGGTGACTCAGGTAGGCATCAAAGGTAAAAAGCAGCTCTGAAAAGAACTCAACAGCCCTACACCTGAGGTATTAGTCTTTCTTGAATTCACCCTACACCCCAACAATTAGAGCTAATGAAATGTGGAATGGGTTACCTTGGATGAGAGTAGATTTCTTCTCATTCAAGGAAAAGCTAGATGACCACAAGGGTATGTTTTAGTGGGGATACTTGCTCAGGTATAGCTTTGGCTAGATTTTAAGTGTTCACTGAACTCACCCAATTTGTAATTACCCTCATGTTTAATTACCATTTGCAAAATAGACCTATCTTCTGCTCCTGTTCCCCAGCATTTAATAGCAATAGGACAACATTTCAAATTGTTCTTCATTCTATGTAGTCTCCTTTCACCTGTCCTGTATATTCTTCCCATTTAAATGTGTGGGTCCCACACTGTCATTTTTAAGGTCTGAATAATAAAGTTACATGATAAGTAGTGATTCAAACCTGATGTGCTGGTTCCTCTGATGTTTTATGAACTAACTATATTTGAGCCCATTTTACTTGATCTTGCTGGAAACTAGGATCCCATTTCACTTTTTAGATATTTCTAAATCATGAGACCCACCCTGTAGCCATCTCCCTCATTTTTCTCATTTCACTCCCATAGAATCTTGGACTCTAGAGAACTCTGGGACTCTGGACTCTGATAGATAAACTTATTTATCTTGCCAGAAATCAGTCTACCATATCATCTCTTTCTGCCTTCCACTTCCCTTTTGTATGTTGACTATCCCTATTAGAATGGAAGCCTTTTGAGGACAAAGGATGTTATCCTTCCCTGTATTTATATTCCCAGCACTTACTGAAGTGCCTGACACTTCAAGAAATACTTTATCTTTTATTTATTCAGTTATTCATTCAGACATCCTGTGATTCCATCTCACAATTTGTAATTATCCTGACACTAAAAAGAAATACAGAATTTAGAATTATTAAAAACAGCACCCAATTTCGTGATGACCAATTATTTTGAAATAGTAACACCAACAGCTGTTTACTGGATTTAGAATTGCTTTTCCCCCCTTCTCACCATTCCCAATGAATTTGTCTTTGAGAATTTCAGGCCAATCCTTAGATAATATAGACATACTAAATTTCAAAAATTTCAATGTTACAAATTTTCAAAATTTTTCTGCAGGGTCAGGATGAACACTCCCTCATACACAGTCAACATATATTTTGGGGTCTATGTGCTGAGGCAGGGAAAGAAGTTTTAAGTTTATTACCAGAAAATACTTTGTGGGTTTGTGTATCCTCCTAATTGACGACAAATGATTCTCTCTTCATGTGGTTTTGGTTAACTGCACTTTTGTAAATAACATTACATTCCAAATCCTTATCAGCTATTTCAAGATGCCTACAAATGATTTCACTTCAGAACTGGGCTTTTCTTTAGATGTATCCGGCAGACTCTAAATTCTTCATGTCTGCCTCTTTTGTGATATTATTTTATCGATCGTCATTCTTTTCCTTGTCACTTGAAAGTGATTACAGTTGTTTAAATCCATGGGGGGTTGAGGGGGGGGGTGATGCATTTGCTAGTATGGAAATGCTCTCTCATTAAAGCCAACGACATTAAGTCATCTTGCTTTCATTGCCATGGTCGCTAAGAAAGCCATCATCTTAAGCAATACCAACTGTATTTCTATAGATGAATTAATCTTTTTTTGAAAGCCTCAGCTAATCTCCCTTGTTCAACAGGAAGTTTTCTGCCTTGTAGGCATTTGTGATCTTCTGGCAGTAAAAAAGAAATATGATCTTGATAAGTGGAACTTTAAATGATTTTTAAAAGTATAGAGAACACAAATGTTCTAAAATAAGATTGACTATACTGAATTCAAGTTTCAATGAAAATGGATTTATAAAGCATTTATTTCTGCTAGAAATGCCATTTGGCAGGGAAAACTCTCTTATAAGTAGGAAGAGAACTGATCTGAGGCAACTGGAGGCAAGTCATAATTCAGTAAAAATAACTCTGATTGCATTGTTGTTGTTTTTTCCCTTTTCAGACTTATGACCTTTAGCTAATATCTCTGCATCTTGGTTTTCCTATCTGTAAAATGTGTGCATTCTTTCCACCTGCCTCAAAAGGTCATTATGAAGATTAATGCATTTTGCAGGAATGGGTTGGGTGTAACTTTTATTAGCAACTCTTCAATGAACTGAGTGCCAGCCAAAGTAACAAACTCTCTTCTTCCCAGACTGAGAAGTATGGGGAAAAACCTCTTCTAAGTATTTACCCATTTTGCAATAATTGGCATCATTTAAAAATGGAGACAGTGTGATTCAGTGGAAAGAGAGGGCACATTTAGAGTCTGAGGGTCATCTCTGCCATTCATTCTCTATGTGACATCAGAAAAGTTACTTACATTTTCTGTGCCTCTCTTTTATATCATCAATAAAATGAGGTGGCATGAATGAATTATCTCTAAGACTCATTTCAGAGCTAAAAAATGTTCCAGTTTCCAATTGATCACATTTCCAAGTACCATATGCAAGATTGTTTTGTCTCTTGCTCTTGTTTCAATAGATAAGTTATATCATTTCAAATTTTGCCTCAATCATTCTAGACTCCTTTCAACTGTACTGTCTCCTTGATATTTAGATGTGTGGCTCCCCTACTGTTGTCTCTCATTTACTCATATAAGGTCTACCTGGGAAAGTTACATGGTAGGAAGTAGTAATTCAATCCCAGTAGCCCAGTCATTGTAACATTTTAGGAACACCTTATATTTGAGTTCATCTTGCTACTTAACGGAAAATGACCCAGATGAATATGCCCCAAAAGATGACTGTGTTGTGTGTGATCTCGTAATCTTTTAAAGTTTAAGGTTCTGGATTTCTAGGGTCCAGTTTGGAGCAAATTCCCAGGGTCAAAGAATGCCTATGGTCATTGAAATGCAAAGTATAAGTAAGGGAGTAAAAGTAACAGTGAGGAGAAAATTAAAACCCAGAAAAGAAGATACTGGGGACAAAGAGATGAGTAAGAATGTAAATGAACAACTTGTTAGATAAGTGAGAGATGACTAAAGGGCTGTATGCCAGCTTACTAGTCAGTTTTATTAGGTAGACACTTTGCACCTCTTATCTCTTTGCATCACACCATCTTTATGATGTAAGGACTACAGATATCATTTTCCTTGTTTTACAGATGAGAAAACTGAGGCTCCAGCAGATTAACTAAAGGTTATATCATACAGCTAAAAAAAAATGTCAGAGGAAGGAGTTATATGAAGATACTCCTGATGCCAACTGATGAAATCTGAAGATTCTGATCATGAACTTGCTTTCAAACTTGTGAGAGATTCCAAGGTAACTTAGAGTTACTAATTTTCTTGTTTCTAATTTGTGAAGGAAAGAACATTTCAGAAATCCTGTTGTTTGGTTTTTTTTTAAGTAACTTCATGGCTGGGGGAAGGGATAGGGAGAGAATGAATCAATACATACTTATCTCAAAGGTTTATTTTTAAAACTAGGCAGGATTGATATGGAGAGAGGTGTCTGTGAATATGACCAATTTAACTCAGAAGTCAGGGTTAGGAAACAGTTAAGGGTATCGGTCTGGAGAGGTAACAGAGAAAGCTTTAGGAAGGTAGGCAATGGGCACTAGGAGGAAGAAATAGCAAAAAAGGCAATGATGATCATAATCATCATTATAATTGTTGACATTTATCAAGTACTTTAAGATTAGTCAAACATTTCATGTACATGCTCATTTGAATCTTTCACCAGTCCTGTGAGGTAAGCACTATAAGTTATTATTCTTTCCACTTTATAGATGAGAAAAACCGAGGCTCAGAAGAGATAAAGTGACTTGCCTATGTCATACAGTTAGCAAATACCAGAGGAAAGATCTGAACCTACTTTTCTTCTGTGTCCCAAGAGCAGTGCACACAAAGGGACAAGTGTGTTAGGAGGTGGTAGAGGATGGAATTTCTGCCAGCAGGCACTTATTAAAGGTTTGAGATTTGGGCAAGGGACTGGATAAAAATGAGGAGTCTTTGCAACCGCCAACAGATCCTGTGTTTGGAGGACTTGGCTTCAGGGGCAGGACTCAAGGCTTTAAGGACTAGGGACAACAAACAAGGACCCTGCTCCTGAAGAAGTATTAAGTAGAGGACAATGATAGGAACCAAAACATTGGTTGGAGAGCCAAGCAATAACTTGACTACAAAGAAGCAAAGAAAGAGATTAATTCTTATAACCTGGGACCAGGGGCAAAATGCAACCAATGAGAAGTTGGAATTGGTGTTAGGCAACCAAAGACCTGTTCTTGCCTTTCTCTTTTAGAATATTTCTGCGAGTGGAGGACTGACTTATCTGCTATATGAACACAGTCATAGGTTGATACATAAAAGTATTGCATGTTTACTTGTTTGGGGGAGGGGTTTTTGACTCAGGTTTGTCATGTTATATCTGATAAATGACAAAGTCTTACACCTTTTGAAATGTGTCACTTTTTTTCCTGTAGCATGATACATATTGTGGTTACAGCTAGGACAAATCATTGTTTAAGTGATTTCACAGCTGTCTATTAAAGTTATCAACACATTTCTACACCTCTTGCATCTTTTCATGAATTAAACCTAAAGTGATTAACCAAAGGATACAAGAAAGGGAAATCTTTGCTCTATAAAACCAGTGCAAGCACTGGGTTGGAAAGTGTCTTTTTATGGTCCAGGAATATAATAGGGATTTTTTAGTGGCAGTTGTATTTAAAAACCTTGACATTTCCCAGCTACAATAATACCCACCTCCACACTCCACTCAGGCAAAACACAAACAAGTGTTTTGAAACCTAACATTATTTTCAACACATAAATCATGAATTTCAAGAAGGCAGAAAGTGAGGGGACAGGAAAAGAGAAAGCATCAATATGACACTAACAGAAAGATGGAGACAAATGGAAGGAATAAATGGGATTAACTTGGTGTTTGGGTTAATAAATCTAGCTGCAGTTTAATGTGACACCGATGTGATAGGAACTTTGGGTAATGACATTAAGTCATAGATTGATCATTTAGGAAGTAGGTTGTGACTGAGGCAGAAAATGGGAATGTCTACTATATTAAGGATTAAAGGATATAATAGATTCAGAGCTGGAAGAAGTTATCAAGTCTAAGCTTTGTATTTTACAAATGAGGAAACTGAGGGGCAAAGAGGTTGAGTGATAAACAAAAATATGTCCTTTCTCTTGGTTCATCTGTAAACTCTTTGAAATTAGATTCTGTGTTTATTTCTTTTTGTATTTTCATGGATCCATTCATCTATCCAATGACTCTTTTATCAATTTTTGGATTCATTGATATATTGATTCTTTTATTTATTTATTCACTGAGCATTTTTAAGTGAGTATTATTTGCTAGATAGTTGTAACTAGGTGGCTCAGTGGATAGAGTGCTGATCCTGAAGTCAAGAGAGCTTAAATTCAAATCTAGTCTGATATACTACAAGCTGTGTGACCTTGGGTAAGTCACTTAACCCTATTTGCCTCAGTCCTTTGTAAAATGAGCTGGTAAAGAAAATGGCAAGTCACTCTAGGATCTTTGTCAAGAAAACCCTAAATGGAATCACCATGAATTGAACATGACTAAAACAACTCTAACAACATGTGACACTTTGCTTACTAAAGAAATAAAGGGAGTTCTATTTAGTGACAAGGATATCCACTAGGATGCTTCTGCTTACCTTTCTTTTTCTGGGTCACCTATACTGAGGAGATTATGGAATCACTGAAGTATATGTTTACCCAAGAAATGAAATTAGAAATTAGAAAAGACAAATATAGCAAAATATGATTTTATCCATCTTCTTTTTCCCCTACAGGATGATTCTTTATCTTTCTATATTTATAATTCTTATTCATTTTGTCCACCCTACAAATGCTTCATGATGGGTTTACCCCTTGAGTTGGATGACTTATTTTTGTTGTTGTTTGTATCATTAATATTTTAATTTCATGACTATCAGTGCAACAATAAAGCTACCTATCTGTTGTCTGTCCATTCACTGCAAGATAAGCTCATTACCTTTTCTGAAACTCTGAGTCTTCCATGATGACTTTTATGCCACATCTCAGCATGTGCCTTAGATGTAATTTTAATGCATTTGTTTTCACAGTAAATTGTATTTAATAAATGTTGATAGAGGAGATGTCAAAAGCTCCTTAATTAACTTAATAATGGAGGTCTTACTATCAAAGAATTTATATTGGAACATCAATTGAAGAAAAAAAAGTAGAGCATGGATTCCAAACCAGCAATGACAAATTTATAATTTTTCCTTATTTGAGAAAATTATTTTATTTTTTGTTTACTTTATTGGAATCCTTCTTGACTTGGTAAAGAGGAAGATTAACAACAGATTTAAAAGAAGAATGAAATACTAGTAAAAGTGAATTCCTCATGTGTAGGATTTGTAAAAGGATAGAGGTAAATCATCAAAACAAAAGAAATCAAAACTAGGGGAAAAGTAGGAATATTAGAGGAGAGATGTTTATGCAATGGAGAAAAACCAAAAAAAAATAGCATTTATCAAGAAAATGGTACTAAAAGGAAAGTTGTGGGGAGGTAGAAAATGTCTAAGAGGAAAAAAAATCCAGTAAGAGGAAATAAATCTTTAAAAAAAACTTCACAGAGAACTCAGACAAAATGGGTTATACAAAGGAATAAAAAGAAATAATAGGTTATAGAAACAAAATCAGAAAATCTAAATGTTGTTTAATTTTCAAGAAACACAAAGACAAGCAAAAATATCCTGTAAATATTTCAGATTTGAAAGACCGTGCAGAATTGATCATTGGATGATCAGATTTACTAGTCATTGACCTTTCCCCTTTGGGCAAGTCCTTGAGTCATCTTACCTCCCTGGACCTCTGTTCATCTCTCAGGTGGTTTTTAGAAAGGTAAACTATAAAGGGGAGCTCTAATTGTCCTGTTCCATGGGGTGGATAAAAATATATGAATTTTCAAAAGGGAAAAAATTAACAAGATACCCTAAATATTTTATCCTTTTTCTGTTGTTGTTCAGTTGTATTTAGGGTGACTGACTTTTCATGACTGTATTTGGGATTTTCGTGGCAAAGAAGTTAAAGTACTTTGCCATTTCATTCTCCAGATCATGTTACAGATGAGGAATGGCAAGCAAGGTTAAATGATTTTCCCAGGGTCACCCAGCTAATAAGTTACTGCAGTCAGATTTGAACTTCTACTTATACTTCTTCCCCCATGTAAATCTGAGATGTGAAACCGTGAAGAGAATTATTATTTTTTATTTTTTCCTGAAGAAGATATAAGTACTTCACAAATTTGAAAAGCAATTTGTATTCTCTAGCTGTTACCTAGGCTTTCTATGGACTCCCATTATATGATATTGGAAAATTGAAATGTGGCATTTCAAGCAGAGGAAGTGACTTTGGAGTCAGAGGCTTTGGATTTAAATTTAATCTCCCCTATTTAGTAGCTCTATGACATTGGGCAAGTCACATTTCTGGATCTGTTTCCTCAAAGCAAAATGGAAAAATTGGACAAAATGACCTTTAAATTAGTCTCCAGATATAAATCATATGATTCCATTGGACTGTAAACTTCTTGATGGCAGTTACTGTCTTTTGCTTATTTTTGTAGTCCTTGTGCTTATACACTGCCTGTCTCATACTTAGTACTTAACATTTTTATTAATTGATTTTATTTGTTGTAAGTTTATAGATTGACGATTTCTATCTGAATTATATTTGAGAAATTAAATTGCCATCAAGGTCAGTGGTTGGCAAATAAGAAGAATGATCTTCATGGCTGATATGACTTTCCCATCCTTGACTATTTAGAGGTATCCTTGATTTGATAAAAAAAATGCATATTTGAATTCACTATTTGAAATTATAATTTTATGCAATAAGACAATTGTATCTAGTTCAATGGAAATATGCAGTGTCAATTTGAAAAAAAATTGACCATTTCTGGAAATTCATTACTGCTACTAAATTGCACCTAATTTTATGTACCACCTTCTGCTAGTAGGTGTAAATGACTCTTTCTACTATTTCCTAGTGGGCAGTCATCTATGCCGTCTAAGAGTAAGACTAACCTTGTTCAGTAGTCATGGTAACTGGAAGAGGAAGGCATTTTAAATGTTTATCTACATATAATGTCAAAGGTGAGGAACCTCCTCAGCACCAAGACCTTTCCAGTTTCAATCAAATGAGATAGAAATGATTCTTTTTAGCATATTTGGTATGGGGTGGTGTGGTATGGTGTGATATGTGTATGTGTATGTGTTGTGTGTCTGTGTGTCTATGTGTGTGTCTCTGTGTGTGTGTGTGTGCGCATGAGAGCTAGAGACACAATTTGTAGGATTGTACATCAGTCAGAAATAAAAATACATAAAATGATAGGAAGAAAAAATACTAAAATACAGCTATACAGCTTTAAGGAATATAGAAATAGTTTGAGTCTATGGAATGATGTACTTTCCCACTAACATGCAAACTACTGTACTTTTATCATTATTAAATACAATCAAGTAGACATTTTACCTCTTTTCTTTCCCATGAGTTTGCAAAAATGTTGGTTCCTTGTTATGGATATGTTATTTCCATGATAACGAAGTTGAAAATGAGGTACATCCCTGGACCAAGCAACCAGTAGAACAGAGGTAAGAAGGATTCCACGTCTCCACATTCTAACTTGGTGCTCTTTCCAGTATATCACATTGTCTTAGAGAGAGAGAGAGGTCTCTGTTTATCAATGGAATTTCTCCTCTATGAGTATGCTTGTAATATTATTCATCTATACAAAAAAAAATAAAATGAAAACATCTCCAAGTTTCAAAGTTGTGGAGCATGTCTCAGTTAGAGTTGGTAAAAGATCTTTTTCTCATTACTAAATCCCTACATCACTGAAATCACAAGTCTGATTTTTAAAAATAGTGAAGTATATTCACCTTTTTCATTTATGATACTAGCAATTTGGTTTTCTTCTTTCTTTTTTTAATCAAATTGACTAGAGGTTTATCAATTTTATTGTTTTTTTTTCATAGAACCAGCTTTAGGTTTTATTTATTAGTTCAATAGTTTTCTCACTTTCAATTTTATTAATTTTCTCCAGTAATTTTTAGAATCTCTAATTTTGTATTCAGGTGGGGTTTTTAATTTGTTCTTTCTTTAATTTTTTAGTTGCATATTTAATTCACTTATTACTTATTTCTCTAATTTATTCATGTAAGCATTTAAAGATATAATATATTCCCTGACAGCCTCCTTGAGTGTATCCCATAGGTTTTGGTATGTTGTTTCATTATTGTCATCATCTAGGATGAAATAATGAATTCTTTCTATAATTTGTTGCTTGATTCACTCATTCTTTAAAATGAGATTATTTAGTTTCCAATAGTATTCCAATTAATACTGGGCTTATATCTCCTTGGGCCAGTATTGCATATGCTTTTTATTGCATTATGATCTGAGAAAGAAGTATTTACTATTTTCTGCTTTTCTGCAATTGATCATTAGGTTTTTATGTCCCAGTACATGGTCAATTTTTGTGTAAGTGCCATGTACTGTAGAAAAAAGAAACCAAACTTCTAGTATCATAAATGAAAAAAGGTGAACTCAGCACCAATGAGGAGGAAATTAAAGTAATAATTCAGAATTATTTTGCCTAAGTATATGCTAATAAATTTGACAATCTAAGTGAAATTTATGAATATTTACAAAAATATAAATTGCCTAGATTAAATGAAGAGGAAATTAAAAACCTAAATAAGCCCAATCTCAGAAAAAGAAATTCAACAAGCCATCATTGAACTACTTAAGAAAAAAATATGCAGAGCCATATGGATTCACAAAGTGAATTCTATCAAACATTTAAGGAACAATTGGTTCCAATTCTGTATAAACTCTTTGGAAAAATAGGTGAAGACAGAACTCTGCCTAACTCTTTCTATGACACCAATATGGTACTGATACCTAAACCAGGAAGAGTTAAAACAGAGAAAGAAAATTATAGATCTATCTCCCTGATGAATATAGATGCAAAATTCTTAAATAAAATCTTAGCAAAATGATTACAAGTTATCACCAGGATGATACATTAGGATCAAGCAGTATTTATCCCAGGAATGCAGGGTTGGTTCAATATTTAGAAAACTGTTAGTATAATTAATTATATCAATAACATGCCTATCAGAAATCATATGATTATATCTCAATCATATATTATATATGCTGAAAAAGCTTTTGACAAAATACAGCACCCATTCCTAATAAAAACACTAGAGAGTGTAAGAATAAATGGTTTGTTCCTAATAAGCAATTTCTATCTGAAACCATCAAAAAGCATTATATGCAATGGGAATAAGCTTGAGGCATTCTCAATAAGATCAGGGGTGAAACAAGGATGTCCCTTATCACCACTACTATTCAATATCCTATTAGAAATGTTAGCCTCAACAATAAGAGAAGCAAAATAAATTCAAGGAATTAGAATGGGGAAGAGGAGACAAAACTCTTACTCTTTGCAGATAACATGAGGGTATACCCAGAGAATCCCAAAAAAGTCATCTAAAAAGGTACTAGAAATAATTAGCAACTTTAGCAAAGTAGCAGAATGAAATAAACCCTCATAAATCCTCAACTTTTCTATATATGACTAGCAAGATACAGCAGAAAGAGCTAGAAAGAGGAACCCCATTCAAAGTAACCTCAGACAATATAAAATACCTGGGAGTCTATTTACCAAGGCAGACTCAAAAACTTTTTGAAAACAATTACAAAACACTTCTCACACAGATAAAATCAGATTTAAATACCTAGGCAAACATCAACTGTTCATGGATAGGTCGAGCTAATATAATAAAAATGATAATTCAACCAAAACTAAACTACTTGTTTAGTGCCCTGCCAATCAAAATCCCCCAAAATTACTTTAATGAATTAGAAAAAAATTGCAAATAAATTTATATGGAGTAATAAAAAGTCAAGAATTTCCAGGGATTCAATGAAAAAAAAAGTATGAAAGAAGGTGGTTTAGCTTTACCACATATACAATTATATTATAAAGCATCAGTCATCAAAACTATCTGGTAATGGCTAAGAAATGTTGGCAGACCAGTGGAATAGACTAGGTGCAATAGCAGGAAATGATCATAGTAATCTGCTATTTGATAAACCCAAAGAGTCCAACTATTGGGATAAAAACTCTCTCTTTGATAAAAACTCTTGCAAAAATTGGAAATTAGTATGGAAGAAACTTTGATTAGACCAACACTTCACACCCTATACCAAGGTAAGCTCTAAATGGATACAGGCTTTAGACAAAAAAAAATCCCATTAATATAAGCAAACTTGAAGATTGAGGAGTAGTTTACCTGTCGGATCTATGGAAAGGGAAGCAGTTTATGAACAAGGAAGAAATGGAGAACATCATTAAAAACAAACTAGATAATTGTCGATTACATCAAATTAAAAAAAATTTTGCACAGACAAAAATCACTGTAACTAAGATCAAAAGAAATGTAGTGATTTGGGAAACAATTTTTGCAGCTAGTATTGCTGACAAAGGACTCATTTCTAAAATATACAGAGAACTGAGTAAAATTTTTTTAAAAAATGCCATTTCCTCATTGACAAATAGTCAAAGGATATACAAAGGCAATTTACAGCTGAGGAAATCAAAGTAATCCATAGTCATATGAAGCATTGCTCCAAATCATTACTTATTAGAGAAATGCAAATTAAAGCCTCTCTGAGGTACCACCCCACATCACACAGACTGTCCATTAGGACTGGAAAGGACAATGATCAATGTTGGAAGGGATGTGGGAAATCTCAGACACTAATACATTGTTGGTGGAGTTGTGAACTCATCCAACCTTTCTGGAGAGCAATTTGGAATTATGCCCAAAGAGCAACAAAAATGTGTATACCCTTTGATTCAGCAATAACACTACTGGGTCTATCTATACCCTGAAGAGAATATGAAAAAGGGTAAAAAACATCACTTGTACAAAAATATTTATAGCAGCCCTGTTTGTGGTGGCAAAGAATTGGAAATTAAGTGAATGTCCTTCAATTGGGGAATGGTTTAACAAACTGTGGTATATGTATGTCATGGAACACTATTGTTCTATTCGAAACCAGGAGGGGTGGGAATTCAGGGAAGCATCGAAAGATTTTCATGAACTGATGCTGAGCGAGATGAGCAGAACCATAAAAACATTGTACATCCTAACAGCAACATGGGGGTGATGATCAACCTTGATGGACTTGCTCATTCCATCAGTGCAACAACCAGAGACAATTTGGGGCTATCTGCAATGGAGAATACCATCTGTATCCAGAGAAAGAATTGTGGACTTTGAACAAAGACTATCACCTTCAAATTAGCAAAACAAAGTTATCTTATGTAATTTTACTGTCTCATACTTTACTTTTCTTCCTTAAGGATATTATTTCTCTGTCATCACATAAAAGTGAGATCAATGCATACCATGGAAACCATGTAAAGACTAACAGAATGTTTTCTGTGGGGGTGGGGTGAGGGAAACAAGAATGTGGGAAAAATTGTGAAACTCAAAATAAATAAAATCTTTCCAAAAAATAATGGAGGGGAGAAAGACATAGAGTTCTCTAAGATGATACAAAGGAATGCAAGAAAGATAACCAGCACATCCTCACCAATTCAGCAAAATTATGGATGAATGGATGATGATTTGTATCACTAGTGGGAGAAGATGAACATGCACATCCCTAATATTTTAGATTCACTTGAATATTACATTACCAGATGGGGGAGTATCAGAATGATGCAGAAAGAGTGACTTTCTCTTGGAAAGAGATTAGTAACTTCTGCTTCACTTCACAGATTTAAGGATACCAAGAGGTCTGTTGTTGAAAATTGGGTTGTGAGAAATTGCTGCATATAGCAATCATAGGAAAAATCAATCTGGCAAGCCACCTTTTGATATAGCAAAGTCATTTTTTGGAGGGACAAAAAGTTTCAAGTAGGTTAAGAACTAAGAGAGTAAAGTTACAAAGACAGTAAATTAACTGTGGTGACCATGAGATCAAAGTTAGAATATATAGGTTCAGAAATGATAGGCTTTTGAATTGCATTCTCATTTGAATGACATCATTGTCAGGAGCATTATAGACTTGGAGACTGTTGTTGCCAGATAGCACTTTTACAGAACATGTAGTCTCACCCCCTCAAATTGAGATTCTCATTCATTCATTCATTCATCCATCTATCTATTTATTTATTTTAGGGGTTTTTTTTTTGGCAAGGCAAATGGGGTTAAGTGGCTTGCCCAAGGCCACACAGCTAGGTAATTATCAAGTGTCTGAGACCAGATTTGAACCCAGGTACTCCTGACTCCAAGGCCAGTGTTTTATCCACTGCGCCACCTAGCCGCCCTAATATCTGGTCTTCTTAATTCTAGTTTCTCCCCTTTCTAAGTCATCTTTCTCTCGGATGACAAAATAATTTTTATATGACACAATTCTGACAACGTCACTCAAAAATTTTTTTGACTCCCCGTTTCCTTTAAGATAAAACACTCCTCATCTATCTCTATCTCTATTACCTCTCTCTCTCTCTCTCTCTTTTCTATCATCTGTATCTCTCATCTCTATCTCAATGGCTTTTTTCTATTCTTTCTACCTATCTCTATCATCACTTCCTCTATCTCTTATCATCTCTATCTCTACTGCTTTATAATGCAACATATTCATATATATTATTTATAGTATTTAATATTGCATATATTGTATGTATATAGTCAACCACATAAAATGCATATTTTTATATACATAGGTTATATAATATATACAAATGTATATGTATATTATATATGATAAGATGAGGAAATAATAATTGGAACTGGGGCAAAAAGTAGAATAGGGGAGTTAAAGGGAATAGCAAGACAAATTTTTTTGTGAATTTTTAGTAGAAATTTCAAGAGTGCAAAAATTGGACAAGTGTAGAACTGGTAAACTTCAGCCATGCTTTGAACACTAAATATATTGAATATAACTTCACTTTAATTCTGCTGTCTATTTCACATCTAGCCACACTGAACCATGAGCCCTTTCTTCATAAAACTTGTCATTCTTTCGTCTACATTTGTGTACTTGCAAGAGTTATCTATTATGCGTCATCTGAGACTCTCCAAATCTTTATTTTCCTTCAGGGTTTAGTTCAGGTGCCATCTTTTTTTTTTTTTATTAAGTCTTCTGCACTCCCTATCTTTACCACCTTGTACCACCTCTCTGTCTCTCTCTGTCTGTCTCTGTCCCTCTCTCTGTCTGTCTGTCTCTGTCTCTGTCTCTGTCTCTGTCTCTCTCTCTCTCTCTCTCTCTCTCTCTCTCTCTCTCTCTCTCTCTCACCTATATTTTGTGTCCCCCAGTAGACTGTAAACTTGAGGTCAGAACTTGTTCCTTTTTGTCTTTCTAAGCCTAGTATCTAACACTCTGACTCTCCAAGATGATAAAAGAGAATGCAAGAAATTTAATCAGCACATTGGATAATACTTCCTTGCCAATTCAATAAAATTATGTATGAATGGATAATGGTTTGCATCATTGGAGGAAGAGAATATGTATATCACTGAGATCTTAGATTCATTTGAATATTAGAATACCAGTCACAATATACAGATAAGAAATAAACCTAAAAACTAAAATGAACTACTCAGACTCATGTTCCCAGGGAATTTCAGGGGTGGATTCAAATCTAGGTTCTCTCATTCCAAACCCAGTACTCTTTCTAAGATGCTCTGATATCACACATTAAGTGGCAGAAATTAGGTTAGAATCCAAGATTTTTGAATCACAGTCAAGGTTCTTTCCATCTCTTCTGTCTTGGACTCAGAATAAAAATGTCAACTATTGTAATGCCTGCACCCTTTCCCTCTCTATTCCCAAATAATTTTCTTCTGATCCTTCTGAAAGAAGAATTAAACAAAAGGAGAAAACCATAAGAAAGAAAAAATGAAAACCAAATAAAAAAACGTGAAAACATGATGCTTTGATCTGCATTTAGATTTCATAGCTCTTTTTCTGGATATGGATGGCATTTCAATTGAAATATTTACAATGGCAATCTATTAAGGTAAGAAGGAAAAATACTTTCATGAATTCATGATGTCAGAGACATAGGCACTTTTTGTCTCAATACGCAGCCCAACTATATCAGCCTGGAGGGAACTTGTACATGTTGTTTTAGGAATTCTTTATGAAAAAATTAGAGAATCAAAGATATAGAATCAGAAGAGGGTCTCCAGAGAGACAATATGGTATTGTGGTGAGAATACTAGGTTCAGGCTTAACAGAACTGGATTGAACATCTGACTTTGACTCTTACA